>NC_134358.1:464169033-464495699 GCF_048569485.1 Anomaloglossus baeobatrachus
CCGAATAAAAATGTCGACCATGTGATCTTACGATTAGTGATGGGTGAATTCCCCCCCCCCCTAATGTTTGGGATTGGTAGCCTAGCCCGAGCTTTTTGTAAAGTCCGTGTTCGGGGTCCTAGATAACGCAAACTTGCGTCCGAACCCCGAGATTGGACTTTACAGTTATGGCATGGGGCGGGGGGGGGGGGGAAGGGGCTGTAAAATAAAGAATATAGTTGATTGTCATTATACTTACAAGTCCCGTGATGTATCCTGCAGAGTCTGTCTCCCGGCCGCTTCTGTTTCTAAGTCCGTTCATTAACTTCCGGTGGTATTCACTGCACTGCTTGTCACTCGGCAGTCTTTGTCTATTTTCGGTTGTGTTCACGGTGACATCAGGGTTCACCCGAGTCCGTGACAGTGTGTGTGATTGGCTGTTGGGTTCCTCACACATATAGTAGTGTAAAAATTATTTTAAAAAAATTACGTAGCACTCCATGGTATTTTTAATTCTCAGTGCAGATAAAGCGGACGGCTACGGGCTGCCACCGCCAGCTGCTTGGCTTTACTTTGGCTGGCAATCAAAAGACAGGGAAGCCCATTATTTTTTTTTAATTATTTAAAAAATAATGAAAAAAAAATGTGTGGGCTCCCGCTGTATTTTGATCGCCATTCAGGTAAAGCCAGGCAGCTGGGGGCTGGGATTCTCAGCATGGTAAGGCCCAAACTTTCTGGGCACCCCACACTAAAATCCGCAGCTCTCAGCTACCCCTTGAAATAGTGCATTGTTTCTTAGCACCATTTCCAGGCGCTTTACTCGGCTCATGCAGCAGTCCTGATGGCGGTGGCACGCAGGGTAATAAAGGGGTGAATACCAGATTTGTATTCTCAACTGGGACTAAGCCCGAAATTCATGATGTCTCGCCAAATTAGACAGGGCCACCATAAATTTCTAGTAAACAGTAAAAAAAACAAAAAACACAACATTAGATTATTAGAAATAAAACAAAAAAAATTTAGAAACGCCATCTTTATTATAAAAAAAAATCCTTAGTCCGACTTAGTCCACAGGGAGATCAATGTCAGCTCTGCTTCATCGCTCGGTACAGACAAGTGTCTATACAGAGCGAGAAGCAGAGAGAGCAATGTCAGCTCTGCTTCATTACTCTGTATGGACAAGTGTCTCTACAGAGTGAAAAGCAGGCTGATAGCGAGGATATGATTCCACTTGCATATGACCCCTGCGAGTCTCGCATCGTTATCTCCCGACATGGCACACACTCTTCTGACAGTAGCGCCTTAGCTGCATGGAAATACATACAGCAGACCCGCTTCTGTAAGGTTGATTGTGCGCCGTGCAAGGTGATACCGATGCGAGACTCGCACAGTGACAGTCAAAGTTCAATTGAGTCAATGGCTTATGGACTTGGGTGAACCCTGACATCACCGTGACCACGGCCAAAAACAGCCAAAGACTGCCGAGTGACGAGCAGTGCAGTAAATACCCCCGGAAGTTAATGAGCGGACCCGGAAACAGAAGCAGCCGGGAGACAGCGGCTGAGCAGGTCTGCAGGATGCGTTTTTTACTAATGTGCTTTTTTTTTTTTTACAGCCCCTGGACCCGAACTGTAACACGAGTTTCCCAGGAAAGCTCATGTTCAGGATCATGTGCACAAACACTGTGTTCGGTACGGACCCTGAACTTTACAGTTCGGGTTTTCCCATCATTACTTATGATAGTAACCTCTTAAAGTGTAACCATTGTTTTAATTTTTATTTCATAAATCGATAGTATACATGAAAATAAGCAACTTTGTAATATATTTTATCAAACAAATTTGCTTCTTTCTCTACTAGAATTGATCAGTCATTATAAAAAGAAATTCCATTCTGAGGTAGAATCTGTATTCAGGGAAGACGTTCCCATTACTGAGATAGGAGATGGCAGTTGGTGCTGATGAGATTGTATGTAGATAGAAGAGGGAGGAGCTAAATGCAGAGGGAGGACCTGCAGGGAGGAGCAAGAGGCAGAGGGAGGACCTGGAAGACGGAGCAAGAGAGAGGAGCTAGTGTCAGAGGGAGGATCTGGAAGGAGGAGCTAGAGACAGAGGGAGGAACTTGAGGGAGCTGCTAGAGGCAGAGGGAGGAGCTGGAGGGAGTAGCTAGAGGCAGATTGAAGACCTGGAAGGAGGAGCTAGAGGCAGATTGAAGACCTGGATGGAGGAGCAAGAGGCAGAGGGAGGAGCCGCACCCACTCCTCCTCCTCTCTACATAGGAGTTGGCAGTTGGTGCTCATGAGATTGTATTTAGATAGAAGAGGGATGAGGGGGTGGGGCTCTGCCTGTAGCTCCTCCTTTCTCTCTCTCCTATCTACATAGAATCTCATCAGTAACAGCTGCCATCTCCTATCTCAGTAATGGGAAAGTCTTCACTGAATACAGATTCTACCTCAGAGTTGAGACTTTTGATAATGACTGATCAATTCTGGCAGAGAAAGAAGCAGATTTGTCTGATAAGATATATTATAAAGTTGCTTATTTTAATGTGATCTATAGATTTCTGAAATAAAAATTAAACCGGCGGTTACACTATAATTAGGAGGCTCGCAATAGCCTTGTGTGTAGCCGAGCCCTTCTTTTGGTTGAGGTTGGTGAAGCCTCTTTCATATTGACATGTTAGATAGAAGCTTTTCTTTTTGTCTCGTTCCTCCCGTTTGTGCGGCGTAATCAGATGCATGCGGATGGCAGTACGCTGCGGTGTTAGTTCCTCTGACTGGTTTATAAATTAGCAGTAAATTACCGGACCACTTTATTATTCCACTAATTGCTTTTCTAAGATCTCGCAGCTAATAAAATGTATAAATACGCAGAGAATCAGCTGCCGCCGAATTTATCACAGGTAATATCTCAAGTTCTGGAAAATAAAGAGCAGAAATAGACACAATTGGGTCAGCGAAATGTTCTTTATTACTGTATTCCTGGAAACTGATTGACAGTCGAGAAGATGTTTTTCTGTCTCATCTGTGTAAAACAGTATGGAGCAGTATTTTAATGCTATTAATGGCAACATACATTATCAAGTTCTTTTTTTTTGTCTCCTTTAATCAAGCAGGCTGCTGAAAACTTTCATGTAAGCCAAGCTTTTTTTTTTTTTGATAATTAGATTACTTTTTTTAGCTTCTGCTGAAGTTTTGCAGCATAAATATTGAGGGCATCTTTAGAGTTAATAGATCGATCCCAGAGCCAATCAATCTTTTCGTTGGGCTCAGTCATTTTCCTTTTTAGTCTTGTGTTTTTTAGGTGCCATTTTTTTTTTGCGCCAAAATTTTTAAAATAGCACACGCGATTCCTAAATTTGGTGCATGGATTTTTTTTTTCTGGTTTGAACTGATTTTTTGCAACTTTTTATAAAAAAAAAAGTCATATGTTTCACAAAATGTTGCAAAAATCGCACCAAAATACTGGTGTACTCAAAAATAACCAAGAGGAAGGACTGGAGTGAAATCGGGCCAAATTTTGTCACTTTTTAAAAAGTCACATTTGATGAATTGAGTAAAAACATCTGCCATCCGTAAACTCCACAAAGAAAGCGGAAAACAAACAAAAACTGTTGAGCACATAGAAAGTAAACATAAAAAGGCAAAGAGAAAATGATGAATTAGGTGCAAAAACAAGGCACAAAAACAATGAAGAGTCTCTGGAAATTGTGTCTGGAAAGCAGAAGGGTTACTGAAAGGGTTTTGTGGTACATTCCCACATGGTGCAATTGCAGCAAACGGAAAATGTTTAAAGTAACAACTTTGTGCATCACATTTTTGGAAATTTCATGTACACTGGGGAGAATACCCGCAGAAGAAAATGGCCAAATAAATCAGCTGTTACAGCAGATTAAAGGGAAGCCACCAGCAGCGCCTGTGCTGCAATCTATAAAGGGGTATATTTTCCTCTGATTTCCACTGTATACACCCCCCAAAAACATTTTTAACCCCTTATCGACCCACAACGTAATATGTCCATCATGGGTCATCTCCTTGTATTTGATGCAGGCTCAGACACTGAGCTCAGATCTTTCCCTGCACATGTCGTCTGATGTGATCAGCCAACATGTGCCTCCAACAATCTCTGACAGTCGGATTTAAGGCCGGTTTCACATTTGCGTTGTTTCGACACAAATGGACTCCGTCACTAATGTAGTACAGTTCATTTATTTACAGTGGAAGAGCGACACCATGTGGACACATGCGGGTGGTGCAAGAAGCATGGTGTTGCTCTTCCACTGTAAGTGAACTGTACTACATTAGTGACTGAGTTTGTTTGCGTCCCAACAACGCAAATGTGAAACCGGCCTAACACGTGCCAGCTGGGATCGCATCATTCCCTACTCTCATCGGCCCTGTGACATGATCACAGTAGAGATGAGCGAACCTTCAGTCTCTATGCTCGGGCTCAGAAAATGACGTGAAAATTCCGTGGTGAGTGTCATGCTGTGCTGGAAGTGTGTGATCCACTCAAATTTGACTTACATTATGCGTTCTTAGATGTTTTGTTCACGGAGAAATGTAGAAAAAAAAGGCACCACCTACCTCCGGAAGTGTTTTGCTTTTAGCCCACAGGAAAGCACTTTCAGAGGTGGGTGGTGTTTTTTTTTCCGTAAAGAAAACATCTACTGCGGGCAGAGCCTAAAAAATAATTGTGCATGCGTTATCCACATCACCTGGCGAAATCTAGCGCCTGCACAGAGACATTGCTGGCGCACACATGCGCACGTATGTTTGTCCAGCGTCCATGGAATACTCACCTGACTGTTGGACTTGTGGAAGTTTTCAAAAGTCCTTTCCCTGCCAGGATGCCATCCTGCTCCTGGTTTCGTCTGTACAGTATGCATTGCCTTAGTACTTCCTGAGCAGCTCTGTCACGATTTGCACATGCTCGGTTTTCCATAGACTTCTTATTGGAGCCTAGGGATGCTACCAAGCATGTGCAGTAAAGGCCACTTTACACACAGCGAAATCACTAGCGATGTCGCTGGTGAACGTACCCGCCCCCTCGGTTGTGCGTCACGGGCAAATCGCTACCCGTGGCACACAACATCGCTTACACCCGTCACACATACTTACCTGCCTAGTGATATCGCTGTGGTTGGCGAATCGCTTCCTTTCTAAGGGGGCGGTTCGTGCGGCGTCACAGCGGCGTCACTAAGCGGCCACCCAATAGAAGTGGAGGGGCGGAGATGAGCGTCCCGAACATCCCGCCCACCTCCTTCCTTCCTCATTGCTTGTGGCCGCAGGTAAGGTGATTTTCCTTGTTCCTGCGGTGTCACATGTAGCGATGTGTGCTGCCGCAGGATCGACAAACAACCTGCGTCCTGCAACAGCAACGATAATCTGGAAAGGAACGACGTGTCAACAATCAACGATTAGGTAAGTAATTTTGATCGTTAACGGTCGTTTGTGCGTTTCACACGCAACGACGTCGCTAACGAGGCCGGATGTGCGTCATGAATTCCGTGACCCCTACTACCTCTCATTAGCGATGTCGTTGCGTGTAAAGCGGCCTTTACTGCACATGCTCAGCTTCTATGTGCACCACCAAAGTTCATGGAACCCATAGAAGTCTACAGGGTGATCATGCAGAGTATCCTATAACGAATTTTAGTTAATTTTTGCAAGTTGATTACCCCTTTAAGAGTTTCAGGTAGCATTTATCTATTCAAATCATTTTGAAAAGTGCAAATCGACTGTTCTTTTATCAAGCTCTGACACTCCAGCAATTGATACAAGACGTGCCAGGGTACGCTTTCTCCTAGTTTAAATATCTTAAAATTCATACAGAACATGATGCGTATAATTCTCTGGTTGATCTTTCTTTTTTTTGTGTGTTTGTGCACTTATGGTTCCAATCCCAAGTGAATAGCAAAAGATATTTGTGCGTAAACACACAGATCCTGTAGTAAGTGTTCATCTGCTTAATTCATTGAATAATGTGCCAAATCTACTCTTAGCAGTATCACTAAATGAATCAGACGGCTTTATATTATTGGATAAAGAAACACGTTTTACATAATGCATATTATTCACTGAAGCTGTTACTTGGTTTCTTTTTTTCTTTCCTTGCATAGGTTTGTTTTTTTCCCTTTGCACAATAAACTAATGTTTTCCTGGATGTGATGTTAAAAACTAATAAAGATGCAGTGATAATTGAAATCTGTAAAAGTGTTTCCTAGTTGTTAGCCAACTGAAACTCACAATGTAAGTTCTGTCATAATAGTTTATTTTGTAATATTTCAATTTGAGCCCGATTATGCGGATGCTGCTGACAATATTTGGTTAATGATTGTTAATGATCCTGAATTATTGTGCTTTTGATCAGATTAGAAAACTGACTCAGGATTGTTTCGCCCTTCTGGTGCCAGACGTATGATGTATTTAGATTTGTCAAAAACATGTGGGCTAGTGTCGGGAGATAATAATATGGGCTGACTACTTTAAAGTTTAGTTTGGATTGTGTAAACTCCATGAAATCGTCTCGACCCTAGAAATATCATGTAATTAAAAGCATATGGTAGTTTTGTAATTATTTTCTATTAAAAGCATAATGCCGTCATGTAATTATTTTCTGTTGTTATAGAAAATAATTTGTTTAGACGACCATCTATATACAGTGCCTACAAGTAGTATTCAACCCCCTACAGATTTAGCAGGTTTGATAAGATGCAAATAAGTTAGAGCCTGCAAACTTCAAACAAGAGCAGGATTTATTAACAGATGCATAAATCTTACAAACCAACAAGTTATGTTGCTCAGTTAAATTTTAATAAATTTTCAACATAAAAGTGTGGGTCAATTATTATTCAACCCCTAGGTTTAATATTTTGTGGAATAACCCTTGTTTGCAATTACAGCTAATAATCGTCTTTTATAAGACCTGATCAGGCCAGCACAGGTCTCTGGAGTTATCTTGGCCCACTCCTCCATGCAGATCTTCTCCACGTTATCTAGGTTCTTTGGGTGTCTCATGTGGACTTTAATCTTGAGCTCCTTCCACAAGTTTTCAATTGGGTTAAGGTCAGGAGACTGACTAGGCCACTGCAACACCTTGATTTTTTCCCTCTTGAACCAGGCCTTGGTTTTCTTGGCTGTGTGCTTTGGGTCGGTGTCTTGTTGGAAGATTAAATAACGACCCATCTTAAGATCCTTGATGGAGAAGCGGAGGTTCTTGGCCAAAATCTCCAGGTAGGGCGTGCTATCCATCTTCCCATGGATGCGGACCAGATGGCAAGGCCCCTTGGCTGAGAAACAGCCCCACAGCATGATGCTGCCACCACCATGCTTGACTGTAGAGATGGTATTCTTGGGGTCGTATGCAGTGCCATTCAGTCTCCAAACGTCACGTGTGTGGTTGGCACCAAAGATCTCGATCTTGGTCTCATCAGACAAGAGAACCTTGAACCAGTCTGTCTCAGAGTCCTCCAAGTGATCATGAGCAAACTGTAGACGAGCCTTGACATGACGCTTTGAAAGTAAAGGTACCTTACGGGCTCGTCTGGAACGGAGACCATTGCGGTGGAGTACGTTACTTATGGTATTGACTGAAACCAATGTCCCCACTGCCATGAGATCTTCCCGGAGCTCCTTCCTTGTTGTCCTTGGGTTAGCCTTGACTCTTCGGACAAGCCTGGCCTCGGCACGGGTGGAAACTTTCAAAGGCTGTCCAGGCCGTGGAAGGCTAACAGTAGTTCCATAAGCCTTCCACTTCCGGATGATGCTCCCAACAGTGGAGACAGGTAGGCCCAACTCCTTGGAAAGGGTTTTGTACCCCTTGCCAGCCTTGTGACCCTCCATGATCTTGTCTCTGATGGCCTTGGAATGCTCCATTGTCTTTCCCATGTTGACCAAGTATGAGTGCTGTTCACAAGTTTGTGGAGGGTCTTAATTAGTCAGAAAAGTCTGGAAAAAGAGATAATTAATCCAAACCTGTGAAGCTCATTGTTCTTTGTGCCTGAAATACTTCTTAATACTTTAGGGGAACCAAACAGAATTATGGTGGTTTGAGGGGTGGAAAAATAAATGACCCTCTGAATAAACTTTTCACAATTTAAAAAAAAAAAAAAAAAAGAAATAACATTCTTTTTTGCTGCAGTGCATTTCACACTTCCAGGCTGATCTACAGTCCAAATGTCACAATGCCAAGTTAATTCCGAATGTGTAAACCTGCTAAATCTGCAGGGGGTTGAATACTACTTGTAGGCACTGTATTTCCTCCGTCATGGCCAAAAGTGTCGGCACCGTTTTAATTGTTCTAGAAAATGAAGTATTTCTCCCACGAAATTATTGCAATTCCACATTTTGTCATACAC
Organism: Anomaloglossus baeobatrachus; assembly: GCF_048569485.1. Taxonomy (NCBI): domain Eukaryota; kingdom Metazoa; phylum Chordata; class Amphibia; order Anura; family Aromobatidae; genus Anomaloglossus; species Anomaloglossus baeobatrachus. The sequence goes on from NC_134358.1 coordinate 464,177,371, forward strand.
ATGTTTATTTCCTTTGTGTGTATTGGAACAACACAAAAAAAAACCAACAGAACACAAAAGGTAAATTGGACATAATTTAACACAAAACCCCCAAAATTGGCCATACAAAATTGTTGGCACATTTCCAACATTGTGGGTAAACAACTTTTGTTTTAAGCATGTGATGATCGTTCAAACTTAGCTGTGGCAAATAACATGTGTGAGCAATATGAAAATCACACCTGAAACCAGATAAAAAAGGGAGAAGTTGACTCAATCTTTGTGTTGTGTGTCTGTGTGTGACATAGTAAACATGAAGAACAGAAAGAGGAGAAGAGAACTGTTTAAGGTCTTGAGAACCAAAATTGTTGAAAAATATCATCAAACTCAAGGTTATAAATTAATCTCCAGAGATCTTGATGTTCCTTTGTCCACAGTGTGCAACATAATCGAGAAGATTGATAGTCAGGATGATGGATAAGCACAAAGTTACATAGAAGTTCAAGCTGTCCTTCAGGCTCAGGGTGCATCAGTGTCAGCGCGAACTATCCATTGACATTTGATTAAATGAAATGCAGTGGAGGAAACCCAGGAGGATCCCACTGCTGACACAGACATAAAAAAATCTAGGTTACAATTTGCCTAAATGTATGTGAGTGAGCCAAAATCCTTCCGTGAAAGTGTCTTGTGGACAGATAAGACCAAGCTATAGCTTTTTTGGTAAAGCACATCATTCTGTTTACCAAAAATGGAAGGTAAAGAAACAAAGAAAACAATACCGTATCCACAGTCAAATATGGTGCCGATTCAAAGATGTTTTTGGGTTATTTTGCCTCCGCTGGCACTGGGTGCCTTGAATGTGTGCAAGGCATCATGAAATTTGGAGATTACCAAAGGATTTTGGGTGGGAATGTAGGGCCCAGTTTCAGAAAGCTGGGTTTGTCTCCTAGGTCATAGGTCTTCCAGCAGGACAATGACCCCAAAAAATACTTCAAAACTTTTCGAAATGGATGGAACAAAGTGCTGGAGAGTTCTGAAGTGGCAGCAATGAGTCCGAAGCTAAATCCCATTGAACACCCGTGGAGAGATCATAAAATTGCTGTTAGGAGAAGACGCCTTCAAATACGAAAGACCAGGAGCAGATTACAAAATAAGAGATGAGACGTTTAAGAAACTTGTTGATGATTATAGGAAGTAGGAAGCGATTGATTGCAGTTATTTATTCCAAAGGGTGTGCAACCAAACATTACGCTTAGGGTGCCAACAATTTTCTCCTGCCTATTTTGGGGTTTTCTGTGAAATTATGTCCAATTTGCCTTTTTCTCTTTGTTGCTTTTTTTTTGTTTTTTTTTGGTGGTGTTCCAATACACACAAAGGAAATAAACGTGTATAATAAAATTGTGTAATTGCAATAATTTGCTGGGAGAAATACTTACCGTATTTTTCGCTTTATAAGACGCACCTGATAAGACGCACCCCCAAATTTGGTGAAGGAAAAGAGATTTTTTTTTTAATGTTAAATGGGGTTGATCTTATAATGCCAGTGTCCGTCTAACAAATCATATAGGGTATATGTCCCTCATAGCCCCCCATCCTAAAATTAGCCCCCCTTAATCTGGATATGGCCCCCTTATATTGAATATAGCCCCCTTGTGCTGGGACACGTCCCCCTGTGCTGCCCATGGCCCCTATAGATGGCACACCTCCCCTGTGTTTGATATGGCCCCCATACTGCTGCCTATGGTCTCTATAAATGGCACACCTCCACTGTGTTAAATATGGCACCCATGTGTGCTGCCCATGGCCCCTATAGATGGCACATCTACCCTGTGTTAGATATGGCCCCCATGTGTGCTGCCCATGGCCACTATAGATGGCACATCTCCCCTGTGTTAGATATGCCCCCTATGTGTGCTGCCCATGGCCACTATAGATGGCACATCTCCCCTGTGTTAGATATGCCCCCCCATGCTACTGCCCATAATAAAATAAAACACTTTCCTTACCTTCTCAGCGCTGTCCCTCCGTGTCTCCCACCTCGCAGTTGAGCTCCGGCTTCCTTACTTCCTGGTTCTTGCTGCCGGTCATGTGATCGGCACGGCAGAGTGATATCATCTCTGCATGCCTTATCACAGACAACAGCAGCAGGAGACCGGAGATCAGCGCTGGAGGAGGTGAGTAAAGCTTTTTTTATTTTACTATGGGCAGCAGCACGGGGGCCATATCTAACACAGGGGGGATCATGTGCGATCAAAGGGAGCACAGGCAGATATAATATGCCCCGCTGCCCCAGCCCCTCAGCGTGATGCAGTTTCAGCACCACACTGCTGGACAGCGGCTGTGCATATTATATGAGCGGGAGCAGGAGATCTAAGGCTGCCGCTCGCAGCTGTCACCTGCCCCCAGCACCGCTCAAGAATGGACACTGCAGTATATATATATATATATATGTACCCCCCCGTATATTTGGTTTATAAGCCGCACCCCCTACTTTCCCCCAAAATTTGGGGGAACAAAAGTCCATCTTATAAAGCGAAAAATACGGTAATTTTCTAAAACATTTTCGGCCATGGCTATATATTTGCCATAGTAAAATCTAGTGTTGTTTTTTTTTTAAGAATGCGTTGCCATACTCCAGGGCTAAAACCTGGATTTACACTAAGATTTTCCCCAATGCAATTTAATAAGGCAAATCCACAGCTTTCCATATGGAATCCCCACTAATAATGAAAGTGGTGGTTCACCTCTTTTCATTACTGGCCACATCGATATTATGTTGAGAAACAAGGTTTCTCTCAAATACCTTGTGTTGACAATAGGGTCTGTGAGCGGTGCTATTGCGGTCCGCTCATCCCCTTCACATGACCTCCAGGCTCCATGACCTCTGATGTCCGGTGATGTCTTGTCAACCAAGGCGAGCCGCAGTCTTCCTGAGTGACTGGGCTGTGGGCGGCGTTTCACCGCTTGTCACAGCCCAGGGCTGTGGTCCCTCCTTCACGGCAGAGCGCACGCGAGATGCGGGGCTGTGATGCTAGGCTGTGATGAGCGGTGAAATGGTGCCCATACCGATGTGGCCAGTAATGAAAAAGGGTGAACAGCAAGGGAGCAACATTTTACCAAATTGCCCTCTTTCTTGAATCCTTGATACATCAAAGTAATTTTGCCAGAATTCTGGAGTAAATTACTTTGAAAAGTCAAAAGAATTTGCAATGTTTGTCATTTTCAGCGATGCCAAAATAGGTTCAGCTGGGGCATTATGGGGGACAGTAGGGACGAGATGCCACAGCTTATGTAATTCATGATGAGCTGTGGTGTTACGCCAGGAATCTTCCACCAGTCAGGCACAGGCTGATTGTCAGATGCTCCTGATTCATAGATCAGTGTGGTCTCTTCACAAATCAGAAGCATCTGACTCCATAACGCCCTCCCCAGAAAATCGCTGATCTTGATGAATCTGGGCCATTATGTCTTTCCCGAAACATTTCATGATGACCACGTGGCTACACTCCTTTGCTTAGAAAAGAGCAATTCTTGAATTTTCTTTTCAAGAGAATTTGTCAAAAGTGACCAGTATCTGCTTTCATTTTATTCCCGTTGCTCCCCTAAGTAATCTGCTTTTTTTGTTTGTTCCAAATTCCCCATATGGTTCCAATGGTTCCAGAGACATAAACCTTTTTATTCAATGCTATTTCTTAAGATCTTTTCTAAAGCTGGTGTCACACATAACGACGACGACAACGACGTCGCTGCTACGTCACCATTTTCTGTGACGTTGCAGCGACGTCCCGTCGCTGTCGCTGTGTGTGACATCCAGCAACGACCTGGCCCCTGCTGTGAGGTCGCCGGTCGTTGCTGAATGTCCAGCTTCATTTTTTGGTCGTCACTCTCCCGCTGTGACACACACAAAGCTGTGTGTGACAGCGAGAGAGCGACGAAATGAAGCGATCAGGGAGCAGGAGCCGGCGTCTGGCAGCTGCGGTAAGCTGTAACCAGCGTAAACATCGGGTAACCAAGGGAAGACCTTTCCCTGGTTACCCGATGTTTACGCTGGTTACCAGCCTCCGCTCTTGCTGCCAGTGCCGGCTCCTGCACTGTGACATGTGGCTGCAGTACGCATCGGGTAATTAACCCGATGTGTGCTGCAGGAGAGCAAGGAGCCAGCGCTAAGCGCGGCTCCCTGCTCTCTGAACTGTGACATGTAGCTGCAGCACACATCGGGTTAATTAACCCGATGTGTGCTGCAGGAGAGCAAGGAGCCAGCGCTAAGCGCGGCTCCCTGCTCTCTGAACATGTAGCACAGCGACCTTATGATCGCTGCTTCTGCTGTGTTTGACAGCTAAGCAGCGATCATAACAGCGACTTACAAGGTCGCTGTTACGTCACCGAAAATGGTGACGTAACAGCGACGTCGTTGTCGCTGTCGTTTAGTGTGACACCAGCTTAAGGGTGAGTGGATCACAGGGTAATTTTACATTGCAGCCTAAAGACATTCCCTAGAGAACCCTAAAAGCCAAGCCTCCTTGTAAGAAGATAATTGTCGCTAAATGAAAAGGTCAGTCACTCTGGAACAGTATTATTGACTTAGACAAAAACAAAAAAAAAATTGGAAAAATCTGGACCTGCAGGAAGTACCGTATACAAAAGCAAAAATTGTCCTCTTTTCACCTGGTCACAGTTTCTCTTTAAAGGGAATTTATCACCAGGTTTTTGCTCCCCAATCTCAGAGCAGCATAATGTAGCGACAGAGACTCTGATTCCAATGATGTGTCATTTACTGAGCTGTTTGCTGTCATTTTGATAAAATCAGTGTTTTCTTTGCTGCAGATCTAGCAGTTATTTGAATGTGTAGCTTTATAACCCCGCCCACATCACTGGCAGCTTTCTCTCCAAATACAGTCTACACCGAAAGCTGCCAATGAGTGGTGGGGACAGGGTTATACAGAGCTCTTAAATATGCTGGACTACATGGCAGCAGGTTTACTAGTCCTCTAATGATAATCTCCTGCTGATTAAACAGTGGTTTTATCAAAGCTACAGTAAGCAGCCCAGTAAGTGACACACCGCTGGAATCGGGATCTCTGCTCCTACGTTATGCTGCTCTCAGATTAAGTGGCAAAAACCTGGTGAAAGATTCCCTTTAAAGTGGATGTCCCCTATCATACGTCCCCTTAGTAGTAAAAATAAAAAAATAAAAAATATTGTGCCTTCCTTATTGTGGCCAGGTCCTGCACTGATTCTTGGGATCTGCTGTTTTTGTGTACAGCTCTGACGTTTCGTCGACAGCACTGTATACGGCTGAGCTCAGCAGCTCTACATATGTGGCAGCCGTTCAATGAGCCCAGCAGCTCTGCCTATCTGTCAGACGATCAGTGAGCTAAGCAGTAGGGATGAGCGATCCCGAACTGTAAAGATCAGGGATCGTACCGATCACATAGTGATAATTTACACGAGCCCGATCACGAGCTTTCCTGAGAAGCTCGTGTTACAGATCGGGTCCAGATTGGGTCCAGGGAATGAAATGCATAATATATATATATATATATATATATATATATATATATATATATAGTGTACACACACACACAGACACACACACACACACACACACACACACACACACACAATATATAGTTGTATAAAAATAGATAGATAAAAAAAAAGACGTATTTTAAATAAAAAAAAAATGCATGGGCTCCCGCTGCATTTTCGATTGCTAGCTAAGGGTAATCCAACCAGCTACTGGCTGCTAACCCCCACTGCTTGGTGTTGCATTCACTGGTATTGTAAAATCCAGTGAAGCACCTTTTTTTTTTTTTTGCCAAAAAGCTAAAAATGACATGAGCTTTGCAATATTTTTGTATGCTAGCCAGGTATAGCAGGCAGGTGCGGGCTGCCCCCAACCCCCAGCTGCCTATTTGTACCCGGCTGGGAACCATAAGTTTAGGGAAGCCCTTTTTTTAATTATTTAATGAATTTCATGTAATGATAAAAAAAAAAAAAAAATGATGTGGGCTTCTCCCAATTTTTGTGCCAAGCCAGGTACAACTAGGCAGCTGGGGATTGGAATCCGCAGCACAGGGTGGTCCAAGCATTCTGGGCCCACCCCGCTGCGAATTGCAGTCCGCAGCCGCCCCAGAAAATGGCGCTTTCAAAGATGTGCCATCTTTTGGCGCTGTATCCAACTCTCCCAGCGGCCCTGGTGTCAGGTGGCATGCTTGGTAATAAGGGGTTAATACCAGCTTTGTTTTACCAGCTGGTATTAAGCCCGAGATTCTTAATGTCAGGCCAAGTTTGACCCAGCCATTAAGAATCTCCAATAAAGGGTTAAAAAAAGGACACCACACATAGAAAAAATACTTTATTAAAAATAAATACACAGACACACTTAGAGACTCCATCTTTATTACTCCCTCTCACCCCTCCACGATCCTGGTCTTCTGTCTTTTGCAACCGATGCAGCTCTGCTGTATCAGAATGTACAGGGGGAGGAAGAACACTTCTGCTCCCCGTGCAGTCTAATCACTCAATGAGTGATCTGAGGCTGCGGGTTGGTAAGCGGTAACATTACCGCTGCCACTGTTGCCATAGTAACCTACCAAGCGAATTACTATAGCAACGGTCATCTCCGGTCACCTGATTCCTGGCGCCGCTACTCATCGGCTGTGGCATTAGTGTGTGACAGGCAATCCCTGCATGTGGGCTGATTCTGTAAAGAGCTCCAACATGTACGGAGGGGGAGACGAGCATGTGCCCAAGCATCTCGCCGGTACACGGCGGTCGCCGAGTGTACCAAGAGTACTGAGATGCTCGTCATAGTCATGTGACCAGTCTGTAGCCAATGAGATAATACAACATTCACACGTGACTGGTCACATGCTATGACGTCACGGAAGGTCCTTTGGTTACTGAGCGGCACAGCGATGATCGTACTCAGTTGGAAGGAGAAGCGGCGAGAGACAGTCTGCTGGACGCATTGTGGTACCTGTAAGTATAATGACAATGTTTATTATTAACCGTATTTTTTATTTTACAGCCCCCCCGCCCCATCCCATAACTGTAAAGTCCAAGATCAGTGATCGGACGCAAGATCGTGTTATCTCGATCCCGAACTCTACAAAATGATTGGGCGAGTGTCCCCAATCCCGATGGGATTGCCCATCACTAGTCAGCAGCTCTGTCTGTGTAGCAGCCGATGAGTGAGCTCATCAGCTTTGCCTATCAGTGAGCTCTGTCTGTGTGGCAGCTGATTAGTGAGCTCAGCCGCTTTGATCGTCTTATGCAATCTACACAGGCAGGATCTTTGCGATCCTGGCAGCTCAATTGTCTGCAGTGTTGTCGACTTGACATAGGTGTTGCAGACAACAACAGAAACCAGGATCAGACTCATTGCTGGACCCGGGAATAAAGCACAATTATTTTTTTTTTAAAGTACTAATGTAACTTATAGGAAAACATTTTCTGAAAGGGGACAACCCTTTCAGCTATGTGATCAGAGAGAGCACAGAGTTTGTACCTGAAGAGCCACCACAAGAAATTTGATTTTCTGATTTAATTGACTTCATTCAGTTCATTGTGAAGTTCTAGTAATCAGATGGGGGTTTAGGTGCCAGACCTCGGCACAGGTTTCTGTCCAGAGCCCTTAAAAGATGCTACAAGTGCACTCCGCTCCTTCTTGAGTGGACTCAGAGCAGTGTACGCTAGCTAATAGACTTTCAAATGTATTACTAGTAGCAATACACTGCGGGTATGAGCCGAGAAGGCAGAGAATGCAGCTCCCCTGGGCTTCAGGGCCCAGTTTTGTGCCTATTCTATGCAGTCTGTCATGTTACAACAGATGATTTATATGGTTGGCAGATCACCTTCATGGTAGAGTTAGCATCGTTCATGGTAGGGTTAAAGCATTCATGGTAGGATTAGGGTCATGGTAGGGTTAGGGTCATTCGTGATAGGGTTAGTCATTCATGGTAGGGTTAGAGTCATTAATGGTAGGGTTAGGATCATTCATGGTAGGATTAGGGTCATGGTAGGGTTACGGTCATTCGTGGTAGGGTTAGAGTCATTCATGGTAGGGTTAGGGTTATTTGTGGCTGCCCATACTGGTCAGATTACTGCACTATTGTGGAAGTTCTGCATTATCGTCCGCAATAGAAGCTGATGGAGCATATAGAAGTGCGTCACCTAAACATCCGTTACTGTTTGGGAAGAAGTAAATGGCAGCTGGGATCCAGCTCATGGTTTTAAGATATTTGTATTTTTTTGGTGTAGTTGTGAAGAAAATGAAGGGGAACCAATACGGGCTTCTTCTCTGACACAGCCTTACTACACACATCTACTTTGATATACAAATTATCTCCATGTGATGAGAACAATCTAAGTGAATTCAAAACTTATGAAAAATTGGGTCTCATTTATCTAAACTGTCTAAAAGGAAAATGTTCTTTGTTACAAATAGCAGCTATACAGTGTTCAGGCATAGGTTGGGGTTACATGACAACATGAGTAGTGCTGGGCGGATTTGCAGATAACTGGGACTTGCGGACCTAACTGAATTTAAAAAAAACAACCTGGTTCTGGCCCTGACATGATCCCGGATATCTGGCCGGACGCCGGTCCCCATATAAATCTATGGGGACTAGAATCCGGCCATTAAAAATGGTGGTAGAAGTGATAGGGGGAAAGGAGCAAGCGGGCTGTGCTTACCGAGTCTCCGGCACAGCTGGAACTGCTTCCTGGCCACTCAGTCACTTCCGGGGCTGCTCAAAACAGTCATTGCAAATGCACTGCTTTCCCTGCCCACCGGTGTCTGTGATTGGCTGCAGTCAGACGTGCCTCCACCCTGAGTGGCAGTGTGTCAGCTGACTGCTTCCAATCACAGACGCTACGTTTGTTATTTGTGATATAAAAATAAAGTATTTAGTGTAGGGTCTCCCCATTTTATACCCAGCATAGGTAAAGCATACGGCTACAGGCTGCAGCTTCTAGCCATGTGCTTATCAAGGCTGTGTATCAAAATAAGAGGAACAGCATGTTGTCCTTTTTTTAAAAATTAAATAATTTTAAAAAACGGCATGCGGTACCCCCCAATTTTGATACCCAGCCAAGATAAAACCCGACATCTGGGGGCTGGTATTCTCAGGCTGGTGAGAACCATGGTTATTGGGGCCCCCCAGCCTTAAAATAGCAGTTTGCAGCTGTCCAGAATTGTTGCATTCATTACATGCAACAATCCCAGCATTTTAGCCAGCTCTCCCGATTGCTCTGGTGTGGTGGCAATTAGGGTAATAAGGGGTTAATCACAGCTTACAGCTGCCATTAAGCCCTATATTAGTAATTGAGAGGGTCTATGAAACCCCCCATTACTAATCTGTAAGAAAAAGTAAATAAACACAAACATTGAAAAAATCCTTTATTTGAAATAAAATACAAAAAAACACATTCTTTCACCACGTTATTAACCCCAAAGTCACCCCTGAAGGTCCAACGTAATCCACAAGATGTCCCATGACGATTCCAGCTCTGTTACATCTGAAGGTCACAGCGAGTGCCATAGAAATTGACCGCCCACTGTGACCTTTAGACAAAGAGTGAGGGAGCTGCACGATCAGTGTTGATATCACTCAGGGAAGTTGCGGATACAGCTAAACAGCTAGATGTTCCCACGGCCCTCCACCTGTGAGCACATGTAACCTGGTGGAGGAGATTTGACAATGTTGAGTTTTTCTGCAGCACCTCCACAGGGTTAACAACAGATTACATAGTGCAATTTAAATCAATGGATCACCTGTATAATGAAGGATAGGACAAGACCTCAAAAGAGAGAGACTCTTTGTATTTCACTCTTATCCCTGGTACAAAGATTAGGATAAGTAAACTAAAGGTACCGTCACACTAAGCGACGCTCCAGCGATCCCACCAGCAACCTGACCTGGCAGGGATCGCTGGAGCGTCACTACACGGGTTGCTGGTGAGCTGTCAAACAGGCAGATCTCACCAGCAACCAGTGACCAGCCCCCAGCTAGCAGCGACGCGTGGAAGCATGCTGCGCTTGGTAACTAAGGTAAATATCGGGTAACCAATCCGATATTTACCTTAGTTACCAGCGCACACCGCTTAGTGCTGGCTCCCTGCACACCTAGCCACAATACACATCTGGTTAATTAGCCGATGTGTACTCCGGCTATGTGTGCAGGGAGCAGGGAGCCGGCACGCTGTCAGAACGGCGGACGCTGGTAACGAAGGTAAATATTCGGTAACCAAGGTAAGGGCTTCTTGGTTAACCGTTGTTTACCGTGGTTACCAGCGTCCGCAGAAGCCGGCTCCCTGCTCACTGCACATTTAGTTGTTGCTCTGTCGCTGTCACACACAGCGATGTGTGCTTCACAGCGGGAGAGCAACAGCTAAAAAATGGTCCAGGACATTCAGCAACAACCAGCGACCTCACAGCAGGGGCCAGGTTGTTGCTGGATGTCACACACAGCGACATCACTAGCAACATCGCTGCTACGTCACAAAAGTCGTGCCTCAGCAGCGATGTTGCTAGCGATGTTGCTTAGTGTGATGTGATTTGGCCTTAAGGACCCTGATCAATCACATAGCCTAATAGGGAATGTGACATTGGAATTTACTAAACTGCATAACCCCTTCACTGTTGTTGTTGCATTATGCAGCAAAAAAAGAGATTTTGTTTGACAGTTTTGATTATTCTGCCCAATCTTAAGAAAAAAACCATTTATTTTGACTTTACAGTAGTGTATGTGCAAATGTGAAATAGTTCCCGTTTTTTTGTCATAAACCTGAAGGATTTCCTAGTACCAGCAAAGTGAATGAGATTCCCGAAGATTCATGCACACGCTGCTTATTTTATCTTGCAGATATGAAGCAGTTTATTATCTGCAGCTCGTCAAGTCCTTCACCGTTTCTGCTGCGTTCTTCACCTTTTTTATTTAATTGGTAAAAACTTATCAAAAATGTAGGAAAAAAACTTGAGTTTCTATTCTGCATTTTTTTCTTGCAAACACTGCAGTATTTACAGCAGAAATGTCTGTACTACTACCTAACACGTGCACATACCCTTATTCTGAATTCTCTAAGTAGGGAGACCCCTTTATATTTTTGTAATAGCAAGGAGCTGCTGACAGTCACTTTAGCAGGGAGGGTAGATGCATTTACACTGAAATATAATTGTGAGTGCACCTTCTTTAAACTCTCGATTTATAATCATCTTGCTGTGAAAACAGGCTGCCAATCACACAATGAACAAGCAAAATGCTCCTTCATTGGCTAAATTAATTTTTTGCACAACACAAAATATCATAATGTTCAGTGGTGAATCATTCTGCGAAAAGAGAACAGTGGCCGCCTTCGCGTTCTGAGTGGTCTGTAACAGATTGCTCAGTGTGTATCGCTTATTACGGTCTGCCTTTACCGGTTTATTTGTATAAGGGCTATAAAACCACCGGTAAAGGTTTACCAATCGGCATTCGTATTGTGCCGCCAGCCAGGCCATGTAAACGGACATGGTCAGCCAGTCCATAATACTGCAAATGCTTGTCCATTTGTAGCTTTTCAGGTTTTGTAAAGAATGACACTCGAACGGGAATATCCTGCAGTACTCTGTTACCTTGGTCATTCTTTGAAAGTGGCAGAGCGTAGGCACAACATGTGATCCAGTCAACTCCTCTTGTCCACAGTCTTTGACCCACACAATCTAACAGTCCACACCTATCCAGTGGATGATCACTTGTATAGACCGGAACATGCCAATTAGTTACATTTAATTTGTAGTTAAGTGTAGAAATGACAACACTATACACATTCAGGAGCTTTTATGACATTCTAGACTAAAGACATGAAAATGGAGTTGAGTCCCTCTTTTGCAGTTATAACAACTTTCACTCTTCTGAGAAAACTTTTTATACAGGATTTTGAGTGCGTGTGTGGTAATTTTTGGTTTTTCATCTAGAAGAACATTTGTTAGGTCAGACACTAATGATGGATCCAAGGGACTGGCTCTCATTGACTTTTCTAATTCATCTTAAAGGTGTAGAGGGCAGGACATCCACACGAAAACTCACCCAACCATTTGATAATAGGCTTGGCTTTGAGCACTGGGGCACAGTCCTACTAGAACAGAAAAGGGCCTTCATCAAGCTGTTCCCACAAAGTTAGAAGCATACAAGTGTATCTCGTATGCTGAAGCATTAAGATTTCCCTTCACTAGAACTAATAGACAACGATCAACTCAAGAAAACAACCCTGAGGCTATGTGCCCACGCTGCGGATTTACCGCGGATTTTGCCGCGGATTTACCACGGATTTGCCGAAAATCTGCAGCAGCGGCACTTCCAAGCCATTTCAATGGCATTTTGGAAATGCTGTGCCCATGCTGCGGATTTTTCCGCGGCGGATTTGCCGCGGATTTTGATCCGGAATAATCTGCAGCATGTCAATTATTGTTGCGGATTTTGTTGCGGATTTTTCCCATGCAAGTCAATGCAAGGTGTAAAATCCGCAAGAAATCCGCAGGTCTGTTCCCACAGGCTCTTTTTCCTGCAGATTTGGTGCGGATTTCGCAAACAAATCCGCAGGAAGTGATGTAGGATAGTTCAGGAAGAGGAAGTTTCACCATTTTGTAGTGTAGAGTAGTGGCAGTGTAGTCGTGTTGTGTCCGGACTCTGGATTGCCAGCTAAAAGCAGCTAGTTACAGGCTGCTTGCTTTTAGCTGGCAAAACAGGATCCCAGGTCTTTTTTCACAATTCTTTTTTAAAAAAAAAAAAATGTGCTCCGCTGTATTTTCACTGTCCAGCCCGATGCAAGCAAGCAACTGAGGGCTGTGCTTCTCAGCGGGATAAGGCTGAAGCATTCTCTGCCCCTCCCGCTGAGAAAAACAGTCCTCAGCTGCCCCTGAAAATGGCGGCTCCGTTGTGAAGCGCCATTCACAGGTGCTGTACCGAGGCTCATCCAGCTGCCCTGATGCATTGGCTGGCTGGGTAATTACGGGGTTAATGCCAGTTTTCTGCAAACTGGCACTAAGCCCGAGGTTCATAATGTCATGCCTGTGTAGACACGGCCATTATGAACCTCCGTTTGGTACTAAAGAAAAGAAAACACTTTTTTTAAAAATTTTATTTGAAAGAAAAACACACAAACATCCCTGATTGCCATCTTTATTACTCCCTGAATCCCCCGACGATAATCCATGACAACTCCGAGCCGGGCTCCGATGTGCACCCGGCTGACCTGGGCACTGACGTCAGCCGGTGACAGCAGCCGTCAGTGTATTATTAAATGCTGCACAGCTCTTTTCCGGCAGCTGGGAACGTCTGATATCAGAGCCCTGGTCAGCTGACTTAATTCGCAAGCGCAGGCGGGTCAGCTGACTGCACACCGACAGCTGACGATGTGCACTCATGTGACCCAGGCACGTACGTCAGCCGGTCCCAGCAGCCGTCAGTGTTCGAGATGCTGCAAAGCTCTCTTCCAGCTGCTGGTACCGGCCGACGTCCGTGCCCGGGTCACATGAGTGCACATCGGAGCCCGGCACGTCAGCTGATCGGTGTGCAGTCAGCTGACCCGCCCGCGCTCGCGAATTAAGTCAGCTGACCAGGACTCTGACGTCAGACGTTCCCAGCTGCCGGAAGAGAGCTGTGCAGCATTTAATACACTGACGGCTGCTGTGACCGGCTGACGCTGTGACCCGGGCTCAGCTATGAACTGAGCTGACCCGGCCAGTGAGTTCTGCCGCTCACAGCAGCCGGCAGAGAGCAAACCAGTGATTACAATTGTCGTGGATTAACCTCTGAGGCTTGGGAGTAATAAAGATGGCAATCAGGGATGTTTGTGTGTTTTTCTTTCAAATAAAATTTTTCAAAAAGTGTTTTCTTTTATTTAGTACCAAACGGAGGTTCATAATGGCCGTGTCTACACAGGCATGACATTATGAACCTCGTGCTTAGTGCCAGTTTGCAGAAAACTGGCATTAACCCCGTTATTACCCAGCCAGCCAATGCATCAGGGCAGCTGGATGAGCCTCGGTACAGCACCTGTGAATGGCGCTTCACAACGGAGCCGCCATTTTCAGGGGCAGCTGAGGACTGTTTTTCTCAGCGGGAGGGGCAGAGAATGCTTCAGCCTTATCCCGCTGAGAAGCACAGCCCTCAGTTGCTTGCTTGCATCGGGCTGGACAGTGAAAATACAGCGGAGCACATTTTTTTTTTTTTTTTTAAAAATAACAGTGAAAGGGAACATGGCACCACATTTTTTGGCTGTAAGCTGTGGCCACCACCACTGGGTTATTATATACAGCCTGTTAAAATGCTGTATATAAGAGCACAGTGGTGTTGGCCGCAGCTTTTTACAAAAAAAGTGGCGACAGGTTCCCTTTAAACATTTCTGCCCCTTTATTACAAAATGGGAGAAGAAAGGAGGGTTGGGACAGGAAATGACATAAAGAGCCTTTTTTTTCCTTCAAAACAGACTAGCTTTATTCAGAAACACAATAGAGTACAATGGACAAAATCCGCATTAAAATCCGCAACGAAATCCGCGTCAAATCCGCGTCAAATCCGATCAATAGCCTAAAGCATTATCTCTTCTCCAACAAACGTTACAGTTGACACAATGGAGTTAAACAGGTTATGTTCTTCTTCAAAGCCAGACTCGTCCATCAAACCACCAGATAAACATGCACAAGTTCTTCACTCCACAGAACACGTCTCTATTGCTCCAGCATCCAGTGGTAGAGCACTTTACATCACTTCATCTGACACTTTACATTGTGCTTGGTGATGTAAGGCTTGACATACAGCCTGTCGACAGGGAAAACTGTGCCATGAAGCTCCTGCTGCTCAGTTTTTGTGTTGATATTGATGCCAGAAGAGATTGAGTCAGCAAAGTGTTGGCGAATAGATTTGAGTGAACCTTAGGCTTGAAGCTTTGTGTTTGGGCTCGGAAACTGATGTGAAAATCACTCTGTTGAGTATTGCACTGTGCTGGTGTTTGAGTGATGTGCAGCATTGTCCGCGGTGCGGGAAGTGTGTGATCAGCTCAAATTTGACTTACATTCGGCGTTCTTAGATGTATTGTTCACGGAGAATAAAAAAAACAAATCACCGCCCCCCCTCCCCCAGAAATGTTTTGCTTTTGGCTCATAGCAAAACGTTTCCGCAGGTGGGTGGTGCTTTTTTTTTTTGTTTTAGTTCTCCTTGAACAATACATCTCAGAACGCAGAATGTAGTCATATTTGAGCCGATCACACACTTCCTGCAGCACGGACAATGCTGCACATCACGCAGACACCAGCACAGAGCGATACTCACCAGAGTGATTTTCACGTTTTCCAAACGCGAACACCAAGCCTTGAGCCTGAGGTTCACACAACTCTATTGGCGACTTTATGCTCTTACATCTCCGCCCAGAATATGCCTGCGGTCCTTTGATATGTGTGTGCTATTCATATGGGTCTTGAATGACCAGGATGTTTGATCTATTACTCCCCTGATGATTTTGGAAACGCGTTGGGAGATCGCTTATGCTGTTAGGAGCTGGTGTTGTGTACATGGGGATCCTGTGTCAGAAGGATGAGGACCAGGTTACCTGACCCTTGACAACCAGAATGTCCAGCAGCGGCGTTTCATTGAGGCAAGAAAGGGGCATCACGGCGGATTGGTGAGACCGTTCCCTATTCTTCCTCTTATATATTTTGGGCACTGATACTGAATTGCCATTTTTGACACATACACCTATGGCCGTATATAGATAATCTATTGGCAGATTCCCTCTATCCTGGGATCTGGTTGCCTGCTGTGATTTTTGGCTATAAGGTATTCTTCATTGTTTGTTTGTCATTGTCTATTTTAACCTCTGGGTTACTTGTCGTAACCTTTTTTAATACTGAACCAATAAAAGGTAAATTTTAGGCGTTTATTTTCTATATTCACTTTGCTACCCATTTCTTATAATCAGTGGATATTGTCCAGTAGCTATTTCCGTATAACTTGTCTGCAGACCTAATGGCTAGGGACTGGATTCTATATACTGTGTCAATAGGACTGAAAAGCGCGAATTCAATTATTAAGAGCCGTGTCCCAACGCTTTTCTGTATATAGTATGCATTTCTCCACCATATTCTTATGGTACATAAGACATTAATACAATCTCTGCATCAGCAGCTCCTGTGAATGCCCCGGAGAGGGTCCATATTATTTATTTCCATTATATCTCTCCGTAGAAGCCCTGCTTTCCTGCAGCCTATATGCTTTACGGTTTCATCACTGTTCAGTATTTAAACTCTTTCAAATGTGCAAAGATTAAATGTTTAATAAAAATTGCCTGTTGTTTCCAACATCTGTGTTGGAAGAACAATGGGCCACTGGAGTGCGGAAAGCTTGTAAAGTTACAAAATGTATTGAGAATGACAGAAAGTTCAGTGAAGACTTTGCTTTTCTCATTACAGAACTACTTCTGTGGCTGCGATTACACTAAGAGCATCTTTAATTGCTTTAAAATCTGAATGCATGATAAGAATGGATTAATTTGATTTTTCTGTTACTACAAGTAGCAGATGGTTTATGTCTTAGGAATGCTCGTGTTGTAAAATGAGCTCCCCAGCTCCTTCCTGATTGGTCACTGTTAATGAAGCATGCTGTGCTGATTATTGATTTAGAAAATGAGGATGACATGAGTATTGTGTGTGTTGCTGTTATAAATTAAAGAGGAGTATTTTAATAGCCAGCAGACATACACCTTAAATAACATGAAATATTTGATTTTCTATTCAGGTGGTCTCTGCCCTGTCAAACTAATTTTATTGTTTATTAAAAAGATGTACTTTTATGGTTCCAGCTAACAAGCAGATGGTCTTTACTTATTTGTGTTTTGTATTGCTGTATGACCGATCGGATGCATGATAAGAAGGCAGATTAGCTTGTTGTCTACGCAGCCATGGCACAGTCATGAGGGGGAATCTATTGGCGGTATATAATGTGTGTGCAGGCATGTGTGCGCCGCTTTTATTAGTCTATATTAACGGGATTTATCCTTCTTTCTCAACTAATTTTCTACTTTTATTAAATTAGAATGAATTATTGTATTATTTTCTGTTTATTCCTTTTTACCTATTTGTCTATTCCATCTATATTCTCTCTTTTATCCATAGTATCCATTCTTTCTTGTCGATTCCATCTATGCTATCAATTATTTCTTCCCTAATCTATGTGATCTATCTTTTTTTATATCTCACTTATCAATTTATTAATCTATTTTATGTATTTTATCTATCTTATCTATCAGATCTCAGTTAAGACCCCGTTACACGCTACGATTTATCTGACGATATGTCGTCGGGGTCACGGTTTTCATGACGCACTTCCATCATCGTTAGCGACGTCGTTGCATGTGACACCTACGAGCAACTCCGAACAATCTTAAAAATAGCGAAAATCTTTGATCGTTGACACGTCGTTCAGTTTCAAAATATTGTTTGTCGTTTCGAACACAGCAGATATATTGCTACATTTGACACCCTGCCAACGACGAACAACATCATTAGTGCGTCCGTCATCAGCAACGTGGGCGTGTCGTTATGGGCAATGCTCCATGCCTCCTCCGCTCTGATTGGTGTCACGCCAGGGTGTATGCAATGGACAATTATACGCCTCTGTCGTTGCTGGAATCGTTGGGAGGATTGCTGTGTGACGGTGTCTACACGACCGCCTTGGTCAAACAATATGTCGCTAAACGATGTTGCGTCGTTTGTGAGATGGGTACGTGTGACCGCTACAAAACGATCTATGAGCGATCTGTGCAAATCGTAACAAGGATCTGGGCGTGTCACATGGCTAATGAGATCGCTAGCAATATCGTTGTGTGTAAGGCGGCCTTTAGTCTCCTGATGTCGTGTATATTTTCTCTAAATCGTATTTATCTTCATTAGTGATGGGCGAACGTGCTCGGTAATCGATCGAGCATTAGCGTGCTCTGTTACTGTCAGAGTTCGACTGAGTACTTGGGGTGCTCGGATATTTTGTTTGTGAATCGACAACAACGCACAGGCTTGCTTCACTGCATGATGTGAGCACGCACCCCAAGGAGCGCCATCACAGTCTCTGAATAGCTCTCTGAGGGAATAAAACAACGTTCTTGGACATACTGAGACCAACAAAAACAAAATAGCAAAAGAATAAAATCCCCTGCCCTCCCCCCGCCAGAAATTATCCATGTATGGCTGGCATTATGTGGGCTGAGAACCCAACAGGCCAATCATTGACTTTCCATAATGCTCATTATTCGCATTAAGCTTTGTCCGAGCGTCTGACCAGCTTGAAACGAACATTCAAGCGTTTTAGTGCTCGCCCATCACTAATCTTCAGCTTTTATCTATCCTTTTTATTATCCATTTATTCTCTGTTTTACCTAATATTGTTTTTTTTAATGTATAGTGTCTATTGTTTCTTATCAATTCCATCTTTCATCAATTTTATTTTACCTAATCTATATAATCTACCCCTTATTTCCGTTACCCATTTATTAATCTAGTCTAGTACATTTAACTCAGTTATTCAATTCATCTTGTAGATCTTTTCTTTCTTACTTCTATCTTCATCTCAACTAATCTATCTATCTAGAAAAATAAAAGCAGCACTTGTCATGCAAAAATGGGTGCAAAGTCCCAAAGGTTATCACTAATGTTGAGTGAACATTCTTGCTGCTGCTGGATACTAGATCGAGCATCGGGGTGCTCAAGTACTCACGGTGCTCAGTTGAGTATTGCGGGTGCAATGATATGTTGTCCGTGAAACAACGACCACAAAGCACAGGCTTGCTTCACTGCAGGATGTGTGCAGGCCCCTCAGGAGGAGCCATTCCTGGTCTCTGAATGGCTCTCAATGGGGTTAAAACAACGTTTTTGAATTTAGTGTAATAAAAAAGTAACCAAAAGTAACTCTGTTTCTGCAGAGTTCTGTAGTGTTGTACAAAAGAGTTTATTAAAAGGGTGATTTACCCATATTTTTTATTGTCTAGTTCGATATATTGAGAAACAATGTTTCTCTCAAACACCTTATGTTTGCAATAGTGCCTGTGAGAGGAGCTATTGCAGACCGCTGTTCCCTGCTCCGTTGATGTCATGTTAAGTTCCGGACACGTCACATCCATGTCTCCTGCTTGCAGCATTCTGCTGTGAGGGGTGAGGGAGGAGGGAGCAGGGAGCAGATGGGCTGTGACAGCGGTGAAACACAGCTCACAGCTCAGTGAGTCAGGAAGACTGCAGCCGGCCGCAGGGATGTGACGTGTGCGGAACTTGACGTGTCGTCACCGGAGCGAGGAACCAGCGGTCTGCAATAGCGCCTCTCACAGGCACTATTGCCAACATAAGGTATTTTAGAGAAACCTTGTTTCTCAATATAATATTGAACTAGACAATAAAAAAAATATGGGTGAACCACCCCTTTAAATGAGGTCAAAGATTTACTCCCAAAGTTGGTTAATACCCTGACAGGCACCCCAAATATGTGTCATATTGCCCACAGCTGAGTCACATCTCCAATTATCAGATGTACCAGGGAACATGTGATGAATACGCTCTGGGGTCCTAAACCACAAGGACAATATTTTACAATTTGTCTGTTTTACAGTTAGGTCCAGAAATATTTGGACAGTGACTGAATCTTCATGATTTCAGCTCTGCATGCCGCTATTTTGGGTTTAAAATGAAACAACTGAGATGCCATTGAAGTGTACACTTTCAGGTTTAATAAAAGCTGTTGAACAAAAATATCCTGGGAAAAGTTTAGGAACTGCAGCCATTTTTCTCCAAAGCCTCCTCATTTCAGGGGCTCAAAAGTAATTGGACGAATTTACCTTTACTGTAAATAAAATATTCATTTTTAATTCTTCATAGAGAATCCTTTCCATGCAATGACTGCCTGAAATCTGGAATCCATGGACGTCACCAAACGCTGGGTTTCCATTTTGTGATGCGTTACCGCCTTTACTGCAGCTGACTTCAGCTGTTGCTTGTTTGTGGGTCTTTCTGCCTTAAGTTTTGTGTTAAGCATGTGAGATACATGCTTGATGGGGTTGAGATCTGGTGGTTGAAGAATATTCCACTTATTTGCCTTTAAAACCTCCTTTATTGCCTTTGCAGTATGTTTTAGGTCACTGTCCATCTGTACTGTGAAGCGCTGTCCTATCAACCTTGCTGCATTTTGTTGAATCTGAGCAGAAGTATAGCCCTGTACACTTCAGAATACATCCAGCTGCTTTTGTCTTCAGTCACATCATCAATAGACACTAATGACGCAGTATCATTGGAAGCCATGCATGCCCGACCATCACACTGCCTCCACCCTGTTTTACAGAGGATGTGGTGTGCTTTGAATCATCAGCCATTCCAAGCTTTCTGCATGCTTTCTGCTTCTCATCATTGTGGTACAGGTTGACCTTAGTTTCATCTGTCCATACAATGTTTTTCCAAAACCTGGCAACTTCTTTTGATGGTTTTTTGACAAGGTCTAACTTGGCCTTTCTATTTTTAAGGTTGATTCATGGTTTACATCTTGTGGTGAACCCTCTGTATTTGCACTCAGGAAGTCTTCTCTTTATGGCAGACTTAGATACTGAAACACCTACTTTCTTTAAAATGTTTTTCACTTGGGTGAATGTTGTGAATGGGTTTTCCTTCACTAAGGAAAGGGTTCTGTGATCTTCCACCACTATTGTCTTCTTTGGACATCCAGACCTCTTTGAGTTCCCATGCTCTCCAGTGTGCTCATTATTTTCAGAATATACCAAATTGTTGATTTGGCCTCCCTTCACATTTCTGCTATCTCTCTGGTGCTATTTTCTTTTTTTTTTTTCCCCAGCTAATGATGGTCTGTTTTTTCTCCATTGAGAGTTGGTGAAACCGCATGGTGTGGGTTTACAACAACAACTTCCAAATGCAAATGCCACATCTGAAATCAGCTCCAGACCTTTTACCTGCTTGAAGCTATGTTCACACACTGCATCTTTTCTTAACTACAAAGATGAAGCATTTTTGTCCTAAAAAAACTGTACCCGCAGCAAAAACGCATAAAAAAATGTATGTGTTTTTGACGCATTTTACCCAAAGCTTTTTTTTAAATCAAATCTATTGACTGGAAGGGCTCAAAAACGCTGGCAAAAATGTAAAAACAATTGACATGCTGCATCTTCAAAAACGTAGCCAAGATGCAGCCAAAAAAGGATGCACTGTGTAAACAGCAAAATAGAAATCTCATAGACTTTGCTGGGAGAAGGAAATGCATGCATTTAGGTGCATCTTTGTGACCTCAAAAATGCACCAAAAAAGCAGTAAAAGATGCAGTGTGTGAACATAGCCTAAAGGGAACCTGTCAGGTGCAATATGCACCAATAACCAAGAGCAGTTCTGGGTGCATATTGCTATTCCCTACCTAACCGCCCCTGTATACACTAACATAGATAAAGCGATCTTTAGAAAGATTATTTCTAAAGATCTTTTATTGTATACTAATGAGGCCAGGGGTGTGCTTTTC
Source organism: Anomaloglossus baeobatrachus (assembly GCF_048569485.1). Classification (NCBI taxonomy): domain Eukaryota; kingdom Metazoa; phylum Chordata; class Amphibia; order Anura; family Aromobatidae; genus Anomaloglossus; species Anomaloglossus baeobatrachus. Next base: position 464,198,883 of record NC_134358.1, read on the forward strand.
CCTGGCTAGTCGGCCTCTTAAGGGTACTTTACATGCTGCGACATCGCTAGCGATCTCGTTAGCGATGTGAAATTCTAGATCGTAAGTGCGATCTTTCGGATCGCACATTGGTCATTTTACGCATGTGCGATCTCGAAAGATCGCACTTGCGATCTAGAATTTCACATTGCAGCATGTAAAGTACCCTTTAGCATGTTAGTATGTCCCTGTCGATGTGCTAACTTGCTAATTAATGCGCAGCATCAGAGGATGGTCATGCTCACCTCTCTGCTGCCTTTGCCGCTCGATTCCTGGATTTCGGCTCAGTGCACATAATCCCGGACATTCGGTCATGCGCACTATATGGGTTTGAAGCCAGGACTCGTACACCCGGCGGTCATGCGCACTATGAAGTTGGGTGTTCATTAGCATGTTAGCACACACACAGGGGCGTACTAACATGCTAAGGGGCCGACTAGCCAGGGGAAACCACACCCTTGTGACTAGTCCCTGGCCTCATTAGCATGTGATAAAAGCTCTTTAAAAATACTTTTTCTAAAGATCCCTTTATCTATGCTAGTGTATACAGGGACGGTTAGGCAGGGATTAGCAATATGCACCCAGAACTGCTCGTGGTTCTGGGGGCACATTGCACCTTACAGGTTCCCTTTAATTGATAGATTAATGAGGGAATAGCCCATGCAGCCCATTAGAGAGCTTTTGAGATAATTGTCCAATTACTTTTTGTCCATTTTAAAAAGAGGCAGCTATATGTTACAGAGCTGTAATTCCTAATCCCTGGACATGTCTGCTGATCTGACCACTGGAAACCGAAAATCTTGCAAGAGCTTTGCATTTAGGCCTTGTGCGCACTAGGCGTTTTTGCTGCGTTTTTAGTGGCGTTTTTTTACCGCGTTTTTGTGCTGAAAACGCAGTGACATTGCTTCCCCAGCAATGTCTATGGGTTTTCATAAGTGCTGTCCACACACAGCGTTTTTTTTGTAGCTGCGTTTTTGTGGTGACCACAAAAATGCAGCATGTCAATTATTTCTGCGTTTTTCACTGCGTTTTTCACCCATTGAGTTCAATGAGATGTTCAACAATGCAATGTAAAACGCATATAGCTGCGTTTCTATGACTAAAAACGCAGCTATAAATGCAAGGGGTGGGTACTAAAGTGACGTGTACAGGAAGAGGATTCCTTCTGTTGGTAAACACAGAAGCGTGAATCCTCCCGGTACCGTCACCGCCACTTCCACAACCCGCCCGGTGCCATGTCAGCTCCCGTGTGGCGTCATGTCTGGGCAGGAGGTGAAGGCAGCGGCGAAAACAAAAGTGAACAGTAGAAAAAAAAATGTCATACTCACCTGTCTGCAGACTCCCGGTGCCATGCCCGCTCCCAGCTCCTCTCCTGGCTGGTACCGCTGCTCTGGCTGTGTGCAGTCTTCCCGGGCACGTACAATGCTTGCAGGACCTGGCGATGAATCACCTGATGCATCAGCTGATCGTAATTCTCGCGTTGTCGCCGGCTTTTTAGCGCCTGGCCGGCTTAACTTATCAGCTGATCCTGCCGTCAGGAGAATTCATCAGCTGATTACCGGCAGCTCCTGCAGCGGTGGGACAGGATCAGACTCTCATCCGATCCCTCCAGGAGCTGCCGGTAATCAGCACATAAGTGAGTATTTTTTTTTTCTACTGATGCATCATCTGATTGTATAATCGGCTTTTATACAATCAGCTGATGTGTGATGTGATTCACGTCCTTTAACCTGACATCATCTGATCAATATGCCTTCCAGTAAAACCGATCAGATGATATTGGATCCGGATTTGACGGCGCGGGACCCTTGACCCAGGATTACTGCAGTGGGGGGCTTCTTTATTTCAATAAAGATGGAGTCACTAAATGTGTTTTATTTCAAATAAAAATATTTTTCTGTGTGTTGTGTCTTTTTTTTTATCATTACTAGAAATTCATGGTGGCCATGTCTAATATTAGCGTGAAACCATGAATTTCAGGCTTAGGGCCAGCTGATAATATACAGCTAGCCCTAACCCCTTTATTACCCAGCGAGCCACCGTCACCAGGGCAGCAGGAAGAGTTGGATACAGCGCCAGAAGATGGCGCTTCTATGAAAACGACATTTTCTGGGGTGGCTGCGGACTGCAATTTGCAGCGGGGGTGCCTAGAAAGCTTGGGCACTCTGCACTGCGGATTCCAATCCCCAGCTGCCTAGTTGTACCTGGCTGGACTCAAAAATTGGGCGAAGCCTATGTCATTTTTTTTTTTAATTATTTCATGAAATTCATGAAATAAAAAAAAAAAAAAAAGGGCTTCCCCATATTTTTGATTCCCAGACGGGTACAAATAGGCAGCTGGGGGTTGGGGGCAGCCTGTACCTGCCTGCTGTACCTGGCTAGCATACAAAAATATAGTGAAGCCCATGTCATTTTTTTACTCCTACATACAGTCCTGGATGGAGGATGCTGAGCCTTGTAGTTCTGCAGCTGCTGTCTGCTCTCCTGCATACACTAGTTCTGCAGCTGTCTGCTCTCCTGCATACAATGAAGAACATATTGAAGAAGGAAATGACATCAGACCTTTTTTTTTTTCTTTTCATCAACAATCTTTAATGGCATTGTGGCATTGTGATTAAAAACGCAGTGAGCAAAAACGCAGCAAAAAAACACACCAAATCGTGGTAAAAACGCGTTTAGACAAAAACGCACATAAAAATGCAGCGTGAAAAAAACGCAAGGGTAAGTGCGCACATACCCTTACACTTCCTACCTGCCATCAGCAAGCAATGACCCCATAAATTGTACAAATAAAAAAAAATGGGGTCAGCTGTCCAAATTCAGATGTAGAAATGAACAAACCTGTGGAAGTTCGATTCAGCCGGACTTTAGATAAAGTGATAAAGTTTGGTTTGAGACCTGTACTTGACCTGAATGGAAGTTACTAATTGGGCAGTTCAGGTCTCTGCCCACATGGATCTTGTGCTCAAATTATATATATGCGTAACTGTTTGCATTTTATTTTTTATTTTTTGGTATATGTATATATCATTGGTTTTTTTTTTTCATTTCAGACATTTTGGAGGGCTAGTGGAATTTTATATGTGTGTATATATGTGTATATATATTTTTATGTACTCATATGGTTGGGAAAATAAGTATGTGATACACTGCCGATTTTGAAAGTTTTCCCCACCTACAAAGAAAGGGGGGTCTGTAATTTTTATCATAGGTACACTTCAACTGTGACAGACAGAAAAAAAAAAATCCAGAAATCACATTGTATGATTTTTAAATATTTAATTTACATTTTATTGCATGGAATTAGTTCTTGATCACCTATCAACCAGCAACAATTCTGGCTCTCACAGACCTGATATTTTTTTCTTTAAGAATCCCCTTCCTACTCTGCACTCATTACCTGTATTAATTGCATCTATTTGAACTCGTTACCTGTTTAAAAAGATACTTCTCCACACACTCAATCAGACTCCAACCTCTCCACCATGGCCAAGACCAAAGAGCTGTCTAAGGACATCATGGATACAATTGTCGACCTGCAGAATGCTGGGATGGACTACAGAAAAATAGAAAAGCAGCTTGGTGAAAAGGCAATGACTGTGTGTGCAATTATATGATAATGGAAGAAGCACAAGAAGACTGTCAATCTTACTTGGTCTGGTGCTCCATGCAAGATCTTGCCTTGTGGGGTAAGGATGATCCTGGGTACGGTTAGGAATCAGCCCAGGATTACACAGGAGAACCTGGTCAATATACTGAAGAGAGCTGTCATGGATTAAAATGCTGCAGGGCACGCAACGCCCCCCTGCTCACGCAAGCACATGTCCAGGCCGTTTTGAAATTTGCAATTGACCATATGTATGATTCTGAGAAGTCATGGGAGAAGGTCATGAGGTCAGATGAGACCAAAATAGAACTTCTTGGTATCAACTCCACTCGTTATGTTTGGAGGAAGAGGAAGGATGAGTACAACCCCAAGAACTTCCTCTCAACTGTGAAGCATGGGGGTGTAAACATCATATTTTTGGAGTGCTTTTCTGCAAAGAGGACAGGATCTGCACAGAATTGAAGGGGGATTGGGTCAAAAACCTCCTTTCCTCAGTAAGAGCATTGAAAATGCGTCTTGGCTGGGTCTTCAGTGTGAGAATAACCAGAAACACACAGCCAGGGAACTAAGGTGTGGCTCCGTAAGAAGCATTTCATGGTCCTGTAGTAGCCTAGCCAGTCTTTAGACCTGAACCCAATAGAAAATCTTTGGAGGGAGCTGAAACTCATTGTTGCCCAATTTAGCCACGAAACCTGGAAGATCTGGAGAAGCTCTGTATGGAGGAGAGAGCCAAATCTCTGCTGCAGTGTGTACAAACCTGTCAAGAACAAAAAATGTCTGACCTGTGTAATTGAAACCAAAGGTTTCTGTACCAAATATTAAGCTCTTATTTTTCTATTGTATCAAATACTTATTTTATGCAATGAAATGCAAATTAATTATTTCAAAATCATGCAATGTGATCGCTTACCTCTTTCCCAGACCCGTGTGGATTGTGCTTCCTGCGTCATTCACAGAGAGGCCTCCACTGCGCTAATGCACTTTGATGTACCTGGCTGAGTGCAGATAAAAGTACTGTAATGCGCATGTGTGGGTGGCCTTTGACCTTCCCTCGCGATGGAGACAGCTCTGTGAATGACGCAGAACATGTCATGCACAAGGGCCTAAGCAGAAGGACAAGATCGCAAGAAGAGAAAGAGAGGAGGCGCCAGACTGGGAGCATCCACACCCATTGGACCGACCGCCCCCTAGGTGAGTATAATAAAGGCGTTTTTACATTATACTGAGCAACCTGGGCTCCTATATACAGTATTCTAGAATGCGGTATATAAGGGCTTACTGGTGGTGGACGCAGCTTATAAGGGGAAAACCTGGCAACAGGTTCCCTTTTAAGAATTTACAGTTTTGCAAACCGCTTATGAGGAAGTGTCTGGAGAAGTTCTTATCTCAGGTATGTTATATGGAAATGAAATCTATAGCTTCATCTGTATTTTCTGCTTTCTTTTACCTTATTTTCCTATTATTTTTGTACCCTCACTTGTTTTACCACTATACCTGTATTTATATTGCGAGCCCTCCGTAATCGCGCAGCGTTCCTCTCCAGTGACTGTGACGTATCACCGCATCTATATAGTTTATATTCACGCGTCCTCCTCTGGGGCTCAGAATTCAGTGCTCCTTATTCCTGCTATTTATCCCTGTAAAGGAGTTCTTAGTAATCTGTTACTTTAACAGAGAGTCTGCTGAGCAAGTGGAGAGACTGCTTTCATGCACTATAATGTTGGCTCATGCCAATTAATGTATATTAGTGAAGATTCCCGCTGTTTTTGTTTTGTTTTGCTTTCTGAAGCCCCCTGCTGCTGTTGATTACACCTAGATCTGCTACTGATTGGAACTGTTAAAAGGCAGATAGTGTGTTGGGTGATTACAGCTGAATCCTTTAATCGTACAACTGTAAAAACTCTGTATTTCATTCTGGCTTTACATCACACAGCGGATCATAATCAGCAGCTCAGTCATTTCCAGCAATGGCCATATATTGACCCAATATTTTGTGCTGCTTAACTTTTGATGGATGATTATGTCTCTACGGCGCTGCTTCTTCTTTGCATCTGTGTAATTTTAATGCCATTTCAATTATATGTTATTGTTAATTTTCAGTATTAATTCCACGTTCCACAGCTTGTCGAGACTTAGCAGTATGCTGGTTTAAAGTGAAGTAAAGGAGGTCCCTCTACACTGATATTGATATCATGTCCTTAAGATAGCTCATCAGCATCCGAGTGATAGGAATCCGACACCCAGCCCCCTCATTATCAGTTGCAATCGGCTGTAGTAGCGGCTGGATATAAACAGTATATGTAATGGAACACCACTTCTCCATCATGCTGTTTAGTGGTGCTCCCGGGTAGTGCGGCTCTGCTCCCGGGTAGTGCGGCTCTGCTCCCGGGTAGTGCGGCTCTGCTCCCGGGTAGTGCGGCTCTGCTCCCGGGTAGTGCGGCTCTGCTCCCGGGTAGTGCGGCTCTGCTCCCGGGTAGGGCGGCTCTGCTCCCGGGTAGGGCGGCTCTGCTCCCGGGTAGTGCGGCTCGGCTGCCGGGTAGTGCGGCTCTGCTCCCGGGTAGGGCGCTCAGCTGGTAGTGCGGCTCTGCTCCCGGGTAGGGCGGCTCTGCTCCCGGGTAGGGCGGCTCTGCTCCCGGGTAGGGCGGCTCGGCTGCCGGGTAGTGCGGCTCTGCTCCCGGGTAGGGCGGCTCTGCTCCCGGGTAGGACGGCTCTGCTCCCGGGTAGGGCGGCTCTGCTCCCGGGTAGAGCGGCTCTTCTCCCGGGTAGGGCGCTCGGCTGGTAGTGCGGCTCTGCTCCCGGGTAGGACGACTCTGCTCCCGGGTAGGGCGGCTCTGCTCCCGGGTAGGGCGGCTCTGCTCCCGTGTAGGGTGGCTCTGCTCCCGGGTAGTGCAGCTCTGCTCCCGGGTGGGGCGGCTCAGCTCCCGGGTAGGGCGGCTCAGCTTCTGGGTAGGGCGGCTCTGTTCCACAGTAGTGCTAATGCATTGCTCTGTATAGCACAGGTGATCGGATGATCGCAGCTTCAATTCAATACAGTAAGGGTGCGTGCCCACGATCAATGTTTTGGACATAGCATGCTTCAGCTGTGTCCAAAACGCTGCGCTGTACAGTACAAACATAGTGGATGGGATTTCTAGAAATCTCGTGCCCACTGTGCTTGTTTTTTCCGCAGCAAACACTGACCTGTGGTGCGTCTTTCCAGACCACAGCATGTCAATTGTTTGCTGCGGATTTGCATGCGCTCTCCTGCGGAGGAGACTCGCGGACCCGCAGGTCAGGACTCACTGCATCCAAAACACATACGTAGGCACAAACCCTAAAAGGTAAAAAAAGGTTTAAAAAATAAATAATAAAAACGCAAAAGTTCAAATCACCCCCCTCCTGCTCCATTAAAAATAAATCAATAAAAAAACCAAAAACATCTATTGTGTCACCGTTTTCAGGAATGTCCGATCTGTCAAAATCTAAAAGAAATGAATTTTATTGGTAAAAAGTGTAACAAGAAAAAAAATCAAAATGCCAGAATTATGTGTTTTTGATCGCTGCAACATTTCAATAAAATGCAATAAAAGGCGATTAAAAAAATGGGGAAGATACAAAAAATCATCAGCTTAGGGAGCAAAAAAAATCGCCCTCACACAAACCCAGGTCTCAAAAAATTATAACATTGCCGGTTTCAAGAAATAGCGACAAAAAAGCAAAAAAAAAAATAAAAAAAAAAAATATATATATATATATATATATATACATGTATCTATGTATGTGTATATATATATGTGTGTGTGTATATATATACTAGAAGGTGGCCCGATTCTACGCATCGGGTATTCTAGAATTTACGTATTGTGTAGTTCATGTATGATTTTTGTTATATATATATATATATATATATAGATATATATATAGATATATATATATAGATGTTGTTGTGTGTAGTTACCAAGTGTTTGTGTAGGGCGCTGTACATGTTCTGGGTGTTGTCTGGGTGTGGCGGGGGGTGAGAGCGGTGTTGTATGTGTGTTGCGTTGTTTGTGGAGCGCTGTGTGTCTGTCGCGTTGTGTGTGTGTGTGTTGCGCGGTTTGTGTGGGTGTGGTGTGTTTTGGGGGGAGGTATGTTTTGTGCAATGTGTGTGTTGTGCGGTATGTGCGTATATTTATGTATGCCGCGGTGTTTGTGTGTTGGGTGTTGTGTGTGTGCGGCGTTGTCTGTGTGTGTGGGTGTCTGTGTAGGGCGGTGTTTGAGGTTCCCAGTGTGTGGTGTGTGGTGTGGTGTGTTGTGTGTGTGTGTGTTGGGGGGAGGTGTGCACCTCCCATCGTGCTCCATCCCCGATGCTGCGCACCCCCCATTGTGCTCCATCCCCCATGCTGCGCACCCCCCATCGTGATCCATCCCCCATGCTGCGCACTCCCCATCGTGCTCCATCCCCCATGCTGCGCACTCCCCATCGTGCTCCATCCTCCATGCTGCGCACTCCCCATCGTGCTCCATCCCCCATGCTGCGCACCCCCCATCGTGCTCCATCCCCCATGCTGCGCACCCCCCATCGTGCTCCATCCCCCATGCTGCGCACCCCCAATCGTGCTCCATCCCCCCTATGCTGCACACTCCCCATCGTGCTCCATCCCCCCTATTCTGCACACTCCCCATCGTGCTCCATCCCCCATGCTGCGCACTCCCCATCGTGCTCCATCCCCCATGCTGCGCACTCCCCATTGTGCTCCATCCTCCATGCTGCGCACTCCCCATCGTGCTTCTTTCCCCATGTTGCGCACCCCCCATCGTGCTCCATCCCCCATGCTGCGCACCCCCCATCATGCTCCATCCCCCATGCTGCGCACCCCCCATTGTGCTCCATCCCCCATGCTGCGCACCCCCCATCGTGCTCCATCCCCCATACTGCACACTCCCCATCGTGCTCCATCCCCCATGCTGTGCACTCCCCATCGTGCTCCATCCCCCATGCTGCGCACTCCCCATCATGCTCCATCCCCCATGCTGCGCACTCCCCATCGTGCTACATCCCCCATGCTGCGCACTCCATCGTGCTCCATCCCCCATGCTATAATAGTTCTCCTATTATACTCAAAGAGGAGTATAATAGGAGGACTATAATAGGAGTAGTAGTCCTGGGGGGAGAGGAGTATAATGCCGACTCCCTGCACATGTGTACCGGGAGCCGGTGAACGCTGGTAACTATGATACACATCGGGTAACTAAGGGACCTTAGTTACCCGATGTGTATAATGGTTACCAGCGTTCACCGGCTCCGTCAAGATCCCAGCATCGCAAGGTTATGTGTGGCGCTGCTGGGATCATGAAGGAGCCGGTGTACACTGGTAACTATGATACACATCGGGTAACTAAGGTTAGTTACCCAATGTGTATAATGGTTACCAGCGTTCACCGGCTCCGTCACGATCAGAGCATCGCAAGGTTATCTCTGGCGCTGCTGGGATCGTGACGGAGCCGGTGTACACTGGTAACGGGTAACCAAGGGACCTTAGTTACCCGATGTGTATAATGGTTACCAGCGTACACCGGCTCCGTCACGATCCCAGCAGCGCAAGGTTATGTCTGGCGATGCGTGCGGAGGGCCGAGGCGAGCGGGCAATCCATGCGGAGGGCGGGGCCAGGCCGAGGCGAGCGACCAATCCGTGTGGGGGGGCGGGGCCATGGCGAGCTCAGCGGCCAATCAGCTTTGTGTCACCGTAAGGACACAATTTTGGAGCAAGACAGACAGACAGAATAAGGCAATTATATATATAGATATGTGTGTGTGTGTGTATATATATATATATATATATATATATATCTCTTTTCCCCACTTAAATAAAAAAAAAACTATACAGTTTTGGTATCTACGTACTCGTACTGACCTGGGCAATGATACTGCCAGATCAGTTTTACCATGTATTGAAGATTGTAGAATTGCATTTGTTTTGCAGTTTCAGCGCACTTGGAATTGTTTTCCTTGTTTTCCAGTACAATATGGGGCAGATTGAAAGGTGTCATTAAAAAGTACAATTGGTCCTGTTAAAAAAAAACCAAAACAAGCCCTCCTATGGCTATATTGAAGGAAAAATAATAAAAAAAAAAGTTATGGCTCTTGGAAGAAGGGGAGGAAAAAACTAAAATGGAAAATTGCCTGGGGGTGAAGGGGTTAATAATATAAAAATACAAAAACCTTCTTTGAATAAACAATACAATAAAGCCATAAAATACATAGAAAACCACAAATCAAACGCTGACATCCAAAGTGTACGCTATGTTCATCTATTAAGCCACCGTTCTTTCATAGAACCAACAATATCCCAATATACGTTTGTCTGCAAATCTATTTTCTCTGTATATTAAGTTTTGCAGGCAAATTAGGTATAATTAAGTCATCTCTGTCTTCTCACAGGCTTTTTTTATTTTTATTTTTTTCTGAGCATATGCTTGTGCATCTTCAATTTCCTGAACTTTGACTCTCCTGAAAATGAGCTCCATAGATTCGGCGTAGTACCATGTGGCATCATTTATAATCTAATTAGTAAACACAGGGGACAAGTGCTGTTATTTGCACCTGCCCATTTACGCTCAGAGCCTTTTAATGTCCAGTTAACAAGACGTCAGGCTTTTATTTTGTCTGGAAAATTGAGACCTTTCTTTTTTTTTTTTACACCAATGTTTCACATCGTTTACTGATCTGAGCCTTTCGATCTTACATTTTGGGTGTTGTTAACCAGTAACACTCTATTGCAGAGAAAACTCCTACAGCATGTGACCACAGCCCATAAGCCAATGTTCACATAGCGTTATTCTTTACATTCAGTAGCTGTGTCGGGGCTTACATCCAGACCTTGTAAACCAGGATTAGGGTGTATACGCTGATGGAGTAATTGACCGTAATAATCATTTTAAGCCATATATGCATAGTTGAGGCTGGCAAGAATAGATCTCCTTAAGAATCTGCCTACAGAGCTTACGGTATTTTAATTAAAGTGTGAGTTACCGGTGTGAGACATATAGATCAGGAGAGCAGACTGTCAGTTATTACATGTCTCACACTGGTAATGCACCTTTCATTGAAATAATCTCTGGAGGTAAATTCTTAAGGAGATCTGTGTCTGGCTCATAGATCTTAACAGCTCTTTTACGTTTTAAGAATAACTTGGATTTCTCTGAAACAAGATATCAGATCGCAAGACTCAAGGGATCATTTTATATAGACGGTTTAGGAAGGATGATCCTGATAGGCTGACCGTAACAGGTACCCATCTCTCAATAATTGATGGTGAGCCCTGATGAATGCGTGTAATGACATGTAGTTTCAGCTATTCTCACAACACATTGTACTGTTTGGTGACATTTATCTGTATGTATTTTATCTAATTTTTGTAGGATACCATTGTCTGGGACTTTTTAGTATATACACTCACTGTATTACACTTGGCGCCCCCCACCTTTGAGTCTTACATGCATTCATCAGGCCTCATCAGGTATTATTGAAATATGTACCTCTTAATACATAGATGCAATTTTGGTCACATCTTTGTATCTGTGTTTAACAATGCTTATCAAAGTGGTTCTCCTTTCAGTTCACTAAATGTATTTGACATCACATCCTTTTAACTATAAGAGATTGACAATACCCTAAAACTGAACTGCAGCACGGTGACCAAGACCATACAGCGATTTAGCAAGACAGGTTCCACTTAGAATAGGCCTCGCCATGGTCGTCCAAAGAAGTTGAGTGCACATGCTCAGCGTAATATCCAGATGTTGTCTTTTCAAAATAGACGTATCAGTTCTGCCAGCATTGTTGCACAGGTTAAAGGGGTGAAGGGTCAGCTTGTCAGTGCTCAGACTATACACCGCACATTGCATCAAATTTGTCTGCATTGCTGTCATCCCAGAGGGAAACCTCTTCTAATGATGATGCACAAGAAAGCCTGCAAAAGTTTGCTGAGGACAAGCAGACTGTTAACATGGATTACTGGAACCATGTCCTGGGGTCTTAAATTTATTTAGTTCAGATGGTGACAAGCGTGCGTGGTGGGAATGAGGTGAGGAATACAAAGGCAAGTGTGTCATACCTATAGTCAAGCATGGTGGTGGGAATTTCATGGTTTGGGGCTGCATGAGTGCTGTCAGCATTGAGAATCTACTTTTCATTGAGGGAACCATGAATGCTAACATGTACTGTGACATACTGAAGCAGAGCATGATCCCCCTCCCATTCGGAAACTGTGCCACAGGGTAGTATTTTAACATGATAATGACCACAAACACACCTCCAAGATGACCACTACCTTGCTAAAGAAATTGAAGCTAAAGATGTTAGACTGGCCAATCATATGTCCACACCTAAACCCTATTGAACATCTGCTGGGCATATATATATATATATATATATATATATATAATATATATATATATATATATATATATATATATCTATATATTTTTTTTTTTTTTGCTTTCTTGGCCCTTTTTCAATGAATATGAATGAGAACACAAAAACTTTTTTCCACTCATGGTCAGTGGTTGGGTGAAGCAATTTGTCAAACTACTATGTTTTCTCTTTTTAAATCATAATGACAACCAAAAGCATCCAAATGACCCTGATCAAAAGTTCACATACCACAGTTCTTAATACCATGTATTGCCCCCTCTTACATCAATGACAGCTTGAAGTCTTTTGTGGTAGTTGTGGTTGAAGCTCTTTATTTTCTTAGATGGTAAAGCTGCCCATTCTTTTTGGCAAAAGGCCTCCAGTTCCTGTAAATTCCTGGGCTTTCTTGCATGAACTGCGCACTTGAGTTCTCCTCAGCGTGGCTCAATGATTTTGAGGTCAGGAGACTGAGATGACCACTCCAGAACCTTCACTTTGTTCTGCTGTAGCCAATGACAGGTCAACTTGGCCTTGTGTTTTGGATTGTTGTGATGTTGGAACGTCCAAGTACGTCCCATGCGCAGCTTCCGGGCTGCTGAGTGCAATTTTGCCTCCAGTATTTGCTGATAACGTGCTGCTTTCATCTTTACTTCAACTTTAACCAAGTTTCCTGTGTCTTTGTATCTCACACATCCCCACATCAACAGCGATCCACCTCCTTGCTTTACATTTGGAATGGTGTTCCTTTCATCATAGGCCTTGTTGACACCTCTCCAAATGTAACGTTTATGGTTGTGGCCAAAAAGTTCAATTTTGGTCTCATCACTCCAAATTACCTTGTTCCAGACGTTTGGAGGCTTGTCTCTTTGCTGTTTGGCGTATTGTAGGTGAGATACTTTGTGTTATTTGTACAGTAATGAGCCTCTGATTTTCCATTTGGTAACTACAGTTTAAACACTGCTGACTGGCATTATCAATTCCTTGGATATCTTTTTGTATCCCTTTCCTGTTTTATACAGTTCAACTATCTTTTCCTATATATCCGTTGACAATTCTTTTGCTTTCCCCATGACACACAATCCAGAAACGTCAGTGGCTGGATGAAAGATGCAAGAGTCTGTCTGGATCCCAGAAACTCACTCAGCTTTTATGAACAAACACTGATTACAAGCAAACAGGTCACAGGTGAGGATGTTACCTTTATTAGCCATCCAAACCCATTTGTGTAAACGTCTGTGAATGTTATTAGGCCAAAACCACCAGGGTATGGGAACTTTTGGTCAGGGTCATTTTGATGTTTTTGGTTGTCATTATGATTTAAAAAGAGAAAACACAGTAGTTTGACAATTAATGGCTTCACCCAACCACTAACCATTAATGGAAAAAAAAAGATTTTGTGTTATCATTCATATGCTCTAAAAAGAAAAAAAAAAAAGGCCAAGTAAGCAAAAAATCTGTTTGGGTATGTAAAATTTTGAGCACAACTGTATATATAGATATATATACTCATAAGTGCTGGGATGAGGGCTTTACAGACTTATACTTTATAGACGACTGTCCACTCGGTGTGTTCGATGGCCTATTGGCTGTGACTCTTTAAATCCCTTTAATAATTTTACATTTGCCAGTTATTGTATCTCTGTACTATGCACTATTTGGACTGCTGTATTAATGTTCTGACCTGGCTCTCCCTGACAATACTTTTGGATTATCTCTTGTAACTCAACAGTGTCATGACCTAGAACGGCTTGACCTCTCTCTGCTTATTCTGTTACACCTCTTCGCTTTTCTTCATGACTTATTTGGAGAAGATCCTGCTCTTGTACATGACTGTCAGGTTCCCACCTGGATTGTTTAGTATTTATCCTCAGCCCTCTGGACTGGTTACTAGTTACAATATCGGTATATTTGGTCACTACAAAAGTCAGGATTCCAAATATTGCTGCATGCCGTTACCACAATGCTCCATCACACAAGTGAAAGGGATCGTATTACAACCAGCTAGATACTGTGACCACGCCGATCTAAGCGTAAAAAGTTGGGGCCGTTTGGGTTTTGTGCAGCTCGCACAATTTCATTTACGGTATCTCCATTCACCTGCATTAAGCTCCCATGTAGCGGTGGCTTTCAGTGATTGTTGTCTTTGCGATTACTGTTGCGAACAATGACTCAGTATGGCTCAAGGGTTCATCTCAAAAATGCAAATAATGACGAGGGGCAATTACCCTGAAACACCGTGTCTGCAAATTGGGATTCTGATCTGGCATTAAATCTTAAGTCTTATGAAAAGGCTTGTTTAAAAAGGCAATTTTGACTTTTAGGATTGCTACTTCCAATAGGTGGTGCTAGAGTTCTTCTCCTTCCTCACTGGAGGGACAATTTGAATATTTCCCAGAGGGGCAGTGCAGCTATAAGTCCCCTCACTGGCAGCCAGACTGGTTTGTCAGGTCTCCGTAAGGAGAATAGTCTTCCCCGTGGTCTCAAAATGCATCATGGGGGCCCCTACTATGCAGATCAAATGTATAGAGGTAGGAAGTTGGTGCAAATGGATTCACATTACCTGGTCTATCTGCCAGGTCAGTATTCTATGGCTGATAGATGGGAGCCCTGTAAATCACCTCTTACCTGACGGCATCCCTTGATCTTCTTTTGATTATCCAGCCTGTCGTGATGTCAACGTTGCAGCATGATGTGTGACATCGGACCAAGCCGTCTAGTCAAAGAAGAGCGGTAGATGCTGGAAGGTAAGAGATGGTTCAAAGAGTCTGACGGCTAGAGATGAGAAATTTGCACCAACTCCTATTGCTAAGCAGAATGGCCACAGTGGCTAAAACTGACCATTGAACCGCCATTTGGGTTCAGATTATGTTAAATGTGAATCATTATATAGCTAGAAAAACAAATCCTCAGAGCGCAGCACATACCGTAATATTGTGTGCCCATACAGAAAAGATGCAATAGGGGTATAAAGGTCCTCACCTTGTGTAGCTGTGAATAGGAGCAAGTGACTATAGAACCACAACCACTGAGCGGAGTATGGAAATCCAAAGGGAAAATAAAATGATAAAATACCGGGCACTGGCACTTGGATAATAAAATAGCGATTTTAATAAGATTGTCTAAAAATAATGCATTTTGAGAGCTTTGCTTTATAGCATTATTTTTAAACAAACTTATTAAACCCACTATTGTATTTATTCAAGCAGTATTTTATCAGTTTATATTTCCTTTTAATGTGATTCATGGTAGAATTAATTTATAATTACTATTTATATGAACAAAATGTATTCCTGTGAGCAAAAAAAAAATATAGTTGAATGTAATCTTCTGACTTTTACACTAGTTCCCACTTGGCCAAAGTTTTTGCCATGAAGAGAAAGTATGCTTTTAATGAGGTTGCAGTTATCCCACAATTTTACTAAGATTGATGGGCAATGCTGTGGACTAGAGAAGAGTGAACCCAAGGTTCGATGTTCGAAGTTAGTACTGAACTCAGACTTTAAGGGTAAGGACTCACAGCGAGTAATACGGAGTGAGTGGAATGGGATATAAATTCGCATTCCACCCGGACCAATGTTACTCTACAGGACCGCTACCACCTGCAATTTTTTGTATTTATTTATTTATTTTTTTTGAGGGTTTTTTTTGGGTTTTTAAACATACGATCTTGACATTACCGGTACATTAATCATAACCTTAAACACAACCAGCTTACCGTATGCCCCAGTGACTTGTCACCCCGAGAGAAACCTTAACCTGATCCATTTCTAACGAAGAAAGGGGCTGATTCCCCTCAAAGGCAATGACGCTCAATATGGACCAATTTCACTATAGAGCAGAAAAACAAGACATGACAAAGTTGGGGGTAGGGGAGTAGTGGGGGTAGGAACAGAATGTTCCCATCTGAATTTAACCACAGCTAAGAGGCTGTAAATTGGCCATCTGCAATTTTTTTTTTTTGCCAGCCGTTATTGGACCAAGAAAACAATTGCAGCATGCCGTGGGTGGAATCCGATTAGTTTTCACTCGCAACTATACAAGTCTATGGGTGCGAGAGAAACCATGGCAGTACATTCGCATTACACCGAAGTGCAAATCGATACGCATTAGTGGATAATGGAGAAGAAAGGGAGATTAGTTCCTCCCTCTCCTTCGCAGCTGTGCTTCGATTGCAGGATCGCATCACAGTATAATGACACTCTGCTTACACTCGCAGCAGAGCGGGAGTTGGGGTCATTAGCATAACGCATCCAATGCTCTCGTGTGCTTAGTCTAAAACAAAAAAACGCAGAGTTCAAGTTCGGAGATCAGGTGCTGTACATAAGCAAACCACTCACGCAAGCATTCACTCGATGCTCGGTGCTGAGCCCAGTGTGAGCCGCTTGCAGTGTTTGATTGACTTGCACTGGGGGTAACAACAGCGTGATGGGATGTGATATGCACCAAACAAAATGTAATAACCCTCCCCCCTCGGAAGTGACTTGTTTATGGTTGGCTGTATGTGGACGGAGACCCGAACTGCCCAATTAGTGACTTCAAGTGGGGTTCAGGTCAAGTCCGGGTCCCAAACAGAACTTTATCTAAAGTCCTGCTGAACCTGCCAAACCGAACTTCCATGGGTCCGCTCATCTCTACTGTAGACCCTAGTCTTGGAGGGTAATCGATTACGCAACCAGCCCCAAGTCTGCTTCTACGTTCACAAGTGCTAGTGTCAGTAACACATCCATATATTGGTGGCTGGAGAATTCGTAAAATGAGGGAATTTGCCATTCACAATATTCATTGCAGGGTAGACTGCTACTGTATCCAGGAATAGACCGCTATTCATTTTATAGCACATTTCTTTTATATTGCTTATATGATAGCTAAATACCACCAAGATGAACGTGCGGGCTGTAAAATGCCATCTCTGCTTTCAGTCTAAATATGATTATTGTATATTACTTTCCCTCTCATTAGTCATTTAGCACCCCCTGCTTCTGCATCTTCTATAGCCTTGAATGTTTTATGACTTTTCCTGTGTTTGAGTTTTGTATCTAATATCCTGCAAAGAATAAAACATGACGCTGTGAGTGATACACTGCTTAGGGGACCAGAGCATCTTACCATCTTCTTGAAGATTCACATACAGCATTAACCCTTCATATTCCCTTTAAATCCTTTGACACGGTCTTCACGTTTGGCAGGGGGCATTTTTTTCAAGGTTTGCAAAAAGCATGTACTGCATGATCTCTACGATGGAAATACACTAAAGATTTTTATATTTTATTTATTTTCTTGTTCCTTTTGTGCAGTGTTTCCGTGATGCTCATTTACTTATTCACCAATTCTATTTTGTAAATTGTTTACACGTAAGAACTAGGCTAATCTTACAGGCTGATGTTTCCTCGAGTGTCGTGTGGAGAAATTCAAAGACACATTGGGTGTTAGTATTTATTTATGGGGCGATATTTCTTAATTTGTGTGATACTTGCTAAGAGATTCTGCAAAAGTTAGAAGAAAAAAAAAGGCAACAACACTGGCGTGACTGGCACACATGAGCATGAACGCATTATGGACTGTGAAACTTTTTGAAAATATCTTAAAGGGGTTGTCCCAAGAACAAAGCACATTTTAAAGGGAACCTGTCACCAGATTTTTCCCTATTAAACTAAAAGAATCACCTTCTGCAGCTCTTGGGCTGCATTCTATTAAGGTGCACCTTGGCCCTGACTCCCCTTCCAGACCCCAAAACTAACTGTATAAAACTTGGCCCTTAAGTATGCTAATTACCTGTGTTGGCCAGAAGGGGGCAGGCTCATTTTCTGCTCCTTTCCCCCCCTCCTGCCGCTGATTGCTGTCCTCTTTTCTTGATTGACGGTTTGACACCCTCCGTCATCATCTTCGTCGCATTTTCAAATCTCGCACCTGTGCAGTTAGATTGGCTCGCGCAGGCGCAGTTCGCTCTGCTATATCGCAGGCAGAGCAGAAAACATAGCTGCCTTCGCTCACGCCGGTGAGCTAAATGTGCAGGCGCAATATTATGGGCTGGTACAAGCATGGCGCTGGTGAGGTCATGCATAGCGCCGACCTCACCAGCACCATGCTCGTACCCACCCATAATCTTGCCATCCATGCGCAATTAGTTTTTATTTACAATAGCAGCTATTAATCATTTACAGGACCACTTACAGTTTCCTATGCTACAGAACTGTAAAGTATCCTTAAAAATTAAATGCTATACTGTGGCATCTGATTTTCTCCTCGCACCCATAGACTTGAATGGGCGAGTCTCATTCAATTTATCAGTCAAATTGCAGAATGTTGCAATTTTTTTTTACAGATTGTTGGTGAAAAAAAATCGGTGATCAACACTACCTTATTGAATAAAATGGGTCAGTGTGCTGTCTGATTAAAAAAAAATCCTATTTATACAGTAGTGTGAGCTAGCCCTTAGCCCTCAGAGTAGTGTTCCCCAACTCCAGTCCTCAAGAGACAGTACATGTGTTTAGGATTTCCTTAGCATTGTGTTACACTAGCCGGTAGTGTGGACCCACTCGATCACATGGGGGACCTAGGCTTACCCAGATGTGAGAGGGGCTTGACTAGGCCTGAAGAGTCGACACCAGGTGCTTACTCCCAGGGCAGTGTCCTGAACTGTGTTAGTTTATCCATAGGGCACAGATGGCCTCAGGTATGGACAGTTAGAGTCTCTAGTGCTGGCAGGTGCAGCCGGGGCGGCTGAGGCAGACAGTACAGCAGGACTGACTGGCAGAGCGACTCGTGCGAGGATTGCATCGCACTGCCTGAACCGGCTGTCGGCTCTCAGGTCAAGAGTGTGTCAACTTCATGTATCTCTTTTTAACTGACCCGCTTCTGTCAGGAGAGCTGCTGGCCGGTACGGGCAGTGCTATGCGATCCTCGCATGAGTCACATGCAAGTGTAACTTCAGCCATTGAGTATTGTTCCACTTGCGTATGACTCGTGCCAGTCTCGCATCGGAATCACCCAGCATGGCCGCACACTCTCCGGACACAAGCGCCTCAACTGCATGGAAATACATGCAGCCGACTCGCTCCTGTCAGGAGAGTGTGTGGATGTGCAGGGTGATACCAATGCGAGACTTGCACGAGTCATACACAAGTTGAACCATACCCTTAAAGGAAGCCTGTAGGCTTGTTTGATTGGTGGGGTCTGATCTGCACA
The DNA here is from genome assembly GCF_048569485.1 of Anomaloglossus baeobatrachus. Lineage (NCBI taxonomy): Eukaryota > Metazoa > Chordata > Amphibia > Anura > Aromobatidae > Anomaloglossus > Anomaloglossus baeobatrachus. The sequence continues at coordinate 464,218,067 of NC_134358.1, forward strand.
ATGTTCAATCAGAATCTACAGCCCTTTGCCTGATGTTCCATCTTATCCAATACTCCTAATTAGGACTGGATGGAATTGAGATATTGAAAAAGTCACAACTGCTTCTAGGGACCAGAAGATATATCATATGTCTGTGTTAGCAGCATAGACTCTTTTACTGTGATATGTGAATAGCCTGACATTTGTTCGTCACTGGTCAATATTTAAAGGAACCCTCTGGAGAAAAGGAAGGTGGCAGTCTATGTCACAGGAATGTAAAGAACATGAACCCCTGTGTCATGCACTGCCCTTTTCAGGCCTGCACAAAGCATAACTCTTTGTTATAGGTTTTATCAAGAGTGACCCTTTTTTTAGGATTATAGTTGCAACATTGCTTTTTTTCTTGTGGAGCTGAGATGTGGATGTGCGCGTCTTAAGAAGATCCTTTGGGTGCAGTATAAGTTACAGGCTTTTGAGCAGACATATAGAATAATAAAGAAACAACAAAGAGCCAGCACCAATGTGCACTAAGGCATCAAATATTCCAAACTGCATTATAAAAATTTTTTTGAGATTTTTGGCAAAAAATTGCAATTTCTTGAGCTGCTTCGCCACGTCACGGCAAATCTCATTTGAAGCAGTCCTACACTAAAATATTTTTATAAAATGTGCCATGCGGCCTCACATATAAATAGCAGAACTGCTCTCAGCAGCACTCACCTGGTCTATTGCAGTCCCGTACCCATGACTGAGTCATGGCTGTGGGCGGGACAGGTCCAAGCAAATGCTGCATGAAGTATATATATAGCCTGTGGACAAAGCCTGATGACCCAATGTGAACAGTCACCAAACGCCAAAATCTATACAGATGGAATACATCCCAAATTGGGGTGCATAGCAAGGTGGAGGTCAACCACCGACCAATTCAACAAAGAAACAACAAAGAGCCAGCACCAATGTGCACTAAGGCATCAAATATTCCAAACTGCATTATAAAAATTTTTTTGAGATTTTTGGCAAAAAATTGCAATTTCTTGAGCTGCTTCGCCACGTCACGGCAAATCTCATTTGAAGCAGTCCTACACTAAAATATTTTTATAAAATGTGCCATGCGGCCTCACATATAAATAGCAGAACTGCTCTCAGCAGCACTCACCTGGTCTATTGCAGTCCCGTACCCATGACTGAGTCATGGCTGTGGGCGGGACAGGTCCAAGCAAATGCTGCATGAAGTATATATATAGCCTGTGGACAAAGCCTGATGACCCAATGTGAACAGTCACCAAACGCCAAAATCTATACAGATGGAATACATCCCAAATTGGGGTGCATAGCAAGGTGGAGGTCAACCACCGACCAATTCAACAAAGAAACAACAAAGAGCCAGCACCAATGTGCACTAAGGCATCAAATATTCCAAACTGCATTATAAAAATTTTTTTGAGATTTTTGGCAAAAAATTGCAATTTCTTGAGCTGCTTCGCCACGTCACGGCAAATCTCATTTGAAGCAGTCCTACACTAAAATATTTTTATAAAATGTGCCATGCGGCCTCACATATAAATAGCAGAACTGCTCTCAGCAGCACTCACCTGGTCTATTGCAGTCCCGTACCCATGACTGAGTCATGGCTGTGGGCGGGACAGGTCCAAGCAAATGCTGCATGAAGTATATATATAGCCTGTGGACAAAGCCTGATGACCCAATGTGAACAGTCACCAAACGCCAAAATCTATACAGATGGAATACATCCCAAATTGGGGTGCATAGCAAGGTGGAGGTCAACCACCGACCAATTCAACAAAGAAACAACAAAGAGCCAGCACCAATGTGCACTAAGGCATCAAATATTCCAAACTGCATTATAAAAATTTTTTTGAGATTTTTGGCAAAAAATTGCAATTTCTTGAGCTGCTTCGCCACGTCACGGCAAATCTCATTTGAAGCAGTCCTACACTAAAATATTTTTATAAAATGTGCCATGCGGCCTCACATATAAATAGCAGAACTGCTCTCAGCAGCACTCACCTGGTCTATTGCAGTCCCGTACCCATGACTGAGTCATGGCTGTGGGCGGGACAGGTCCAAGCAAATGCTGCATGAAGTATATATATAGCCTGTGGACAAAGCCTGATGACCCAATGTGAACAGTCACCAAACGCCAAAATCTATACAGATGGAATACATCCCAAATTGGGGTGCATAGCAAGGTGGAGGTCAACCACCGACCAATTCAACAAAGAAACAACAAAGAGCCAGCACCAATGTGCACTAAGGCATCAAATATTCCAAACTGCATTATAAAAATTTTTTTGAGATTTTTGGCAAAAAATTGCAATTTCTTGAGCTGCTTCGCCACGTCACGGCAAATCTCATTTGAAGCAGTCCTACACTAAAATATTTTTATAAAATGTGCCATGCGGCCTCACATATAAATAGCAGAACTGCTCTCAGCAGCACTCACCTGGTCTATTGCAGTCCCGTACCCATGACTGAGTCATGGCTGTGGGCGGGACAGGTCCAAGCAAATGCTGCATGAAGTATATATATAGCCTGTGGACAAAGCCTGATGACCCAATGTGAACAGTCACCAAACGCCAAAATCTATACAGATGGAATACATCCCAAATTGGGGTGCATAGCAAGGTGGAGGTCAACCACCGACCAATTCAACAAAGAAACAACAAAGAGCCAGCACCAATGTGCACTAAGGCATCAAATATTCCAAACTGCATTATAAAAATTTTTTTGAGATTTTTGGCAAAAAATTGCAATTTCTTGAGCTGCTTCGCCACGTCACGGCAAATCTCATTTGAAGCAGTCCTACACTAAAATATTTTTATAAAATGTGCCATGCGGCCTCACATATAAATAGCAGAACTGCTCTCAGCAGCACTCACCTGGTCTATTGCAGTCCCGTACCCATGACTGAGTCATGGCTGTGGGCGGGACAGGTCCAAGCAAATGCTGCATGAAGTATATATATAGCCTGTGGACAAAGCCTGATGACCCAATGTGAACAGTCACCAAACGCCAAAATCTATACAGATGGAATACATCCCAAATTGGGGTGCATAGCAAGGTGGAGGTCAACCACCGACCAATTCAACAAAGAAACAACAAAGAGCCAGCACCAATGTGCACTAAGGCATCAAATATTCCAAACTGCATTATAAAAATTTTTTTGAGATTTTTGGCAAAAAATTGCAATTTCTTGAGCTGCTTCGCCACGTCACGGCAAATCTCATTTGAAGCAGTCCTACACTAAAATATTTTTATAAAATGTGCCATGCGGCCTCACATATAAATAGCAGAACTGCTCTCAGCAGCACTCACCTGGTCTATTGCAGTCCCGTACCCATGACTGAGTCATGGCTGTGGGCGGGACAGGTCCAAGCAAATGCTGCATGAAGTATATATATAGCCTGTGGACAAAGCCTGATGACCCAATGTGAACAGTCACCAAACGCCAAAATCTATACAGATGGAATACATCCCAAATTGGGGTGCATAGCAAGGTGGAGGTCAACCACCGACCAATTCAACAAAGAAACAACAAAGAGCCAGCACCAATGTGCACTAAGGCATCAAATATTCCAAACTGCATTATAAAAATTTTTTTGAGATTTTTGGCAAAAAATTGCAATTTCTTGAGCTGCTTCGCCACGTCACGGCAAATCTCATTTGAAGCAGTCCTACACTAAAATATTTTTATAAAATGTGCCATGCGGCCTCACATATAAATAGCAGAACTGCTCTCAGCAGCACTCACCTGGTCTATTGCAGTCCCGTACCCATGACTGAGTCATGGCTGTGGGCGGGACAGGTCCAAGCAAATGCTGCATGAAGTATATATATAGCCTGTGGACAAAGCCTGATGACCCAATGTGAACAGTCACCAAACGCCAAAATCTATACAGATGGAATACATCCCAAATTGGGGTGCATAGCAAGGTGGAGGTCAACCACCGACCAATTCAACAAAGAAACAACAAAGAGCCAGCACCAATGTGCACTAAGGCATCAAATATTCCAAACTGCATTATAAAAATTTTTGTGCAGGCGCAATATTATGGGCTGGTACAAGCATGGCGCTGGTGAGGTCATGCATAGCGCCGACCTCACCAGCACCATGCTCGTACCCACCCATAATCTTGCCATCCATGCGCAATTAGTTTTTATTTACAATAGCAGCTATTAATCATTTACAGGACCACTTACAGTTTCCTATGCTACAGAACTGTAAAGTATCCTTAAAAATTAAATGCTATACTGTGGCATCTGATTTTCTCCTCGCACCCATAGACTTGAATGGGCGAGTCTCATTCAATTTATCAGTCAAATTGCAGAATGTTGCAATTTTTTTTTACAGATTGTTGGTGAAAAAAAATCGGTGATCAACACTACCTTATTGAATAAAATGGGTCAGTGTGCTGTCTGATTAAAAAAAAATCCTATTTATACAGTAGTGTGAGCTAGCCCTTAGCCCTCAGAGTAGTGTTCCCCAACTCCAGTCCTCAAGAGACAGTACATGTGTTTAGGATTTCCTTAGCATTGTGTTACACTAGCCGGTAGTGTGGACCCACTCGATCACATGGGGGACCTAGGCTTACCCAGATGTGAGAGGGGCTTGACTAGGCCTGAAGAGTCGACACCAGGTGCTTACTCCCAGGGCAGTGTCCTGAACTGTGTTAGTTTATCCATAGGGCACAGATGGCCTCAGGTATGGACAGTTAGAGTCTCTAGTGCTGGCAGGTGCAGCCGGGGCGGCTGAGGCAGACAGTACAGCAGGACTGACTGGCAGAGCGACTCGTGCGAGGATTGCATCGCACTGCCTGAACCGGCTGTCGGCTCTCAGGTCAAGAGTGTGTCAACTTCATGTATCTCTTTTTAACTGACCCGCTTCTGTCAGGAGAGCTGCTGGCCGGTACGGGCAGTGCTATGCGATCCTCGCATGAGTCACATGCAAGTGTAACTTCAGCCATTGAGTATTGTTCCACTTGCGTATGACTCGTGCCAGTCTCGCATCGGAATCACCCAGCATGGCCGCACACTCTCCGGACACAAGCGCCTCAACTGCATGGAAATACATGCAGCCGACTCGCTCCTGTCAGGAGAGTGTGTGGATGTGCAGGGTGATACCAATGCGAGACTTGCACGAGTCATACACAAGTTGAACCATACCCTTAAAGGAAGCCTGTAGGCTTGTTTGATTGGTGGGGTCTGATCTGCACAATGTTCAATCAGAATCTACAGCCCTTTGCCTGATGTTCCATCTTATCCAATACTCCTAATTAGGACTGGATGGAATTGAGATATTGAAAAAGTCACAACTGCTTCTAGGGACCAGAAGATATATCATATGTCTGTGTTAGCAGCATAGACTCTTTTACTGTGATATGTGAATAGCCTGACATTTGTTCGTCACTGGTCAATATTTAAAGGAACCCTCTGGAGAAAAGGAAGGTGGCAGTCTATGTCACAGGAATGTAAAGAACATGAACCCCTGTGTCATGCACTGCCCTTTTCAGGCCTGCACAAAGCATAACTCTTTGTTATAGGTTTTATCAAGAGTGACCCTTTTTTTAGGATTATAGTTGCAACATTGCTTTTTTTCTTGTGGAGCTGAGATGTGGATGTGCGCGTCTTAAGAAGATCCTTTGGGTGCAGTATAAGTTACAGGCTTTTGAGCAGACATATAGAATAATAAGTCTGAAATCATGTTATAGGTGAAAAATAACAGAGGTATATTTAACATTGGAGCAAAAAAAATAAATAAATATGTTCATATTAATCATAAAAATAAAATCCAACCTATTTCTAGAATTAGACTTTAGAGTGTATAGTCCTGTATGTCCCGACTCTTGGTTAGTGCTATGAACTATTTATAGGTTGCCAATGTATGTTACTTACAGAAGAGAGAGTAGGGGAAATAAGAGCTTAGATGCTTCACACAGCCATCAAGGGATTGACATGGTTCATTAATATATGCATGCATTAATGCGGGTGCAATAAAACTTTCAAATTTGACTTGGCGTGAGATTATCTTATTTAGGGCAAACCAAAATTCTTTGAAAATAAATGATATGCTTTTGCTTGACTTTTAAATTGCTCTTTGGGTTAAATGTATTAAAGGGAACCTGTCAGTAGTTTTACGCTGCCTGCTCTACATGCAGCATGAAATACCTTGAAGCTCCCTCATTCCCTGAAAAAAATGTTCTGAAATGCTGCAGTGGTTAAGAAAACAAATTAGATAGAAAACAGCGGTGAAAAAGTGTCCACTGGGTGTTTGCTTCACGGAACCCTTCATATGTGCGAATAGGGAGAGACCTGTCAATCTCGTCCATCGGAGTAGGGAGAAGCCAGAGTGACCTCCCCAGCAGAGACTTCTCCCCATACCTGGCCTCCACTCATCAAGACCGGCGCTGTTCACTCCTGTATTGATGATGGCCGTGTTAGAGTTGGAGGTGCTTGATTCAGTAACAGGATATGACACCTAATGAATATAGCGCATATGAAAAGTAGCGTGCACTTCCGTACAGCTTGCCACAAATTTTAAGATTTCTGGGGTAAAGTACACCACAGCTAATCCTGAATTTGATAAACTGTGGCGTCTCGCTCCCATTCTGCTCCTGACCAACTTCAGATTCGCCCCTTTTATGTGGTGAACAAAAAAAAGTGCATTTTCAAAGAAATTTTATGCGTAATTGCTTTGATGAATTGGGTCCAAGTTTTCCCTGAAAATCTAGGTTGAATTAGAAACATAAACTGTGTAAACTATAAAAAAAAATACATGAAATGGAACTGGACAAAAGTACAATAAACAACATTATCATTATTTTTATTATTTATGCTCTCTTGAAGTGATCATCTTCAAGAATTATTTACCTTAAAAGGAACCAATCACCAGGATTTTTGTATATAACCTAAAGCCAGTGCTATACTGGCACTATCAGGCTAATTCTATACATACCTGAGTGGTCAGCTCGGATGTTTAGGTTTTGAAATCCAAGAAAGTAAAGTTTATAAAATCAACAGCTTCTTCAGTGACAGCAGCTGAGGATCAGATAATATCAGGGAAGGGGGTATTCATAGTTATCCCCTCCCCCTGTTAGAATTAGCATAAGTATTATACAATCAAACTAGCAGGACCTGTGGTGAGGTCATACCCATGTGACTAGAAGGGGCGGGGCCTCAGCCAACAGAAAAATGTTACTTTTTCATATAAGCTTTGTTGTCTGAGGCTGCTGTTATATATACTTTTTGTACTTACACATTCTCTATGCAAGATGCAATTTCAAGCAACTGAAAATGTAATAAAAAATAGAAGTGACCTCTCCTTTTCTAGAAGTGATGGCAAATCCAGTTACATTGTGAATGGCTTGTCCTATGAAGGCTGTATCGTATCGGTATAGTCTGTGCGCTGTGCACTGCAGGTGACATTTCTGTGGGTCTGTGCAAGATGTAGATGCCTGTCACCTGTGTACTACCTGTCAGTGGATGGACGTTTTACATCCATGCTTGTCTGATGGGCAAAAATGTAAAAACAGCTCTGCAAAGGAAGTTTCTGGTTTGGCTTTCTATCCTAAGTCATGTGGTAAGGTCCTATAAAGGGCCGATATTGACTGGACTGCTGCCTCTCTGAAAAGGCTTTTTTCACATTTAAATTACCAGGAGATCATTCCATGACCATTTTTTATCCTTATGCCAACTTGGCTCTCTCGAAAAGACAAAACTCTACCTTTTAGTCCCACTGCTGATCAAAAAAAAGTTCTACATCTAGTCAGAGCAGAGTGGACAACGCTTGGCCTAAATTGTCTTTAGGTTCTTCAGGAACGACGACTACTGTATGGCTATGGATCAAAAAGACCTGATTAAAGATGAGCGGATCCGTTGAAGTTCGATTTTTGCCGGGTTCAGCCGGACTTTAGATAAAGTTTAGTTCAGGATCCAGACTTGAGCTGAACTTGATCCCAGAGACTGAACCACATTGGAACTCACTGATTGGGCAGTTCAGCTCCCAGTCCACATCAGCCAGCTATAAAAAGAGCATTTCTGAACAAATGAGGGGTTTTTTTGTCCACATTGCATCTGTTGTTTTTACTACCAGTGAGAGCAATTCAGAGACTTCAAGCGGCTCGCACTGGGCCGAGCATACTCGAGCACCCCGATGGTAGGTATACGTATATAAAGTTCTTGAACTCTGAACTCAGAAATTGATTTTTTTTGTCAACTCCATGTTCATTAAGTAAGAACCCCAAACTTTACAGTTCAAGTTTGCTCATCTCTACTTGTGATACTTCAGAAGAATCTTATTTTCCATTCCTTAATCAGACCAATATATTGGTTAGCCAAAAATGTAATTTTTAGATGTTTAATTATGGATTCTTATTCCTTTATGGTCAAGCATATACAAACATAAGTGGTAACACACAATAAATTATTTGTGTATTGAATAAAATAATGTATTTTGTGTGATATATTATCATGTTTGGATAAAAACTTCAGCGAAAGTCTTCTATGCACACTTTAGCCTGTTGGGAAAATACAGGGTGACTTAAAACTAAAATTGTTAAACAGACGATGGCTCCAGTATTTTAGCAGCTGTCACTACATATCACTTAAAATTTGTGTAGATATATTTTTGAAGTAGGTTTTGATTTTTTTTTTTTCGTCTTCCCTTCCACCGCCATAAAATGATTGTTGCTGATTTACTGAATTGTGGCAATTGTGTTTGCAAATGGAGACAGCTGGCGAGTCAGAAATTTTACCACTAGAGAAATCTAGTGCACAAATTATATCAGCATAGTAAGGAAACTATAAAATACACCGTTTGGTTGGGTACATGTGTTCCCCTTTTGAAGTTTTTATGTTTGTTATTTTCTTGAGAATTAAGAGTCATTAAAAGTGATATTTTAAGTGTCCACTATATTAAAAAAGTAACACTAGTGGGAAATGTGGAAAGCTCTTATGAGCGGTCTGTCAGGGATATTAGCATTTTCGATAGCAAGAAAAGCAAAGTCTAAAGTGAAGTAGAAATAATCTGAAAATAGATGATGGCAGTCATTAGTGGACAAGAATGTAGTAGCGAGTTATATGATTGGTGGGTAAGAGTTTAAGCAATTTTTTGCATGCCTTGAGGTGGATTCATAAAGCCTACCAGTCAGAGTGGACACACAGACCCATGGCTTTAGCACTGAAGACCAAAGGGCATATGGAACAGCAAGGACTTGGACACTGGGGCAGCCACAGAATCGAGAGAGAAGACAAAGCTGGAAATGGAAAGTGTGAAGGAGCACAGAGGAGCCAAAGGAGCTATACAGGGATGAATGTACATTTTAAACAGTGTCCAAAAATGTTTGTGATGCCCGCTGTAACCGATAAGTAAGGCCTAAGCCACACGGCAAGAAAAACAGTGCGAGTGGAGTGTGATAAAACATCGCTTTCCACTCGGACCTATTTTAGCCTGTGTGTCAGCGCACATGAGCGATTATTTTCTCAGCCCCAATCGGACCGAGAAAACAATCGCAGCATGCTGCGACTGTAATGCAAGACTCTTTATCTCGCACCCATTCAAGTGTATGGGGTGAGAGAAAAATCACACTGCACTCGCGGTACACCGGTGTACCTCGCGTGCAGAGCGAGAATCGCAATAGCCGGCTACGGAGGAGAGAGGGAGATAAATCCCTCCCCTCCGCAGAACCGGCCTGCCCCTCCTCAGAGCCGGCCCACACCCTGCAGCTGAGGTCTGCTCGCACAGTCTGACCTCAGTCGCAGGGATACTCGCATGACACTTGGCTCTGCTGTACTGCCAGCGTGAGCCGAGTGTGATGCGAGGATCGCACTAGTGCCCCGTGTGGCCCTGGCCTTATATGGGAGGAGGAAAGTGGAGGGTTAACTGCAGGTCTATGGGTATGCAGAATTTTGCAAAGATGAATAAACAATGTCAGTAAATGGTGGAGCACTACAAACAACAGCTGAACACATAAGGTCCCTTTCCCACATCAGTTTTTTTGCCATCAGTCACAATCCATCAAATTTTGAAAAAAAACTGATCTGTCGACTGATGTCGCTGGATGCGTTTTTTTCTCATCGACTTGTATTATCGACGGATTGCGACGGATGGCCTCACGTTTCATCGTCGTTTGACGGATCCGTCGAAAATTGTTTGTCTGGCAGACGGAGACAACGGACAAAGTCACTTTTTTTTGTCTACGTCGAAAAATCGGACAGCAACCATTGCCGTCCATCATTTGGTACAATGGAAGCCTATGGGTGCATGATCCAATGTAATCCGTCAAATGACGGAATCCAGCAACGTATTCCGTTTTTTTTTTTTACTGAGCATGCTCCATTTTATTTTATTTAGTATCAAATAGCCAGCCAGTCGGATCTGTCGAAAAACGGATCAGTCACATCAGTTTTTCCACAATCTGCGACGGATCCGTCGAGCCAACGGATTGTGACTGACAGCAAAAAACTGATGTGTGAAAGGGGCCTTAGGCTCAAAACTAAGGCACAGGTGTGTATCTTAACTGGGTCTTAAGAGATGAGGCTACTGAGATTTATTGGGCAACCAGTAAAACCCAACATGGAGCACAGCAAAGGACAGAAGCCATAGGGGAAGGGAGCATACTTCCATCATCACCTAAGCTGCTCCTGAGAAAACTGCCATGTTTTCTACTCTCCTTACAAGAGACTGATATCAGTCCTTTGAGGGACCTTGTCCTGGGTAGCTTTCATTTTTCTCATCTAAACATATTAAAAAGTCAATCTATGAAAAAATTAGACAACCACAGTCCTTGCAGACATTTTTTAAAATTGGAGATGCCTCACCAACTAAATAAGTTAATGAGGCATTTAATGATGTAAAGGTCTATATAAAGGTAGCTTGATGGGTGAAAATACAATGAACAAATGATGACCGTGTGTGAGCAATGATTGTTAATCTGTCCCAGCCGTACACATATTTTCCATATTGGTCAGTATAGTCATTGGCCTTGCATGTTCAAAAACAGAGCAAAAGACAAAGATCTTTTTGAGGATATTCTTTCAGGAAAGATCTATTTTGGAATAGTGACTAAACCGCCAAAAATGAAAACATGGTCATCGTCTTCCCAGACAATGTCATTAGTCAGTCTAATTGATTTTTCTTTGTTAAATTTTACTTAACAAATGTTTATTATCACTATAATTGTCCATTTCATTAAGTTTCGACTTCTATTTATGGGCGCCTGAAGACAACCTTACCCTTCCATTGCTCTTTAATACTGGCAATAGAAAAGATAAATACCACTACTTAAAACTTATTTCAGATATCAGTTCTCACTCCAATCCCTAAATAATGCGTGTTTAGCTTCTCTTAGATGTGTGGAGTTAACTATTTAACTGCTCACTCTGATTAAAGTTGGAGATTGGTTGAAAACTGGGGTTTAAAATGTGAAAAACAAGTGTGGCCATTTTTACCCTGAGAGTAGGTCTGTTATTATCCAACAGCCTCTTAAAGAAGTCGGCCAAGAATCTTAGTACGTATAGGTCATCAATATAAGATTGATGAAGATTCGACACCCAGCACCCTCAACTGTTTGCAGCTGCCAGGGTGGCTGAATGTACACAGTGTAAAGAAACTACATGTAAACTGTGTAATCACTGCATAGAATATCACACACCCCTGCCGATGCTCTGTAAATACCGCTGTCCACTCCCGACTGTTAGAGGCAGATGATGGCTGGATATCAGAGCCATCATCTGGCAGCAAAAATGTGGACTAAATAACTAAGTCAGGGAGCTAGCATATAACTATATGTGATATGTCAGTAAGGGGTTAACGATGATCTGTACCCCTTTCGGAGGTGCCCAGTCTTTGCTCTAATTTTATTCCCCCTGGTCCCCTAAGTGTTGCATTTTAGTCTTCTTTTAAATCGAACATACAGTTTCTGAAACATTGGCCATTTTATTTAGTTGTGCCTACTATGCAAATTGTTATGGTCTTTACCAAAAGAGACGTTGGTAACAAAATTCCCTGGAGTCATGTCTTTAGGCTTCTCTACATAATTATCCTGTGAGCAACATTCACTAGGCCAGCGGTCCTCAACCTCTCGGGAACCACATGTGGCTCGTAAACCCATGATGTGTGGCTCGCGGCTGTCTTCCAGTTTGCTGCATTAGCATCAGGATTGTGACTTTTGTGAGTAGCCCCACATAGAAGAGCAGATCAGAAAGGGGGGTATGGTAGGAACCCCTGGATCTTGGTATACTGCCTCGGAGTGATTTCTGTGGGAAAGCTTTGGCTGTCGTTATACCAGTAATGGAGGCTCTGGGTGTCACTACTGTGAGGGGGGACAGGAGCTGGATGTGGCTCGTGACCCTCTATCAGATCTAAATGTGGCTCTCAAAGTCAAAGGTTGAGGACCTCTGTACTAAGCAAAGACCATAATATTAGGGGGCAGTAATAAAATGTCCTATCACTCTGGAATGGTAGGATAGATTTAAAAACTAAAACTAAAAGCGGAATACTCAGGGGAGCAATGGTTGTAAGCCAAATCTAATGCAAAGTATATGACAAGCGTTACTCTATTGTTGTAATATCACAAGACACAATTTCCCTTTAAATCCGATTCCTCTGTATAAGTTATTGGTACGCAGTTTATTTTATGGCTATTTTTCTTTTTATTTTCCTGTGGCGCATTACATCCTTGTGAAATAAATGCAAAGACAAGTAGTTTTAAGTTGACAATGCTGAATGGCATATTTATTGTATAATTCATTTGGATTACTTGTTTTGCTTTAATTGCTGGCCGTCCTTTCTTATTTATTTATGACTAACAGATATTATGTCAGTATATCCAGCTGCTTAATGCTTTCTGCTGAAAACAGGTGGCTATCATCATTTGCAGTCAGGTCACTGGGAAGAGAAGGGAGACAATCATGGTGAGGAAGTGAGTGGGGAGTGGAGGGCACACCGAGGGTGGGAGAAGGCGACGCTGGGTTTTCAGAGTGGAACTTACACAGCAGAAAAGAGGAAATGCTGGAACAATAAGGCAATAATTAAGTGTCAGTAAATATAATTAACATAATCTTGGGAGATTATCTTTAGTGTTTATTTCTTTTCTAAGTGTATGTTTTTTTTCTCTCCCTGTTGTCTGGGAATTTGGCCACATACTTCTGAAATTACACTGTACATTTTTATATGTCATATGCAAAGACTGCGGACTGTCCTGCTGTTTTCAAGGCTAGATCAGTTACCAGCTTAAAGGGGTACGATCCATAAATACAAAAACACAAAAATATCCCTTCCCCAAAGAACATAAAAACAACTTGAGTGTGATGACATGTCAATTCATCACACTCAGGTCTGCTGTGCTATTGTGGGGGGGATGTTCTTCTTCTCCTGTGTGTTGCTGCCTGATTACGATTGGTCAGCATCACAAAGAGGAGAAAGTACAAGCAACCCAGTGAAATCTCTCTGGTAATACCCACTTGTACTAAAAAAAAAAAAATAACTGCCTAGGTGCCAAATACTTTGACTGCTAATAGAGTGATGAAAAAAAAGCGTAGTCTGTTTGCAGCCACTATTGTATCATGTGTCCAGTTCAGAATGAAAAATTTGGTGAAAGGTCAACTTTAACTTAACTCAGCAGCACAAAATGCCCCGTTAATAGCTCTTAAGCATTATTCAACCCCTTCATAGCAAGTGTCTTCAATAGAGCATCTATTAGAGCATCTATCTGTTATAACCTTAAGTAAACATGATGCATCAGCGTCAGGCAGTGTTTTTGAGGTGTCTTAACCCATTCCACAATGGCAGTGGCCTCTAGTCCACTAATATCTTTGGGTTTGAAAGCTGCAACCGTCATCTTCGTATCACTCCAAAAATATTCTATGGCATTTGTCAGACGACTGTAACAGCCAATCCAGAATCTTCAAACACTACTTCTGAAACCAAGTCTAGGTGGACTTTCAGGTATACTTAGGATTATGGTTTTGTTGGAAGCTCCAATGACACTCAAGCTTCTGCTTCCTCACAGAAGGCCTGATGTTTTCTCCTGGGATCTCTTGGTACTTGATTGAATCCATCTTAGGGTACTTTCACACTTGCGTTCAGCGGAGTCCGTCACTATGGAGAATAGCGCAGTCCATTAACGCACTGCGCTATTCTCCATAGACTTGTATGGACGACGCCCTGTAACGCAAGTGTTAGCGTTGCATCCGCTGGACGACGCAGCATCGTTATTTTGACCCTGCGTCGGGTGGGAGGAACGCAGCATGTAACGTTTTTTTGAGCAGCGCAATCCATAGGATTTCACTGCGCATGCTCTCTCTGGCTCCCTGCACCCGTAACCAAGGTAAATATCGAGTAACCAAGCAAAGTGCTTTGCCGATATTTACCGTCGCTATGTGTGCAGGGAGCCCGACACTTCCCCACTTGGCTCCGCCCCCTCCCACACTCCACTCTGCATGTATGTATACACACGCACACACACACATACACACACGCACACTCACCTGTCCTCAGCGCCATGGCCCGCTTGGCTCCACGCACTCCGCCCCCGCACACATTCTCGGCGGCCGAACGATCAGCTGAGCGCCCGGCCTCCGGCATGTGAGAGCACTTAGCTGAGTGCCTGGCCTCCTGCGTGTGAGAGCGCTCAGCTGAGTGCCCGGCCGCCGGAATGTGAGAGCGCTCAGCTGAGCGCCCGGCAGCCAGCTATTGAGAGCGATCAGCTGATCGTTCACAATAGTCTGCTGCCGGTAAAATTGTAAAGAAGAAAAAAAAATAAATAAAAAAAAGCTTTCCGTTGTTTTGTACAATTTGTAGCATCCGTTGTGCCATTATATGCAATGCATCCGTTGCATCCGTCACACAACGCAATGCTACGGATGCCGTTCAACGCAAGTGTGAAAGTAGCCTTACCATCCAGATGATGTCAATTTCCAGTGCCAGAGGAAGCAAAGCAGCCCCAGAGCATTGCCAAGCCACGTTTTGCTACTTGTTCAACAGTGCTTGGTCATGTAAGGCTTGCATGTAGCTGGTCAGCCATGGAAACACATGCCATGAAGTTCCCGTTCTGTAGCGTCACCTGGTCTGCCATTCATGGCTGAGATGCCGTGGTTCTTAAACGTTTCCACTTTTCAATAATATCATGAAATATTTAGGAGGAAAGATTTTTCTCTTCGAACTGACATTTTGCAATAGTAGCATGTTATTACAGGACCACACTCGAATTCTGTGAGCTCCTTAAAAAAATCAATTCTTTAACAAACATCAGTAAAGACAGAGTGCGTGGCAAGGCGAGGTGCTGGACGATACACCTGTGTCAGTAGGACTGAATGAAAGCCCTTAATTCAATGATTACATTTATTTAACAATATTTTTTTGGCCATGTAGTCTATATGTTCGGACACATATATATATATATATATACACATGTATATAGATAGATTAATCAAAACTGTGAGAAAACATTTAAATTAGGCCATGGAATATTTCACAAGATTGCTATTGTGAGCTGAAATGTGGCACAGGCTGATAAAAAAAAAATAGTTTTCTCATCATCTGACTTTGGAGTGCAGTCCCCGTTTTTTGGGATTTGTATACAAGAGGTTTTAGTGATAACCGCTGGTGCAGGACAGGCAATCAGTAACTGTTTACACCTGTCTTTAAAGGGACTCTCAGCAGAGAATGCACAGGTGTTATGAAGACTCCAATACCCTGTATATACTAGGTATAAATTTGACTTTATCAATTCTGGGGTGAAAGTTAACAATGTCTACAGTGCTAGAGATAACGGTATTATAGGGACTGGGCACAGAATGACTGTTCAAACCAATTACAGGCGCTCGTGCATCATGGAGGGGCTAATCACTTAAATCCACCTTTCCATCTACTTATTTTCCATCTATCTTCTCCTTTCTCTGGCTCAATGATGCCAGAGCTGTCAACCAGAGACGAGGGGAGGAGGGAGATAGCGGGAAAGTAAGCAGGTGGGAAGGTGTGTTTAAATGACTAGTCCCGCCATGATGCACCGAGCGCCTGTACTTTGCACAGTTATTTGGTGCTGATAGAGTCCCTAAAATACCTTTATCCCCAGCAAGGTAGACATAGTTTCCTTCCACCCCACGATTCATACAGGTAATTATATATCCAGTATATACAGCAGATGTTTTTGGCATTGGTCTCAATCTGCTGCACTGTGTCTTTATTGTGATATACCGTACCATACTCTGCACACACATAAGTACGATATATTCTCCTATAGCTTTTATTTAGCTTGTTAGACTGAATACTAAACTTATTAATGTCCCTGTACTCTCCACACTATATACACTCAGTAAACCTTTACTTGAAATTCATTTCATTCTATTAAAACTTCACCCAATAAGTTTTATCTTTGTTCTTTAATTGAACCTAATGCCCTACAGTAATTTTATAATTTTCCTTTTTATTCTTTTTTTTTTTTTTCATTAATTGCAAAATTGCTTTTTGTGAATGAGTTTCAGGAGTAACACAAAGTACCAAAACTTAGCACAAAATAAGAAAAAGTCATTATTGAAAATGGAAATAAATGGGATTGTTTGTATTTTCATCTATTGATCCTACTGTATCATATTTCTACTTTTTTCTTACAATTTTGGCTGTATTCTATCAATCTGAACCATTAATTGCAAAATATTTCAGTACGATGCAATGATTGGGCTGGCAATTAGACCAATGCATGGGAGGATGTTTAGCCCTTCTAAAATCTGGTGGTTGCAGAAGGACAATTTTAATTTATGGTACACAACACTATTGTGACATTGGTAGTGCAAGCAATGCAAGGTGTTTGAGAAATAAAGCAGTTGCCCACTACCTTTACATTGATGACCTATCATTAGGATAAGTCATCAATGTCTAATTGGCCAGGGTCCGCCACCCACCACCCCCACTAATCAGCTGTTCTCGGTGCCAGCGGCAGGCAGCCGGAAATGCTGAATTGCAGCCACTGTCGGGTGCAGCACATCCGTGTCCCAGTCAAATCAATAGGAGATTGATGTGCAGTGCCCCACCATCAGAAGACAGTGCAGCTCCAGAATTGAGCATTTCCGGCTGCCTGCTGCTGCAGCCAGCACCGAAAATATGAAAATAGCTGATCGTGGGGGTGTTGACCCCCGACCGATCAGATATTGATGACCTTTCCTATGGATAGGCCGTCAATATAAAAGTAGTAGACAAACTCTTTTTGTGAATATCAGACTTTGGCTACTTTCACATTGCGCTTTTACTTACGTTCAGTAGTCCCGTCGGGGCATCTGTCCGAACAGTCCCTGTCATACCCTGCAGAATGTGTTTTGGACGCATGCGCCAACAGGGCCATTGACTATAATGGAGCAGACTCCGTTATACGTCATATAGTTTTCTGCAGGCGGACACCCGTAGTCGACTACGTCTGGGTGTCCGCCTGCAGAAAACATATATGAGCAAAAATGATGCACAGAGCACACACTAATGGAGTCTGCTCCATTATAGTCAATGGCCCTGTTGGCGCATGCGTTCGAAACATGTTTTGCAGAGTGGGGGAGAGGCGATTCGAACGGATGCCCCAATGGGACCACTGAACATAAGTAAAAGCGCAATGTGAAAGGGGCCTGGTTGTTCCTTTCTGTTCTTTTGTGGTCACTGGTTGGATCCTTCTGTCTTTTCTCAGTCACCGGTTGTGTCAGTCTATCCTTTTGCGGTCACTGGCTGTGCCCTTCTGTCCTTTTGCGGTCACCGGTTGAGCCCTTCTGTTTTTTCTCGGTCACCAGTTGTGTCCTGTCTTTTCACGGTCACCCGTTGTGTCCTTCTATCCTTTCGCGGCCACCGGTTGAGCCCTTCTGTTTTTTCTTGGTCACCAGTTGTGTCCTTCTGTCCTTTCACGGTCATCCGTTGTACCGCTCTTCCCCATCACCTTCAGCATTGATAATAGATTGCTCTCGTAGATATTTTCTGTAATTGTGGGGATTGAACATTTATCATACCATGGCAGGAAATTCTTCAGCAATATGTTCTATATGGAGTCACTAATCTTAGTCTCCATTTTTCATACATGCAGATACATTTTCTTTTCCGCCTTCTTATTTATGTGTCAGGAAATCTCCTGTAAACACATTACAAAAAAAGTTCTTCCATCCAATATAAACAGGGATTACAGGGCAAAAATGTTGAACAACAAGTTGTCAAAATATTTTCTCCTGCTAGTTAGATTTTGTGCCTTCCGTGTCCTCTCTTTACCATCTCATTTTCTACTTCCATAGCACTGAATGAGCAATGTAGAAACACTTATTTCCATCGCCGTGCAGCTGTGCATCCCAGCAACACCTTTCCCACACTTCCCATGCTTTTCATGCACAGTGACCTAAGGCAGTGACTGTCGCAGAATATCTTTAAGCATGGTATGGAGAAAGCGTTCTGATTTTTTTTTTTCTCTCTCATTTTGATTCTTTTTTCTGTCAATCAGAGGATGAATTTTATCTTTGAAAAGTGAGATGTAAAAAGTCCTTGTACTGTATAGTTGAGTTTTTACTCGTTCATTTTCATTACATTTTGCTTTTTGCTGCTTTTACATGTCAAGCTAGTAACTTGAATGAATCTTGTTTTATGTATTTTACAGCCAGAAGACTCATAAGGCAGATAATATGGACTTTTTGCCCAAATTCTCTGAAATCGTGGTTTAGGAAAACTACAAAAATAAAATGCCCAACGTCCGCAACATGTGAACCCAGTCGTATGGACTTTACTTTTTCCCAATGTATAAAGTAATATAACATCCTACATCAGGGCAAGGTTTGTGGAAGGGGCTCAGAAACTGAGCCTACACTATGGCTGGCAATGACAGTTGTGTTATACTTGTAGTTGGTGTGCAACTTCTCCCATCAGGATCTCTGCAACCCAATTTTAGGGTGCCACTGGTTTAAAGGGAACCTGTCATCAGAAATTTCGCCCAAAACCTAAAAGATTCCCCCTCTGCAGCTCCTGGGCTGCATTCTAGGAAGGTCCCTGTTATTATTGTGCCCCATGTGAGACCAAAATAAAGCCTTTATAAAGTTCTACCTTTTTGTATGCAGCTTCTGTAAATCCGTCACGGGGGCGGGCTCTCTGCCGTCCGTTATTCTGCCCCCTGGTCCTGTATGCCGCCCCCATCCCTCCTTTCCATATCTGATGCACCGCCCACTGCTCCAGCCATCCCCGCGCATGCCCAGTGCCAGTCTCACAGGACTGAGCAGTGTGACCGCTGGTGACGTGTGCGCAGGCAAGTGATTATGGACGGGACTGTGACTGTTATCAGCAAGTACCCGGCCATAATCTCGTGAGCGCGCAAACCTCTCCAGCATTCACACTGGGCTCAGTGTAGATGCTAGACTGTATGGGCTGCTTCCAGGAATGACGTCCCTTTGTCATGTGATAGTATTTCGAACACGCCCCTATCACATGACAAAGGGACGTCATTCCTGGAAGCAGCCCATACAGTCTAGCATCTACACTGAGCCCAGTGTGAATGCTGGAGAGGTTTGCGCGCTCACGAGATTATGGCCGGGTACTTGCTGATAACAGTCACAGTCCCGTCCATAATCACTTGCCTGCGCACACGTAACCAGCGGTCACACTGCTCAGTCCTGTGAGACTGGCACTGGGCATGCGCGGGGATGGCTGGAGCAGTGGGCGGTGCATCAGATATGGAAAGGAGCGATGGGGGCGGCATACAGGACCAGGGGGCAGAATAACGGACGGCAGAGAGCCCGCCCCCGTGACGGATTTACAGAAGCTGCATACAAAAAGGTAGAACTTTATAAAGGCTTTATTTTGGTCTCACATGGGGCACAATAATAACAGGGACCTTCCTAGAATGCAGCCCAGGAGCTGCAGAGGGGGAAGCTTTTAGCTTTTGGGCGAAATTTCTGATGACAGGTTCCCTTTAACATGGCAGCCAGGGACCTGCTAAAGGTTCCCGTCTCACTGCCATCTTGGTCCTCCTATGATATTATGTATTTTATACTTGTTATGTATTGTGCTGTGCTATTGCAATATATGGAACAAGTGATCAAATGATCAAAGGTTTAAGCTGGGTTTACACGCTGCAACATCGCAAAGGACATCGCTGTAACGTCACCGGTTTGGTGACGCAATAGCGATCTCCATAAGTCTCTGCTAAGTCTCTGGTGAGCGTTCAACCCGGCAAACCTGGCCAACAACTTACCAGCGATCCGGACCTGCAGAGCGACCTAGCTGGTTGTTGGGGACGTTGATAAGCAGCCTTTTGAAAGGGAAATTGCTAACAAAGTCGCTGAAAAGGATTCACACACTGAAACTTCATGCTGCACAGCGGGAAACAAAGGACCTAGGAATGGTCCTGAACGACTTGTAGTGATCAGCAACTTCCAGCAACTTCACAGCAGGGGCCAGGTCGCTGATAGGTTTCACACACTGCAACATCGCAAACAACATCGCTATTGCGTCACAAAACCGGTGACGTTACAGCGATGTCGTTTAAGATGTTGCAGTGTGTAAACCCAGCTTTAGGTTACCTAGTAGATGAGATTAAAAAATTAATGAAAAAGCAAAATTTATTAAAAAAAAATCTAAACATTTCTAAAAGCTTGAATCACCCCCCCTCCCCCCACAATGTAAAAATAAAGCTATGTGGCATTGACACGTCCTTAAAAGTCTGATCTATATAAGCATGAAATGAATTATGATAGTCCTTAACACCTTCACAACATGTTCCGTACATTAATGGCGCAAATGGAAAGCTTATGTTTGGAGCCGGCTCACGAGGTGTGCTCACCCACACCTCATACCCAGCAGGTAAGGGCTGTGTGTTAGAGCCAGGTCCTGGCTGTAACAATAGTGGATGGAGCAGAGCTCTGATCACAATTTATTAAACTGTTAAATGTCCCTGTCAAACTCTCACAGCGTGTATTTTGCACTGGCCAGTATAGGGGTGCACCATTCTATCAACCAGTCAGTGTGCCTGTGACGTGATTGTGGGGCACCGATGGGCTACTATGATGACCAAGGGTCTGGTGACGAACTCTGTGCTCATCATTACAGAGCTTCCTTGACACTCTTACCTGTGGCCAGGCTTCAAAGGAGACTGTGTAATTTATACTATAGACAGCATTTCTATAGCTTTGCTGTTTATGGCACAAGTGATCACGAAGGTTATAGTCCCTTAAGGGGACAAACGAATACTATAAAAAAAACACAAGAATACCAGAGTAATTCCAGGGCCAGTCTGCAGGTCTTCAATAAAATGCCTCTGGAGGCCATACAGCACAGATCAGAATTTCAGCTCAATGGCGTCTCTATTGGGTCAAAAATCTCGATCTGTGCCTATGCTGCCTCTGCTGCCGTTTTATTAGCGACTATCTGTGGAATTGCGCGGTGCACGCGCTGCCCTCCCCTATGATGGTGTTATCGCAGAATTTCATGAGGAGGCAGAATGATGACCTGTAAAAAAAAACAAAAAACACAGGAGGCAGGTGGAAAGGTGGAGAAACAGAAGACCCTACTCCCCAAGTCCTGCTCCAATGCACACCGAAGCACAGAAGATCTCATTAGATGAAAACATTACAGGAAGATTATTCAACAACTACAGTACAGATCGGATTCCTTTACCGCAGATATCAGTTTAATCAGCATCACAACGCCATTATGGCTTTACTTTATAGTGCTAAATCCTGCTGTTAGGTTCTCTTTAACAGTATGATGTCATAGAACAAGGATATATTGATGTTATAAGTAAGGCCTAAAGACCTGATTAATGTCACAGCTCATAGATAATTGCAGCCTATTATATAATAAATAATAAATAATATATTATTATTATATATATATATACAGTTAGGTCCAGAAATATTTGGACAGTGACACAATTTTCGCGAGTTGGGCTCTGCATGTCACCACATTGGATTTGAAATGAAACCTCTACAACAGAATTCAAGTGCAGATTGTAACGTTTAATTTGAAGGTTTGAACAAAAATATCTGATAGAAATTGTAGGAATTGTACACATTTCTTTACAAACACTCCAAATTTAAGGAGGTCAAAAGTAATTGGACAAATAAACCAAACCCAAAAAAAAAAATTTATTTTCAATATTTTGTTGCGAATCCTTTGGAGGCAATCACTGCCTTAAGTCTGGAACCCATGGACATCACCAAACGCTGGGTTTCCTCCTTCTTAATGCTTTGCCAGGCCTTTACAGCCGCAGCCTTCAGGTCTTGCTTGTTTGTGGGTCTTTCCGTCTTAAGTCTGGATTTGAGCAAGTGAAATGCATGCTCAATTGGGTTAAGATCTGGTGATTGACTTGGCCATTGCAGAATGTTCCACTTTTTTGCACTCATGAACTCCTGGGTAGCTTTGGCTGTATGCTTGGGGTCATTGTCCATCTGTACTATGAAGCGCCGTCCGATCAACTTTGCGGCATTTGGCTGAATCTGGGCTGAAAGTATATCCCGGTACACTTCAGAATTCATCCGGCTACTCTTGTCTGCTGTTATGTCATCAATAAACACAAGTGACCCAGTGCCATTGAAAGCCATGCATGCCCATGCCATCACGTTGCCTCCACCATGTTTTACAGAGGATGTGATGTGCCTTGGATCATGTGCCGTTCCCTTTCTTCTCCAAACTTTTTTCTTCCCATCATTCTGGTACAGGTTGATCTTTGTCTCATCTGTCCATAGAATACTTTTCCAGAACTGAGCTGGCTTCATGAGGTGTTTTCAGCAAATTTAACTCTGGCCTGTCTATTTTTGGAATTGATGAATGGTTTGCATCTAGATGTGAACCCTTTGTATTTACTTTCATGGAGTCTTCTCTTTACTGTTGACTTAGAGACAGATACACCTACTTCACTGAGAGTGTTCTGGACTTCAGTTGATGTTGTGAACGGGTTCTTTTTCACCAAAGAAAGTATGCAGCGATCATCCACCACTGTTGTCATCCGTGGACGCCCAGGCCTTTTTGAGTTCCCAAGCTCACCAGTCAATTCCTTTTTTCTCAGAATGTACCCGACTGTTGATTTTGCTACTCCAAGCATGTCTGCTATCTCTCTGATGGATTTTTCTTTTTTTTTCAGCCTCAGGATGTTCTGCTTCACCTCAATTGAGAGTTCCTTAGACCGCATGTTGTCTGGTCACAGCAACAGCTTCCAAATGCAAAACCACACACCTGTAATCAACCCCAGACCTTTTAACTACTTCATTGATTACAGGTTAACGAGGGAGACGCCTTCAGAGTTAATTGCAGCCCTTAGAGTCCCTTGTCCAATTACTTTTGGTCCCTTTAAAAAGAGGAGGCTATGCATTACAGAGCTATGATTCCTAAACCCTTTCTCCGATTTGGATGTAAAAACTCTCATATTGCAGCTGGGAGTGTGCACTTTCAGCCCATATTATATATATAATTGTATTTCTGAACATGTTTTTGTAAACAGCTAAAATAACAAAACTTGTGTCACTGTCCAAATATTTCTGGACCTAACTGTGTATATATATATATATATATATATATATATATATATAATTATTATAATATATAATTTTATTTATTATATTTTTACATATATACAATGTACATAATGGGTTAATATACACCGCTATACCCTTATGTTTCTAGGTGGTAACATGACCCCCTATGGCCTAGGTGCAACTGCAACCTCTGTATACAACCTGAGTATAAACATTTATTTATGTCCTGTTTATTTCTATTCATTGGAGTCAACTCAAGAAAAAGCCACAAAAACCAAAGTGATTGTAGAAGTGTGAGAGTCCATAGCATGCTGTAGAAGCTTTGTAGATAGTTTTTCTTATTTTATTCTTTACATTACATGTATCATCATACAGTCCATGTACATGTTGTTATGGTCAGTATCTTATATCTTGTATTGATTATCATTTAGACAATTTATATATCTTTTGATAATTTTGTGTTTTACAAGTGTTATTCAGACACCTCTTACACAGCATATTTTACTTCTAATTGTATTGATATATTTTATGGCTGATTCTCAGACAGTCTTAATCCTTGTTTAGACCTTTTTCATCAGGGACTATGGTTCATGGATTTTGTGTTGTGCAACCTATATGGTTTTGTATAAGGACTGATCGTCCCCATTCTCCTATGGTTGTTATAAATATGTGAACCCTTGTGAACTGAAGTTAGACAAGACTGATCCACCGACATACTGGTTGTCTGTGTTCTTGTCTCTGATGCATTGCTATTATTTGGACCATCATTGGCTGATTTGAAGATCCCTTGTATCTCACCCCAGGTTAGCTCTCCCAGGAAAGGGGTTTCCATGACTGTGTGAAATCTCAATGTGCGCATGTGGATTATTGAATTGCAGTATGCCGATGTCCACTTATTACACGGCTCCATGGTGACACAATGTTGTTCCCATGTAATCATCACATCATATTTCAGAATTGCAATCAGTGTATTCACATGTAATATTCCGGCACTTAGAGATGTCCAGAATATGGCATCCAACTTGCATAAATGGAATAGAAAAAGTAGCCAATTCCCTTAATTCATAACAGCAATAATAGAATTTAAAGGGGTATTCCCATCTCCAATATCCTATCCCAATATGTAGTAGGTGTTATTATTATTATTATAGCAAATACCTCCAATTAGAAATGTAGTATAGTTCTCCTGATTTAGCCATGTCTATTACGTCTTGTGCAGGGCAACGCAGCTTAGGTATCCATGGTTACATCCACTCATATATTAACTGTTAGTTGGTCGTGATTGTAATCATGGATACCTAAGGCTAGTTTCACACATCCGGCATTTCGCCGGATTGTCGGATCCATCACGCTCCAGTTCAGTGTAATACAGTACAATGGCATAACGGCAAGCTCCGGTCACATGCCCCGGTAATATTATTATTATTTTTATTTATTATTATAGCGCCATTTATTCCATGGCGCTTTACATGAGAAAGGGGTATACATAGTAGGGACAAGTACAATAATCAAAAACAATACAAGGCACAGACAGGTACAGGAGGATAGAGGTCCCTGCACGCGAGGGCTCACAGTCTACAAGGAATAGGTGAGGATACAGTAGGTTAGGGTAGAGCTGGTTGACAGCATGTGACCGGAGGTTGCCGCGATGCCATTGTACAGTATTAACACTGTACTGGATTGTGTCGGATCCGCCAATCTGGCAAAATGCCGGATGTGTCAAACTAGCCTTAGCTGCAATGCCCTGCATGTGAGATAAGAAACATGGCTATATCAGGATAACCATATTACCTTTCTAATTTAGGTATGTTCTAATATTATTATTATTATGCCTATTACATTTGAGATAGGATCTTGAAGATGGGAATACCCCTTTAAGTCAAAGTAGCAGCATAGCGAACAGTAAGCATTTGCTGCCTTTGTAGTGTCTAAAGGCCCCTTTACACACTGAGACTTTCTAGCAATCCCACCAGCGATCTTGAACTGGCTGGAATTGCTGGAAAGTCTCTAACAGTCGCTGGTGAGCTGTCAAACAGGCAGATCTGGCCAACGTCGCAGCAGCGATACGGACCTGCAGAACGACCTCACTGGAAAGGGAACGCTAGCACGCCTATGGGCTGGGTCGCTAATGATGTTGTTGTAACAGTGTCAAACACACAGATACATGCTGCGCAGCGGGAAACAAAGGACCAAAGAATGGTCCTGAACAACTTGTAGCGATCATTGACCTCACAGCGGGGGCCAGGTCGCTGATGCGTGTCACACACTGCAATGTCGCTGGGGAGGTCGCTATTACGTCACAAAACCGGTAACGTTACAGCGATATCGCTAGCGATGTTGCAGTGTGTAAAGGGGCCTTTAGGGTCCATGACCTCTTGGGTGACCTCTTATCTGCAGAGTGCCTGGGATGGTAATAAATATCCACGTGTTGTGCCGGTAACAGGTGAAATGATCGGCCTCTGCCGGATTGCTCAGAGAGTGTCAGTGAGTGGTTTGTAGCCGGTGTGATGGGTGAGATGGCTTTCTCACCATGCTGTGCTGTCTCTCTTCCGTAAACAGCACTTTAAGCATCAGGGAGGAATTTGCAATGTCCCACGAGTGAACTTAAAAGAAGACAGGAAATAACTCTACAAGGGGAATACGGGAACCAAATTGTCTTTCTTTAATTGCTAGTATAATTTTACAAATTGCTTTTATAACTTCACAATTTTAGGGCAAGAAGGATATCTGCATTGTGAACACTCATTAAGACTTCAGCCATTATTAATTAAGAGGGAAAACAGTATGATTCTTACATTAGACGGTGACATAGCGCTGGGTAGAGCGGCGTGTGGAGAATGGTTTCCTAGAAATGCTCATTGGAAAGTCTGAGTCTTCACAGAAAATGAGAAATAGACATTATTGTGGAACCAGGAGTGGGACAATTAGAGGAAAAGTATAATAGAAACACGGACACCACTTCTGTATTTATCACCCACTTCTGGTTTTGGCTACAAATACTGAGGTAAAAAGTCACCAAACACTCAACGTGTGCACGTGGCCTTAGATCAGGTCATCATTATAAGATCGATGAGGGGTCCGACTTCCAGCACACCCACCCATTAGCTATTAGCAGGCCCTGCAAACTGCTCTCTTCATTTATTAGATGCCTCTCTCCTCTTATATCTGGCATTAGCACTGTGTCTCAGGGTATGTTCACACTGAGTTTTTTACCCTCTGTCAAAAACTAAATTTCTAGTGGAAACTGTTTCAGGACGCACTCCTTTGAGAAGTTTTTGGTGGAGTTTTTCATTTTCTCAAGTTGTTTTGAAGAGCTTATCCTGAAGTTTTTTGTTTCTTTCTTTAGTTTAAGTTTACTGTCTAGGTTGCACTGATTTCCTTCAGGAGCTGCTTAGAAGAAGTCACCTGAAACCAGGCCTTTTTGAACCTGTCACGTGAAAATCAACCTGCAGATATGGGTTTAATCTTCAGGTTAATAGAGATCTTTTGAGCATTTTGTAATAATTTTTCTTTCATTTGTTAGTAGTGGAGATGTTCAAAATATGCCAGAAAAACGTGGCGTGTGAACATATCCCAATTGTTCAGAAACTCTGCAAACAACAATTAAGAGGCATATTAGTAATTGGAGTTTCTGGCAGAGAGAACATTACTTGAAGGATGAGTCTGCTAGATTTTTTACAGTTCAAAACTTAATAAGTTTAATTTTTCACTAATGGACTTTATAAAAATGATAATTGTCTATGAGATATGAGTTAAAGGGAACCTGTCAGGTACAATATGCACCCAGAACCAAGAGCAGTTCTGGGGGTATATTTCTATTTTCTGCCTAACTGTCCCTGTATACACTAGCACAGATAAAGAGATCTTTAGAAAAAGTATTTCAAAAGATCTTTTATAATATGCTAATGAGCGCAGGAACTAGTCACAAGGGCATAAGTTCCCTTGGCTAGTCGGCCCACATAGCATGTTAGCACATCCCTGTGGGATGTACTAACATGCTAATGAATGTGCAGCTTCGCCCCACATACTTCAGTCTTGAGATGGCGGCTGGCGGAGGATGGATGCGCATTGCGCATGATCTGTAGCCCCCACTTAATTGATGCTGGGTGTAAGCTTCCCAGCTTCAGTGAGGTACAGTGTGCATAACCGGATGTCCCGGGGACTCTGGATCATGTGCAGTGCCCATCCATCCTCCTCCTACCACCATCAAGACTGAGGTATGTGCGGCGTCACTGTGCATTCATTAGCATGTTAGTACGCCCACAGTGGCGTGCTAGCATGCTAAGGGGGCCGATTAGCCAAGAAAACTCACGCCCTTGGGACTAGTCCCTGGCCTCATTAGCATATAATAAACGATCTTTAGAAATACTTTTTCTAAAGAAGTCTTTATCTATGCTAGTGTATGCAGGGATGGTTAGGCAGGGATTAGCAATATACACCCAGACCTGCTCGTGGTTCTGAGTGCATATTACACCTGACAAGTTCACTTTAATTATTACTTCTTGGTTATTTAGTGCCAACATTTGCCACATTCTGTACAAAGATTGTTACCATGTGCAAATGCCTCTTTGCTCAAAATCCACCTTTTAGGATATTTTAGGACTGTGGGATAAAACCGTAGTGAAAAATGGTGAAAAATTACAAACTCTGCTGAAATGTTGCCCTTGCGTCAGATTTGGATGGCGGCAATGTAGAAAGGCTGAGTCAACGTAACATGGGATTTCTCTTGGTTGTATTTTCTTAGAGGAGTCTTCCCTATTCGTATAGAAAAAATATCTCTACTCAATAATTTATTTTTCTCTTTAGAAGAGTCCAGAATACTCAATGAAGGGGACTGTGTAACAGGCAACAAGTCCATTTCAGCCGCATTTAAAATCTGATATATCTGTATAGCCACCTCCTCTGATTGACACCTCACTGTCAATGTACAATGTCTATTGAGAGACTGATGTTGGTGGGGACAGCTCTCTGGGGTCAGCTTTATCGCCAAACCTAAAAATTCTGATTGTGTCTGAATGGCTGCACCCAGTAATATAAGTGATATGTCGTTGGAATCAGGGTCTCTCTGCCTACATCATGCTGCTCTCAGATGATGTAGCAAAAACCTGCTGACAGACTCCCTTAATGGTACAGTATTCTTGAATACGCCTGTTAGTGTTACATTTGCTATAATAACCCACTTTTTTTTCTCACAGAAAAAAAAACCTGTCTGCCTCATTATTGACTCATAGCAGTCCATGGATTCCATAATATGGATTTGTACTAATCAGATATGTAGATACAGTACTGTGCATAGATGGCACCTGGCTTATATGGAAATTGTTAGATGTTTTTTGTTTTTTTTTTCTTTCTCTTGCTATAGTGTTTACTCTTTTGCTTCATACATGGCACAGGTGTACAGAACAGCATATACTCATGATAGGGATCCTATGGGTACAGGAGCTCTGCATGCACTAAGATCCTCGAGACTCCGCCGTAGATTGCAGCTGATGTTTCCATTTCAGCCAGTATTTGAGAGAACTCTGATCCTGGCCATCCAGCTACTACTGGCTTAAAGGGAGAATGGGCTACCTTTATCTTCACTTTGGCGACCCCATTGCTTTATAGTGGGTCTTAATAAACACACTATTAGACCTATTTCTTAAAGGGATTGTCTCATCTTACTTAGCTAGTACATACAAGCAACTTTGATCTTCATGTCTCCATTATCAAGGAAGAAGGGCTTGTTTTTTGTTTTTACCTAGGATTATTGCCACCGCGGTCTCCTATGCAAGGAACACAGCACTTACAAGCTCTTTGCTAAGAAGCTTGCAAGTTCTACTCTAAATTTCTCGATTCAGACAGCTTTTGCACCCCTGTTCTCCTCCGGCGCTGAAGAGGCAAAGCTGCGTCTGGTTGCAGAACAGGACATCGAACAGTTTATGGTCCAAGCTGGCAATCATCAGGAGCGTACCACAACTCGGCAAGTAGGAAGCAAAGGGGGGAGGGGGGGTAGTGTGCTCCTGAATACAGAACATGCCAAAACTGACTTAAATGCCTAATTCCCTATATATTTGGATGAAATGAGGCACATTTACCTGTCACCCTGTGGTGTGGGCTCAGAATGCAGATACGGTTGTTTGGTGTATAAAGGCCCCTTTACACACTGAGACTTTCAGCGATCCCACCAGCGATCCCAACCTGGCCGGGATCACTACAAAGTCTCTGGTGAGCTGTCAAACAGGCAAACCTGGCCAACAACGCCACAGCGATCCGGACCTGCAGAACGACCTAGCTAGTCATTGGGGACGTTGTAAAGCAGCTTTTTGAAAAGGAAGTCGCTAACGAAGTCTCTGTAAAGTCCCCTTTACACACAGACTTTCTAGCGATCATGCTGCACAGCGGGAAACAAAGGACCAAAGAATGGTCCTGAACGATTTGTAGCGATCAGCAACTTCACAGCAGGGGCCAGGTCGCTGATGTGTTTCACACACTGCAATGTCGCTGGGGAGGTCGCTATTACGTCACAAAACTGGTGACGTTACAGCGATATCGCTAGCGATGTTGCAGTGTGTAAAGCCACCTTTACTCTTTCTTTACGACGTGTGCGCCTTTTGTCATTTCTTTTTATGACATAGATACATTTGGTAGAAGTTTCACATGTAGTTCATTACTTGGGTGCCACGGGATTGTATATTATCCTCAGGTTTGTTTGTTGCAGTCTTACTGATAATTGTGTCCTGCTGTGTTGAGAATCTATGTTAAACCACATGAGAGAGATTAAATAGAAAACATTTGACTATTACAAAGTGCGGCTGCTAAGAATTGATTAGGGTTTCAAGGCGGCATCAATGGGCGATATTAAATATTGAATGACACGTGTAAAGACAAATGCTGGAGTATATATAATTTATTTGGCCTGGTAAATGGATTTGTCTTGCAACATGCAGACCCCCCACAGTTATCGAGACTAATCTGGTGGGGGCCGAAGTAAATAAATAATAAAACCACTTTATGGTACAATCTAACAGTATTAAATATTAAGGTTTTCAGACAATTGATTTTTAATTCTTAATCAACTTACTTTATACCATATGTAGCATTGTTTGGAAGACGAAATTTAGGAATTTACGATGAATCTTGCATTAAGATCGACAGGAAACACCAATAAATTATTAACGTTGCCTATTATTCATAGAAAATGTTTATGCTAATTTTACTGCATCAGTTTTCCAAGTATTTTGAGCTTCAGTTTATTTATTTATTTTTCTACAATAATTTCTACCTTGTTTTTCTGGTCCAAAAATCTGCTTTTGCAAGGAAAAATTACTCCATTTCTTATCTATTAATCGCTAACATTATATTATACATTTTGTTTAATACCTAAAATTACTAGAAAATATTCTATCACATCATTGTTTGGGAATAAAACCTGCAATAAACTATTGTGTATATGTTTAATTATCTATGACCCACTAAAAATGTGTAATTTTTGCAAGGCCACAGTTTATGGTAGCCTGGCAGCTCTTATTAGGGCTTCCATAGACAGGCTTATTATTAACCACGCCGTCTACCAGATCCCAGGGGTTGCCCTGTCCTTCATACTTTTATCCCCTGTACATGGATCAAACTTACACACTCGTTCCTGGGTTGGGGCCAAAAAGTAGGCTACTGGCCAGTGGAGTGAGCTGGCAGCAAGAAGGGTGATCACGCATAGTAGTTACCAGGAGGACTAAGGCGGGCTTTGCACACTACGCAATCGCAGCTGCGATGTCGGTGGGGGTCAAATCGAAAGTGACGCACATCAGGCGTCGCTGTCGACATCGTAGTGTGTAAAGTCTTTTACATACGATTAACGAGCGCAAAAGCGTCGTTATCGTATGATCGTTGTAGGGTCCGACATTTTCATAATGCCGCTGCTGCGATGGTACGCTGTTGTTCCTCATTCCAGCAGGCAGCACACATCGCTGTGTGTGAAGCCGCTGGAGCGAGGAACATCTCCTATCTGCGTCCCGGCCGGCTATGCGAAAGGAAGGAGGGGGGCGGGATGTTTACGTCCCGCTCATCTCCGACCCTCCGCTTCTATTGGCTGCCTGCCGTGTGACGTCGCTATGATGCCGCACGACCCGCCCCCTTAGTAAGGAGGCGGTTCGCCGCCCAGAGCGACGTCGAAGTGCAGGTGAGTGCATGTGAAGCTGGTGTAGCGATAATGTTCGTACCTGCCACGGGGGCGGGGACTATTGCTGCAGCGTCGGTAACACATTGTTACCGATATCGCAACGTGCAAAGCCCGCCTAAGACAGAATCAGAAAGCTAGCTGTTTGTCAGAATATAAAGCGTGGTCAGAAAATAAGCAAAATTACACCGCAGGAACAAAGAGCAAGGATGTGGACCACATCACATTGAACTTAAGGCAGGCTTTGCACACTACGACATCGCAGGTGCGATGTCGGTGGGGTCAAATTGAAAGTGACGCACATCCGGCATCGCATGCGACATCGTAGTGTGTAAAGCCTAGATGATACGATTAATGAGCGCAAAATCGTCGTAATCGTATCATCGGTGCAGCGTCGGCGTAATCCATAATTACGCTGACGCGACGGTCCGATGTTGTTCCTCGCTCCTTCGGCAGCACACATCGCTGTGTGTGAAGTCGCAGGAGCGAGGAACATCCCCTACCGGCGTCACCGCGGCTTCCGTAGGATATGTGGAAGGAAGGAGGTGGGCGGGATGTTTACATCCTGCTCATCTCCGCCCCTCCGCCGCTATTGGCCGTCTGCCGTGTGACGTCGCTATGACGCCGCACGGCCCGCCCCCTTAGGAAGGAGGCGGGTCGCCGGCCAGAGCGACGGTCGCAGGGCAGGTGAGTGCATGTGAAGCTGGCGTAGCGATAATGTTCGCTACGCCAGCTATCACACGATATCGAACCTGCGACGGGGGCGGGGACTATCGCGTGCGACATCGCAGCAACCGCCCTTATACTTGGCAATCAATCATAGTGAGAGAACTTTAACTCCCTCAAATCCCCCTAACTATGGAAATGCATTGAAAATACAATAATGGAAGTTTTTTTTTCCTGAAGGAAAGATGCCCATTATGCGATCAAAGTTACAGTATATCACAAAACTGAGTACACTCCTCACATGTAGGACAACACTGAAGTGTACAGCTTGTATAACAGTGTAAATTTGGTGCCTTCT
Organism: Anomaloglossus baeobatrachus; assembly: GCF_048569485.1. Taxonomy (NCBI): domain Eukaryota; kingdom Metazoa; phylum Chordata; class Amphibia; order Anura; family Aromobatidae; genus Anomaloglossus; species Anomaloglossus baeobatrachus. The sequence goes on from NC_134358.1 coordinate 464,250,715, forward strand.
AAATAACTCAACACGCAGCCATTAATGTCTAAACTGTTGGTAAAAAAAGTGATTACGACCAAAAGTAAAAATTTCCAAATTGTACCCAAAGTGTCAATGTTTTGTGTGGCCATCATTATTTTCAATCTATGCTTTAGGTCTCTTGAACATGGAGTTCACTAGAGCTTCACAGGGGCCACTGGAATACGGTTCAACTTCACTATCATATTACGGAGCTGGTGGATGTTAGAGACGTACGTGAACTCAACTTCTTTGGTTGACCATGGCGAGGCCTGTCCTGAGTGGAATCTGTCTTGTTAAACTGCTGTATGGTCTTGGCCACCTGCTAGCAGTTTTCATATAGCCTAGGCCATCTTTATGCAGAGCAACATTTCTTTTTTTTCAGATCCTCAGAGAATTCTTTGCCTTGAGAAGCCATGTTGAACTTCCTGTGACCAGTATAAGAGAGTATGTGAGCAATAACACCAATTTAACAGACCTGCTCCCCATTCACACCTGAGACCTTGTAACACTAGTGAGTCAGAAATTAGCTGGTTTTACCAGGGATGTACTCACTTTTCTTGCCAGCGGTTTAGACATTAATGGCTGTGTGTTGAGTTATTTAGAGCGCACACCAAATTTACACTGTTAATGGAGCAGTTTGTGCAGCAGTAAGACATGGTGCTTGTTTGCCCCCTATTCCTCCCATGTTTTTCTTTGCTAATATTGTATGGCCCATTGAGAGGACAACAAGTTTTCAACACATTAAAATAAAGGATAGTAGTTACCCTGCACTGGGTTCAATCTCTCCAGGGGCTCTTTAGTAATCGCATGAGCTGACCCAATAGTACATTAGCCATTATCCAGACTTTCACTTGTTCTGGTACTGCAGAGTTGAGATACGCGGCATGTTGAGTCATGGGGCGAATTAAAAGTTACAATGTGCGGCGTTTCCACAAATACATCTACATTGCCAATATATGATTGTATACATCACTTTATTACTTTAGTATGGGTGCTCAGATGGGATACCAGTAAATAACAAATGATAATCCAATACGTCTGATATGAATAAGCTGAATATTTTTTTGGCGCCATGTCTTCAGGGATCAGTCCAATTTCCATGCTCATATTGGCTGTTATTTCTACCACACCATTAGGGAATCCCTACTTTAACCTACCATTCAAACAAAAAAATCTAGCATCTCCAGGGGAATTGAAAAACATTTAAAAGTGAATTCTTTTATTTATATCCATAAAAACATCCATCGGTAAATACACAAGAGGCACAAAGGAACAGGACAGAGGATCTTACCTACGCGTTTCAACCTGTTGAGGTCTTAATCATGGAATGTCGCATCGCATCGAATGTTTTTATGGATATAAATAAAAGAATTCACTTTTAAATGTTTTTCAATTCTCCTGGAGACACTGGATTTTTTTGTTTGAATTGCCGTCCCCACCCGGGTCAGAGCATTTTCCGTGCGTCGGTGGTGTGTTCTGGAGTGAAAGAGGGGTGAGCTGAAATTTCCTTTTACATTTTTCTCTACTATAACCGACCATGCCATAAATTATATGACACTTTATACTACAGTATATATTTTGCATTTGGTTGAGGAAGGTCTGAGTTAATGTCACGCTTGGAATTGCTAGTGTTCGAATACACCGCATGGCCGTTGCGCTCAGACCTACGGACGTCTGGCACACTACACAACACACAATGAACAAGGGTGACACCGGGAACACAATAACAATGGTGAGCCCTAGCTCTAGGGAGAGGGGAGCAGGGACAGCTACTGATCACACCTGAGGCTGATCCCTGCACTCCTAACGTCCCTATAAAAGTTCTTTCAACCTGTCTCTGAACAGGATACCTCGTACCTTAGTTAGCCCTGCATTCGCCCTGGCTAGTGTGCAGGCCGGTGAGAGTGCTAGTCCTCCCACTACAAATAATACAACACAGAGATAGACAGACAGGGGAACAATGACACAACAAAAATTTGAAAGCTGCAATACCACGGCTCGAACAACTGAATAAACAGCAGCTCCTACAGACGTGCAGTCACCTAGGTGGTCAGCAGCAAAAGGTTTCATTTCCGGCAGAAACTGAAAGATGGGGAAACTACATAAAGGAGATGGGAGGGGTCACAAACCGGCTGCACATGAGCTGATTAGCTAGGAGCTGCTAGCAGGAAAAATTGACATTAACTCCTGAAGTGCCAACAGAAAGCAAATACATTTAATATGCTGAGCCACCCAAGAATAAGTGAAGCTCATATCACCGAATCATCACGCATCTCTCACCCTCGAGAGACACTCGTGACAGCTTTAGACCGAAACTTTACATTTGATTTTCTACAAAATAAATATTCCGCTTATTCATAGCAGGAGTGCCGCAGATCATCAATTGGTCCTGCAGAGGATCCGCAACTGAGAAATCCCAAATAATGTTATAATGTAAAACTGCTTGGATATTCCTTTTATATTTCCTGTACAAAGATCCTATATGCAGTAATATTAATATTTTCCCAAAAAAAGGCCACCTGCAGTTTGTGAGGGTGGCAGGTGCAAGGAGCAAAAAAGAATGTGTGCGCTTGATACCTTCTTGTCTGTGGTTCTGAATAAGTTATCACATTGCATGAATTTAAACATATTTACTAAAATAGGTACACAACCTAGAAAACCTGCAATATACGCATAACTTTATCCTCATGAACGCGGTGAAACCATCTGCTGCTTCTGTCTCCTGAAAGATGGCTGTTAACCCTTTATCCGGGAGCGCACATAACGGAAAGGTTTAATGACCAAATTATACATGCCTGGGTTATTTTATGCTTATTGCATACAGATAGAATTTTATGTAAGCAGCCTCACAGAAAATTAATAATTTACTTTCATCATTACAGGAAAGAGGGCAGTCAGTCTAATAGTCCAGAAACAAGAAGTCAAGCATGGTGAGATCAGCTCACATGGCTTACTAGTCGGCGATCCAGAGTCTTTGCTTACTACTTGATTGAACTGAAATATGAAATTAAAAAACGCATTCAGTATCTTCTCGTGTCTTCTGTTGTATGCAGAGACATATTTGTGAGCAGCGGCTTCTTTCCTCTGATAACGTAGCATTTATTGCATTTGTTATCTAGTATTTGAATGGATCTGTAGTGTTAGGGAATTTACAGCAATAATACTCGAATATCCATCGGTACCTATGTCAGAAGGGAGGATATCGCGATATTATATATTATATGCGAAGATACTTGGGAAATATTATAGGGGCTTACATAAAGAGAAGCTCTCTTGAGGTCTTCTGCTTATAAAATGCAAGTCTTTAAAGGAACCAGTTAGGCGCAATATGCATCCAGAACCACGAGCAGCTCTGGGTGTATATTGCTAATCCTGCCTAACTGTCCCTGTATACACTAGCATAAAGAGATCTTTAGAAAAAGCATTTCTAAAGAACTTTTACAATATGCTAATGAGATTAGGGACTAGTTTCAAGGGCATAAGTTCTCTTGGCTAGTCGCCCCACGTCCCTGTAGGTGTGCTAACATGCTAATGGATGCACAGCATCAAAGGTATGGTCGATGTCACTGCTCTCTGCTGCCATCGCACCAGAAGCTGGATTTCGGCTCAGTGCACATGACCAGAAGTCCCTGGACTTTCGGTCATGCGCACTATGAAGCCTGGTGTACACGCCCTGGCTTTAAACTGCTGTAGTGTGCATGACCGGAAGTCCGGGAATGTTCTGATCATGCGCAGAGCCAAAAACTAGCTGTAGCAGCAGAGGTGAGAGCGACCATGCCTCTGACGCTGCGCATTCATTAGCATGTTAGCACGCACCTGTGGGCGTGCTTACATGGTAAGGGGGCCAAGTAGCCAAGGGAACTAACACCCTTGCGACTCGTCCCTGGCCTCATTAGCATATTATAAAGAATCTTTAGAAATACTTTTTCTAAATATCTCTCTTAAGTATTCTACTAGATACATGGAAGGTTAGGCAGGGATTAGCAATATACACCCAGAACTACTTGTGGTTCTGGGTACATATTGCACCTGACAGGTTCATTTTAATTCTCATCTTTCATGACAATTCACACTAGGGGAACACATGATGCCGTTTACTGTAGCCTGTATATGACACTTCTGTTTTATCATCTTTGCCAAAATCTACAATTTCTCATGAAAGTACTGATTCCCCAAGGTAAAAGCAAGTATGCATAATAGGATTCCTTTAGGCTACTCATCACGCGACATAAAGATCTTGCTGCAAGATTGGGACATTTCATCTAATAATTGTCCATACAGTTGAGTTGTGATCTGCCACTGATTGCAGCAGGACCATCACAATAAATGTCAGGAGAATAGCTTTCCCGTTAGACCCTGTCTTACCCTCTCATACAGCCAGATCAGATCTCATACTTTGCACTGCCGAGGGACAACCATCTCGAAACACTGTGTCTGCTAATTGAGGTTTTGATCTTGCATGAATCCTGTGTCATATGACACGGCTCGTTAAAGGGCCACTTTTGACTTTTAGGATTGCTACCTCCAATAGGTGGCACTAGAGATTGTCTACTTCCTCACTGAAGAGACAATTTGCAAAAAAATTAAAGCTAAAGAATTTTTTGTCTCAAGTTGTTCTGAACTTGGCTCCATGAACTTTAATGCAAATCCATTCAACCTGTCTGCAAATTGATTGCCTTTTACAGCCCAATTTCAGCTAATAAAAGTGTCTGTGCCTTCTGATGTGCAGCCTGTGCTATCATGTAGCCATAGTCTAATGGGGGCGTCACAAGAGACGATCTATCGTGTGATATGTCGTCGGGGTCACGGTTTTCGTGACGCACATCCGGCATCGTTTGCGACGTCATTTCGTGTGACACCTACGAGAGTCTCAGAACGATCGCAAATCGGTTACAAATCGTGTAACGTTTACACGTCGTTTATTTTTATAAAATGATTTATTCTTCTTTGTGCTGGTTGTTCATCGTACCCAGGGTAGCACACATCGCTCCGTGTGACACCCCGGGAATGATGAACTGCAGCTTACCTGCGGCCGCCGGCAATGCTGAAGGAAGAAGGTGGGCGGGATGTTTACGTCCCGCTCATCTCCGCCCCTCCGCTTCTATTGGCCGGCGGCTGTGTGACGTTGCTGTGACGCCGAACGTCCCACCCCTTCAGGAAGTGGATGTTCGCCACCCACAGCGATTTCGCTCAGCAGGTAAGTACGTGTGACGGGGGTTTAACGACTTTGTGCGGCACGGGGAGCGATTTGCCCGTGACACACAAACAATGGGGGCAGGTACGATCGCTCGTACAATAGATCGTATCGTGTGACGCCCGCATTAGGCTTTAGCCTAAAAGTCCCCCCATTCATATTGAATAATTTTTGGCTGAATGATCCTGTAGCCAGCATCTGTCTTTCCTAATGTCCCCATGCATAGAAACTCTTGGCTCAGCCTTCCTGTGTTCTTCATGAGAAAGCTGCTGCCAAGCTCCTCAAGGAAAAACCAAAAAGTTCCTCAGCTAATATTTATCACGCAACAATCTTCTCTTCTCCGACAAATGTCAGGTTACAGTCGGGAGCCCCCCTTAAATATTAGACTGTCGGATGATCTGACTGATGATTCCACAGACAGCTCTCTCTCTCCCCATCCCCATAACACAGGCTTAGCTTGGACAAGCGCTATTGTGTTCTTTATGAGAAGGCTGCTGCCAGATTCCTTTAGCGTTGGCTTACTTGGACTGAATCCAAAAGTATCATCAGTTAAAATTCAGCATTGTCGATCCTTCTTTCCCTAGCATTATCTGATAGAGGGGAGTTGAGAGGCCACCATACATACTAGACAAACAAATAATATCAGTGAGTTCAGCCAAATTTTGTCTAATGTCCATAGGGGCCTTTTGTTTGCTGCCCTATAAGTTCCTGGCTCACCCTTGTAAGAGACTTGAACCTTAACAAAGGTCAAATGATAATCAAATGAGTCCTCTGTAGCACATTGCAAGTCATCAGACCACCACAGCTTCCATTGATCAACACTGTGCAATGACTTTCAGTACTGCCTCATAATACATACATGACCGCACATGCCAAGAGCTTTGGCCAGCAGTCAACTGTCATAGTCACAGGATGACAACATTTGGATTAACGAGGTTCCCCAACTTCATCACAGGCTATGGTGAGGGAGCTGATGCTCGATGATGGATTGGACATGCTGACTCCATCTTGTTATCTCCTTGTTTCTTCGTACACTAGATGTCAAGGACCTGCCATAAGTTTCCTCCAGTAAAATTCAGAAGAGACCTGATATCCGTATATTCACCCCTGACATTAATGCTTTTCTATGTTAATCATTTATGTTTAGACTTATTAGTCATTTACAAATGTTTCTTCTTTGTTTTAGTTAAACATTTAATCAAAATGCAAGAACCTGAGCCCCAAACTCGCCATCCTTTGCAGTCTGAAGAAGTTGGATTTGACCCGCTACAGAGTGATCTCGGAAAGCATGATTTAGGTAAGAGGCTCCGGAAACCAACATAAGTCCATCCTACTGTATATAAATACACCAATTACTGAATAGTTTTAATCCCATGACCATAAATCACACCTAAATTATGACCATGCCGTCATAGGATACATGTACTCCCTAGGGTACAGGCCGTTGATCAGGGTTATGTGGCGTTCTGGGCACAGTGTATTTTCGCCTTGTTCTCTGTTTTCTCTTGCGCAGGAGACTCAAGTGTCTCCGGCTGAGAAATTGACATATTGCAGATAGGAAACCCACACCGCATGTCAGTTTATGCAGTGTTAAAAAGAAGCACAGAGGCCATGAGATTTCTATAAATCCCATCCACCAGGCTTGTACTGTACTACGCAGCGTTTTGGATGCAGCAGAAGTATGCTTCGTCGAAAACGCTCTTGATTGTGGGCACGCAGCCTTAGGCCTCTTTCACACTTCCCCGTATGTGTATGTGTATGTGTGTGTGTTCTGTGTGCTGCCCCTGTGCTATTCGTGTAACATCCAGAGAGCACACGAACAGTATGAGCTGGCATACTTACCTGTCTCTGGGAAAAAGAAATTAGTATCCGCTCACCTGTAGCCGAGGGGGACCAGTATATCCAGGACTTCTGCAAGGAGAAAAAGAAGCTGGCAGTCTTGTCCATAAAAATGCAAAATTCCAGCAACAAAGTCCAGAGGATCAGATAAAACTTAGAAAATTTATTAAGGCATATTAAAAAGTCCAAACATGGTTCTAAGCGTGACCGAGAAGACGCGTTTCGAACAGGGTAGTTCTTAGTCTGTCTCTACCAAATGAATGACATGGACTGATTAAAATAAGCTGAGAACCAGATATGGACGGAAGAGTGGGCGGAGAGCAAACGCCAAAGGAAAAAAAAGGGAAAGAAAGAAAAAAGACCAAGAAAAAAAGTAAAAGTAAAAAGAAATAGAAAACAATAAAGTTGAGGTATGATATTATTAAGGTAATTATATAGACATGATTAGTAAATAAAGAACATGTCACTCTTAAGGTTCATACCTAGAGGGGATCTGGTGCCCATTGAAAAAATCCAAAATGTTTCCTTCCGTAATAATAATTCTTTCAAATTTGCTCCTCTTTTTGGCAATTTGACTTTCTCAAGGGCAACAACCTGTAATGTATCCATATTACCGGAATGTTTTAACAAAAAATGTTGTGATGCCCCTGACAAACTTCTCGTTGTTGTGTGACTGGAGTCATAAACATGCTCTGATATTCTCCGTTTTAAAGGACGGGTCGTGCTGCCAATATACTGCAGGCGGCAGGCAGTGCAGGAAATGGAATAAAGCAGTGTCTCTGGCACTGCTGTTACTTCTGGGTCCGCGGTTGGGGCAGTGCATATTCATGAGGTATAATGAGCAGCCCGGAAGTAACAGCACAGTGCAGGAGACAAGTCAGTATAAAAATTCTTTATTTTTGTGTGACATTTGTTTTCTCCGGTACATATCACACTGATGTTAGTGTGTGGTCCCGTGTGCTGCCAGAGAAAAATGGGCATGTCGCTGTGTGGAGCGCACGGACACGCATGTGCTCCACATGGACATGCGGTCCTTGTGAAAGCATGGAGGTGTGCGCAGACCCATTGATTTTAATGGGTCTTTGTGTGTCCATGTCTCCGGTATGTGTGAAAACGAACGTCACACGTACCGAAGACACGGATGTGTGAAGGAGGCCTTACTGGAATCTCTACATCTTTATACGTTCCCCCATATCATCTTATTCTGCATGGATCTTGTTTTACATCGTTTGCACCGTCCTTAAGTCAATAAATGCTTTATTTCAGTGTGATTGACATAAGACATTTGATTACATAAACCATAAAATCAAATTAAAATAATTGTAGTTAAAGTTTGCAGTTCTTTCAATTTAGGGTAATAATAAGCGTTAATCCTACTGAGAGCTGCATGGGGAGAGGAGCCTGTGTGTGATTATGTGTCACTGTGCCGGGGATTCTTCACTCACTCGCTAGCACTGACAACATAGTTTGAGGAAGTGATGAGCCTAACAAGCTGCTGGAAACGTGATCCTTGTCGCGAAAACATTCTGCGAGTAGTCTGTTATACACCATGACACCTAAACTAATTTTCCAGTCATTGAACATGTGCATCTGGAACCAAGGAAGTGAAATTTATTTGTAATCTTAAATCTAAAATAACTGTGTTGTGTATGCCGCGGAAGGCTGAGGCTGAGCGTGCCGGCGTCTGCTCAGAGCTCGTCTTCTAGAGGCGGCAGCTGGAGAGGGTAGTGTTTGTATGGCAATATCAGATCTACGATCCTGTAAGTATTACATGATACATACCAGATGCATAGTAGGTGCTGTGTATAGGCCTCATAGGCTATGTTCACACTTTGCGTTTTTGCAGCTTTTTTTTCCCCGTGTTTTTTTGTCCATTAGTTTTATGCAGATAAAGAGGTGCTTTTACAATTCCAGCAAAACCTATGGGATTCCAGAAATCTCATGCACTCACTTGCTTTTTTTCTCCTGACTGAAATAGAAATGTTCTGTGTTTTTGCAAGAAGCAGCATGTCAATTATTTCTGTGGTTTTTGCTGCTTTTTTTTTACCATTGAAAGACACTGTGGTTTTTGTTGCACTTTTTTTGTTGCTTTTGTGTTGAATAAAACTAATTTTATTTAACTCCCCGTACCTGTACATTCATGACCGTAACTATCCCTTTAATGCAGGCTCACGTGGCGTTTTTCCCTGCATATGTGCACCTAACAGGCATGGGTGGATCTCTGATCCACCCACACCTGTTTAATTAAATTCTGCTGGAGCGTGTAATTTCCAGCAACCATCGGCGACCCCATGACGCATTATTGGGGCGCCGATGGGTTGTCATTACAGGCAGGGGTCAGCTTATGGGCCCTGTCGCTGTCATGACATTTTTCCTGTGAATGTGACACCGCTCTGAACAGTAGGAGCAATCGGATAGAACAAGTAAATAACAAGTAAGAAAACAATGAAAATATGAAAAAATAAACCTGCACGAAATTTCAAATCACACCCCCCTTTTGCCCCATTGAAAATAAATCAAAATAGAAAATACATATATTTGTTGTCACTGTATTCAGAAATGCCTGTTCTATCAAAATGTAAAATAAATTAATCTAATCGGTAAAGGGTGTAGTGAGAAAAAAATACGCCAGAATTATGTTTTTTTTGTTGCAACATTGCATTAAAATGGTGACAAAAGCGGATTTTTTTTTTTAAACAAATTTCAGAATTTTTTATTCACCACTTAGATAAAAGTTATCATGTTCACTAGATGATAAACTGACCTGTCATTATGATTCTCCAGGTCAGTACAAGTACATAGATATCAAACATATAGTTTTTTGGTGAAAAAAAATATAGAAATTTGCCCAAAACAAAATTTTGCTTTAATTGCCATTTGTTGAGAATCGTAACGTTTTTATTTTTCAGGATGTGGTGCTAAGTGATATCTTATTTTTTGCATCCTGAGCTGACATTTTCACTGATATCATGTTTGGGTAGATATGATGTTTTGTTTGCCTCTTATTGTATTTTATTGCAATGTTGTGGCAACCAAAATAATGTTGTCCTGGTGTTTTTAATTTTTTTTTTGTTACGCTGTTTACCAATCAAATTAATTAATTTTATATTTTGAGAGATCGGTCATTTTTTAGCTCAACAATACCAAGTATGTGTATTGTTTTTTATTTTTATTTTCACTTGAGGCAAAAGGGGGGGTGATTTGAACTTTTGTGCTTTATTTTTTTCCATATTGAAAAAATAAATAAGTATGTATGTATATATATATATATTTATTACTTTACATTTTTTTATTGGATTTATAGTCCCAAGGGGACTTGAAGCTGTGATTATCTGACCGTTTGTGCAGAAATCACGATCTTGTATGAATGCCGGCTTGCAGCATGCCTGCCAGTATGACTATATGATGTAATACTGGAAATATCACGGGTTCTGAGGTAAGAGGCTGCTCATACTGCTGTCCACACTGTCTGTCTGATCTAATACTGGAGATATTGGGGCTGATGAGGTAAGAACATGCTGCTCCACCTTGTCTATCTGATCGAATACTGGAGATACAAAGGGTGCTGAGGTTAGAAGAGGTTGCTCACACTTCAGTCCACCTTGTCCATCTGATCTTCTGCTGGAGATTCCAGTGGTGCTGAGGTAAGAAGAGGCTGCTCACATTGCTGTTCATCTTGTCTATCTGATCTAATTAATACTGGAGATATTGGTGCTGATGAGGTAAGAAGAGGCTGCTCATACTGCTATTCACCCTTTCTATCTGATCTAATACTGGAGATACAAAGGGTGCTGAGGTCAAAAGAGGCTGCTCATACTACTATCCACTTTGTCTATCTGATCTAATACTGGAGATACAAAGGGTGCTGAGGTCAGAAGAGGCTGCTCATACTGCTATCCACTTTGTCTATCTGATCTAATACTGGAGATACAAAGGGTATGAGGTCTGAAGAGGCTGCTTATACTGCTGTCTACCTTGTCTATCTGATCTAATACTGGAAATTCCTGTGGTGCTGAGGTAAGAAGAGGCTGCTCACATTGCTGTCCACCTCATCGATAAAATATAAGACTGGGGTGCCTCAAGTTTATCTATTTTTTTTTCACCGTTAACTTAAGAGTCTACATTTGGTTTTGCTGTTGTAATATTAGTTGAGGCTGGTGTAATTATTTAGAAATTCTGTGCTTCAATAGTTGTATAATCCTCAAATTAAAATGAATATTTTATCAGTCTAGCTAGAGGAGCAAAACTTTCAGAAGGGATTTTACATGCATTTTGACATGGGGTTTCAAAGTAATTACACCAGTCCCATCAGGTCTGTGCTCTATTTAATAATAAATGCAGTGTATATTGTGAAATCTGGTGACAAATTTCTTTTTAAAAACTATTTTTAAAAATTACCAATAAGTGTAATTTTTCTGAAAATGATACCACAAATGCATCTGAAGCACAGCAAAATAAGAAAATGCTTAGTAGCAAAAGTAGAAAGGTATGCTGCATCTTCAAAATCAAAACGAGTCGCATCTCAAGGACTTAAAGAACACAAGTATATGGAATAAATGGAGTTACATTAAAGCTTTCAAAAGCAGCCAAAATAAATGAAATCAGCAAAAACACATAATGAAGAGGTAAGAGGAACTTGCTACACTCTACTTCCCGGCCATACGTATTGACCGTTTTAAGCATAGCCCGAGATTCACTTTAACAAAGAAGGTGCTCTTCTTTCCATTGTCACATTTGCAGCATAAATCTGCAACAGTTTAGAAAATAAAGGGTCTTCTAAATTCCCCAATGAACAACTGTAGCTTCATTTCTAATCCCAGCCTGCTACTTCTGAGCGCTATAATTAAAGTACATCATATTTAATTTTTTAAGAACTGATTTCTATTACATTTTATTATAAAGTGCAGACTTGTAAATCAAAATGAAAAATATCTTCTGCTTAGAAATAAAAAAAAAAAATGAAGTGTGCTTAACATCTCAAGCAAACAGCAGGCTTCAAGTGACAATCCGAAATTTCCAAAATAAACCTTTTTTTTTCTCTTCTTCTATTCTTGCTTATTGCGGCCATTGCCTGACGATATATTCAATATGACCAGGTCAGTCTGGCCCAGCAATGTACCAGAAGATCCACTAGTGGAGCTCTCCTCAAAATAAGTCATCTTGTAGAACGAAAAGTCCTAAAGGTCCAGTAGAAGAGAATTCCATTTGGAACTGACGTTATGGCTATTCATATGGCACTTGGAGCCTTTTTTATGACCAAGGTCATTTTTAACCTTTTAGTTCCGTATGTACAATGGTCACAACAAAAAGTGAAAGTGAACATTTACATATTATCCATTGATGTAGTGGGCCAAAGAAGTGCTGGTCTCTGGTAGACCCTAGGAATTCCAGCATGAAACTGAATATTTTGTGGTTCTTGCAGATTTCAGCTTTCAGCAGAATCATTCAGCACTGAGACACATTGTTGGAGAATGTAGGAAAAAGCTGAGAAGCCGAAAACGCAATAGGGTTTTATTCAATGACAAAGGACAATAAGGTACAGGGAATTGCATCACACAACAAGGATAGAGCTAAAATTGTCAGCTACTGCAGTCCCACGGGTTAAAAATACCAGAGAAATACCAGAAGAGAAACAGTAGGTCGGTCATCTGTGCTGCTGATGGAGATCCAGAAGAATAGTCCACGATATAAAGCAGTAGATTTGATGTGGTTTTATTATCTACATGTTTCGAAGTCTTCAGACTTCTTCATCAGGATATAACAAAGGACATAGCTTCATAGGAACAGGATTAAAGGGATCTGTCACCAGGTGTTTGCCACCTAATCTGAGAGCAGCATATCGTAAGGGCAGAGATCCTGATTCCAGTGATGTGTCACTTACTGGGCTGCTTAGTGTAGTTTTGATAAAATCGCTGTTTAATCAGCAGTAGATTATCATTAGAGGACTACATGGCGTGCAGCCAGGTAGTCCAGCATATTCATGAGCTCTGTATAACTGCTAGATCTGCAGCAGAGAAAACATTGATTTTATCAAAATGACAGCAAACAGCTCAGTAAGTGACACATCGCTGGATAGACACATTTTGTTGGAGAAAAGATAGTGAGGATATTGTTATGCACCATTAGCACTTCTGGAATCCTGACATTTGAAAGGCATATGGCCACTGGTCCATAGTATTCCAATCATGGTACGAGCAAAAGAGGGAGGATGCACAGCCGCAATACCGTGTTTTTCCAAAAATAAGACCTCCCCAAAAAAAAGCCCTAGCAGGGATTTTCAGCATTTTCGGAGCAAGGCTTAAATATAAGCCCTCCCCCAAAAATAATCCCTAGCCGCGGATCAATAATGAAGTGTCCGTGCAGCTAAAAAGGTTACAGATACTGCAGGACACTTCATTATAGACAGCGGCACCCGGGATTACACTCACCCGACACTGAGCCGTAGGACCTGCAGTGATCGCACACCCGCACACATCAGCTCTCTCTCTCTCTCTCTCTCACACACACACACACACACACACACACACACAATCAGATCTCACACACACACACACACAATCAGATGACACACACAATCAGATCACACACACACCAGATCTCACACACAAACATCGGATCGCACACAATCAGATCGCACACACAAACATCGGATCACACGCAAACATCAAATCACACACACACACACCCACCGGATCGCACACACATCGGATCGCATACACACTCACCTCATCCAGCGACACCGATCTCTTCTCGGCGGCAGAATCCTGAGAGGCAGTGCGGTGCAGCGCGACGAACAGGACCTGCGGCGGGACACGTGACTTGCTTCATTCCCTGCGGCCGTAAGCGCTGGATGTGATGTGATGTGATGTGTGCACGGCGATCGGCTGTGTGTGTGTGTGATCTGCTGTGTGTGTCTGCAATCGGCTATGTGTGTTTTCTGCGACCGGCTGTGTTTTCTGCGATCGGCTGTGTGTGTCTGCGATCGGCTGTGTGTGCCTGCCATCTGCAGTGTGTGTGTGTGTGTGTGTGTGTGTGTGTGTGTGTGTGTGTGTGTGATCGGCTGTGTGTGCCTGCGATCTGCTGTGTGTGTGTGTGTGTGTGTGATCTGCTGTGTGTGTGTGTGTGTGTGTGTGTGATCTGCTGTGTGTGTCAGTATGTCAGCTAGTAGCAGGGTAGGACGGCGTGCAGCACCGACCGGAGATCACAGGACCTGGGAGCCACCCAGAAGTCCTGGTCTGGTGAGTATGAGTCTCCTGGGAAGTGGGGGGGTCTGCTTTTTTGGGGGGTAAACTTACCCCCAACCGTGTTTCGCCAAGAATAATACCTCCTCAAAAAATAAGCCCTAGTGCTTTTTTAGGGGGCAAAAAAAATATAAGACAGTCTTATTTTTGGAAAAACACGGTAGTAGTGACAATCTAATATATAAAGCTGAATGTGTGTATGTATGCATGTCCGGGATTGGCATCTGCACCGTCGTAGCTACAGCCACAAAATTTTGCACACTCACACGTCTGGACCAAGAGAGCATCATAGGCTATGTTTTGAGGGGAAATTTTAACCCCACACTTTACAGTTATTCGCCAAAAAACCTGCTTCCATTAAAGCGAATGGAGCTGGGAGCCACAGTGCAGCCAGAACTTCAGAAGAATGCGCAGCCACGCCCTTATATGAAATGTTGGCGTGTCACAATGCAGCCAGGGAAAGAGACAGACACAGGGAAAGAGGCAGACACAGACAGGGTAAGAAACAGACATAGACAGGGTAAGAGACAGACACAAAGAGACAGACAAAGACAAAGAGACAGACTGACAGGGAAAGAGAGACACAGACAAAGAGACAGAGACAGACACAGGGAAACAGACAGACGGAAAGAAAGGGAAAGATACAGACAGGGTACGAGACAGACAAAGACAGGTAAAGAGACAGACACAGGGAAAGAGACAGAGGGAAAGAGACAGACAGGGAAAGTGAGGGAAAGAGACAGACAGGGAAAGTGTAAATATATAAGAAAAGACAGAAGTCTTTAAATTTGCCTAAATATATCCATGTGTGTCCACATGCAAGGTATTTTATCCTGGTAACCGCCCTCATTTTAAGTGTAAGTAGTCTAATAATTCTGCACAGTAATAGTTACCTGCACAGATATCCTCCTAAGATAGCCAAATCTAAAAAAAACCCCACTCCAACTTCCAACAATATTAAGCTTTGATATTTGAGAGTCTTTTGGGTTGATTGAGAACATAGTTGTTGATCAATAATAAAAAAAAACCTCTAAAATACAACTTGCCTAATAATTCTGTACACGGTATATACAGTGCCTTGGAAAAGTATGTGTTCTTGGAGTGATGAGCTGTGTTTTATTTGGTTCCAGATATAGCATTTACCGTGGTGGCCAAAAAGTTAAATTTTTGTCCCATCTGACCACAGCACCTTTCTTCATTTAGGGAGTCTCCCACATGTCTTCTGGCAAACCCAAAACAAGCCTTCCAATTTTTGACTGTAAGTAAAGGCTTTTTTTCTGACTCCTCTTCCATAAAGCTCAGCTCTATGGAGTATATGGGTTATTGTGGTCATACGGACAGATACTCCAGTTTCTGGGAACTCTGCAGCTCTTTCAGGATTCCCTTTGGTCATTGTGCTGCCTCTCTGATTAATGCTCTCCTTGCCCGAGCTGAGAGTTTTGGTGGTCAGCCTTCTCTTTGCGGGTTTGTTATGGTACTATGTTTTTTCTATTTGATGATAATAGCTTTGATAGTGCTTCGGGGGATCATCCGAGATTGGGATATTTTTTTTTTTTTAGAACCCAACCCTGACTTGTACTTCTCAATAAGTTTGTCTCTGACTTGTTTGGAGATCTCCTTGGTCTTCATGGTGTTGTTTGGTTAGTGGTCTAGCAGCCTCTGTGGCCCTTCAGAAAGGTGTGTATGTACGGATAGACCCCGGGACACAGATTGCACATAAGTAGACTTCCTTTCACTAAGCATGTGACTTATGAAGGGAATTGCTTACACCAGAAATGGCAATTTTTATTTACTTTATTCCATTAAATTTAATTTTTGCCTATATTTTTCTCACTTAACATCCCCAACAGACTATTTAGTGCTGATGAATTACACACAAATTGGATTACAAAAATATTTAAACACAATTTGTAATGTAACAAAATAGTAAACAGCCAAGGGGATGAATACATTCGCGAGACATTGTAAGTATGTTTAAAGGGAATCTGTCAGTAATTCCTGTAGGATAGGGCAGTGCAATACCTTTCCAAAGATTCCTGTTTTGTCACTTTCTGATGCTCCATTGCGCTAACAGCCGTCTCTTATTCATTTGCACATTTACTTTACAAGTCCTCTGTTTAGCATATCCGTGCACTTGCAGTACTCGGCTCCTCCTTGCTCCTCGGTACCAGCCCATCCCTCTGCTTCTTGATGTCACGGATGTGTCTGGACCTTCAGGTGCTGCTGCTGGGACCAGGTGCAGAAGGGCCCGGCAATCGTCCAGACGTTAATGGACGCTGTCCCTTTAAGGGCTTGATTTAGGTTTTTTTTTTCCTTGCCAGGTTGGAGGAGCCTTTCCTCTAGCTGGTAATTAAGGGCCTTTATAACTTGGGGCCTTTCACTCATCCAGTGCGGGTTATACTCTTCACTTGGAGAAGTTGCTTGCTCAGGAGTGCATGTTGCTTCAGACTACGGTTGCTGTATATTCTGAAGGTTCCCTCTCAAGATAAGTTGTGGTTTTTCCTTGTTGTGGCTTCAGACTAATGTTGCTGTACATTCTGAAGATTCCCCCTCAAGACAAGTTATTGTTTTTCCCCTTTTTGCTGTTTATTTTTGTGTTTGCTTCTCCCTCGTGGATTCGTGGGTGGTGGGATTTAGTCCTAGAGTCTTACTAGGAGGCAGGGGCACGTTGGCAAGCCACACCTCCTAACCCTTATAGGTACCTGTGGTTTGAGGGCAAGCCCCTGGTTATCCCCCCCCTCCCTTTCTGTATCAGCCTCCCTTATTTTTAGGAGTCCACTTGCTGGGTGTCTCTCCCCACAGACAGCGTGACACTTGATTGACATTGGAGAGCACGGATGACCTTATGTAGCAGAGTTTTTCTATTACCGTATTTTTCGCTTTATAAGATGCACTGGATTATAAGACGCACCCCAAATTTAGACATAAAAAAGGTAAGAAAAATAGGGTCTGTCTTATACTCCAGTGTTCTCTTACCGGAGGGGGGCAGCAGTGGTTGTGAAGCGGTGGCGTCCGTGGTTGCAGGTGCGGTGGTGGCAGGCGCGGTGGCGTCTGGGGTGGCAGGAGCCACGGGACACTGTGGTGAAAGGAGCCGCGGGGTCCGTGGCGGCAGCGGCGGCGGGTGAGTCGTGCAGCAGGCCGGTGCAGTGAGTGTCCCAGTGTCCGCGGTCCCGGTTCAAATAATGGCACCTGAAGCGGCTCATGCGCAGATGGAGCTCTCATCCAAGGGCTCCATCTGCGGACGCGTTGACTCCCGGAGCAGCGTGTGCGCAGATGGAGCTCTCATCCAAGAGCTCCATCTGCGCACGCGCTCGCTCCTTTTGCCATCATTTGAAACTGGGACCGCGGACAAACTGGGTAACTTGCTGCGCAGCCGCCCGCCCCGCACGCACAGAGTGGCAGCCAGCGTGCAAGCGGCCAGGTACCTGTGCTTGCGTGCGGGTGCCTGTGCAGCTGCCGCCCGCACGCAGCACCCAACTGCCGCCCGCACACAGCACCCGGCTGCCGCCCGCACACAGGACCCGGCTGACGCCCGCACACAGCACCCGGCTGCCGCCCGCACACAGCACCCGGCTGCCGCCCGCACACAGGACCCGGCTGCCGCCCGCACACAGGACCCGGCTGACACCCGCACACAGGACCCGGCTGACACCCGCACGGGCACCCGACTGCCGCCCGCACACAGCACCCGGCTGCCACCGCACGCAAGCACAGGTACCCGGCCGCTTGCAATGCAGCCACAGGCACCTGGCCGCCCGATCGCCGCACAGACAGGACACCCAGGTACCGCTATATTCAGATTATAAGACGCACCCCCCATTTTCCTCCCAAATTTTTGGGAGGAAAAGTGCGTCTTATAAAGCGAAAAATACGGTATATATCATGAAGCAGGGATGGATAAGCATGGCGGAGTGGAGGACTGCAAGTGCACTGATAGGTCAACCGATGCTCTTCTACAGTAAAGCTAATTTACATGTGAATATAAGACAAATTTCAGAGGCATAGAGCATCAGATAGTGACAAACTATGTTTTTGAGAAGTTTTTCCCTTCCCTATCCTGCAGTACCTCTGATTGCCAGGGATATATGTTACAGACATATTCCCTTACAAGTCCATACAGGGAAAATGCATCCTCACCATACTGCCACCAGATCATAAATGAGACCCAATTTGTAGTTCAGCGTTACATGTTACTATCTTGTCATAAAGCATGGTGTAGATGAAAGCTATTTTTGCCAGCAATGCTGCACTGATGATGTCATGGGTTAATATGTACTGATAAAATGTATAATACCGTACTAGCAGTTTTACTAAAAAATGCCTTGACAGGTGGATGATACTTCAGTGCTCTGCAACATGCAGAATATTACCGACAGAATAGATTTTCTCCACCGTACAAATCTTTAGATGTTCAGAAATCCATTTGTACGTGGTGGTTTGTACTGAAATATAGCTGCATGAACTGCTTATCAAGCAAATGTGGGACTTCACATTACAGCGTGTTATTAAACCATTATATATGTATTGCACGTTTTTCATATTATTAGGCTTTGTTCTGTTTTAACCACAATTGTGAAAACTTTACCATGGCGCTTAATTAGAAACTCAGTATTCATCCCTGCTGCTCAGGCATTGTGCAGAATGGAGTCATGTCTGAGACAAAAGCCAGTAATGAAGATAATTATAAAGGGACTCTACGAGCGGATATTATAGGTATAGTGTTTAGTGTCGGCTTGTGTAGACATTGCGGAGATTTATGAAACTGTCTTTGTTGCCCAAAGCAAGTTTTTCTTTTAGACAGTTTCATAAATGTGCCCCAAATTGTTTTATGATGATGTTGGATTACTCGAAAATCGGAGAAGACGTGTTTCCAAATTTATGGTATGCCCCAAAATTTACTAGCCCAGGTTCTCATTTTTTACAGTTTTTCTTCTAGCATTATATATTCACTTTTAATGTGCTTTCAGAAATGTCCCAGTTTCTTAAGACCCATTGACTTTACTATAAAAATGATCTTTTCATGTCACCATGAAATGCACAATAGTGCTTCTCTCACACATTACAAGGGATCCAGTGATCCTCTGAGGAGGAAGAACGTGAAACGTCACTAAAAGTATGTTCTTTGTTCATCCTGATCAAAGTGTTCAAAAGTTAGGGCACAGCAGGCAATGAACTATGTCTCCCCATATCATACCGTACATATCCAGAGATGTCTACAAAATCAGGATAGACTGGCTTCAAGATACAGTATACCACAAAAGTGAGTACACCCCTCACATCTATGTAAATATTTTATTATATCTTTTCTGGGACAACACTGAAGATATGACACTTTGATACAATGTAAAGTATTCAGTGTACAGCTTGTAGTACAGTGTAAATTTGGTGTCCTCTAAATAACTCATCACACAGCCATTAATGCCTAAACTGTTAGCAACAAAAGTGAGTACACTCCTAAGTGAAAATGGACAAATTGTGCCCAATTAGCCATTTTACCTCCCCAGTGTCATGTGACTCATTAGTGTTACAAGGTCTCAGGTGTGAATGGGGAACAGGTGTGGTAAATTTGTTGTTATCAGTCACACACTCTCTCATACTGGTCACTGGAACAACATGGCAACTGGTCAACATGGCACCTCATGGCAAAGAATTCGCTGAGGTTCTGAATAAAAGAACTGTTACTCTTCATAAAGATGGCCTAGGCTATAAGAAGATTACCACAGCCGTAAATCTGAGTTGCAGCATGGTGGCCAGGACCATACAGGAATGTAACAAGACAGGTTCCACTTAGAACATGATTCGCCATGATCGACCAAAGAAGTTGTGTGGATGTCCTCCACGTCGTATCTAGAGTTTGTCTTTTCAAAATAGATGTATGAGTGCTGCCAGCATTTCTGCAGAGGCTGAAGGGGTGAGGAGTCAGCCTGTCAGTGCTCAGACGATACGCCACACACTGCATCAAATAGATCTGCATTAGTGTCTTCCCAGAAGGAAGTCTCTTCTAAGGATGATGCACGAGAAAGCTCTCAGTTTGCTGAAGGCAAGCAGACTAAGGACATGGATTACTGGAACCCATGATCTGTGGTCTGATGAGACCAAGATAAATTTATTTGGTTCAGATGGTGTCAAGCGTGTGAGGCAACCAGGTGAGGAGTGCAAAGATAAGTGTGTCTTGCCTACAGTCAAACACTGTGGTGGGAATGTCATTGTTTGGGGCTATATGAGTGCTGCTGGCTGTAGGGGCTATAGTTCATTGAGAGAACCATGAATGCCAGCATCTACTGTGACATAGTGAAGCAGGGCATGGCCCCCTCTCTTCAGAAACTGGGCTGCAGCGCAATATTCCAGCTTGATAACAACCCCACACACACACACCTCCAAGACAACCACTGCCTTGCTAAAGAAACTGAGGAAATAAAGGTGCTGGACTGGCCAAGCAGGTCTGCAGACCTAAACGCTATAGAGCATCTGTGAGGCCTCCTCAAATGGAAGGTGAGGAGCGCAAGGGCTCTAACATCCAAAAGCTCTGTGATGTCATAACAGAGGAGTGAAAGAGGATTCCAGTGTCTCCTGTGAAGCTCTAGTAAACTCCATACCCAAGAGAGTTAAGGCAGTGAGTGAAAATAATGGTGGTCACACAAAATATTGACACTTTGATCACAATCTGGCTATTTTCAGTTATGGGTGTGTGTGTGTCAACTTTTTGTTGCCGTGCTTTAGACATTAATGGCTGTAAGTTGAGTTATTTAGAGGGCACATCAAATTTACACTGTTATACAAGCTATACACTGACTACCATATTTTTCGGACTATAAGACACACTTTTTTTCCCCCAAATGTTGGGGGAAAGTGGGGGGTGCGTCTTATAGTCTGAATGTAGGGCATGGCTGCGGGGAATGAGGGTGCTGCAGTGGAGCGGGTTATCGGGGGCACGAGCAGGCTGTAGCAGCACCTGCCGTGACCATGTGGGCCCGCTCATTTTATATGCATGCATCTTCCGCCCATCATCTCTCAGCGCTGAAGCCGGCACTAACAGGTGGGCTAGAGGACGGGCAGGGGATGCGTGCGTAATTAATAGCCGGCCCGCGTGATCACCCCTGGCAACTACAGAGTGGAGTGATCATGTGTGGCTATATTCACTGCCCCCGCGCATCATCATCAGCACGAGGGGCAGTGAATAGGTATGGTATACTCACCGTTCCCTGTAGCATCGCGATGTCCTCCTGTCTGCCTGCCCGCTGATCTGTGTAGAGAGTGGTGAGCACAGAGATGACGTCATCGTTGTGCGCACGACTCCAGACACATCAGCGGGCAGGCAGACAGGAGGACATCACAATGCTGCAGGGAACGGCTCCACACAGGTCAGCGACGCTGCTGCTGGCAGACAGGTGGACGAGCGATGCTGCTGGAGTGAGGAAAGGTGAGTATAAACGTTTATTGTTTTGTGTGCCATAGTATGCAGGCCGTATACCAGGATGGGGGTATATAGCAGGATGGGGTATTTAGCAGAATGGGGGTCTTTATCAGGATGGGGGCTATAGCAGGATGAGGGACATATATACAAGGATGGGGATCATATACAAGGCAGAAGGATCATTACCAGGCTGGGGTACCTTAGTAGAGAATTTGGGGACATTACCCTCATAACAGTGTCAGCAGCAGTCCTCACCCCATAGCACTGTCATGACCACAATTTTTGCTTAAAATTTTATTTTCCTCCTCTGAAACCAGGGTGCGTCTTATGGTCCGGTGCGTCTTATAGTCCGAAAAATACAGTACTTTACATTGTATTAAAGTGTCATATTTTTAATGTTAATGTTGTCCCATGTAAAGATATAATAGAATATTTACAAAAATGTAAGGGGTGTATTTGTTTTTGTGATATAATGTATTTTCATTTATAGGGTATTTTTTCCTCTCTCCACATTGATGCAAAATAAAGTTTTCTACAAAATGTATAAGAAATTAAACTTTATTGTAAAATATAACTATATATAATATTACAAGAAATCTGGGCTCTACAAGTATCTCCCTCCATCTTTAGGAGCTCGTAACAAAAGACGGTTACTCACAAAAAGTTTAGGTTTGAATAATGGAACAGTATCACGATTTAATGGCCCATTTAGATGGGATGATTGGGGGCCAATAACAAATGCTGATTAACTATATACAAATCAATGAGCGCTCACTTAGTGGTCCATTCACGCAGGCCAACAAAAACCTGTATGTGAAGAAGGGTCATTATTATCTTTTAAACTTCATACAGTATCATGTCCTGTTTGCATGGGGCAATGTGCTGTACACAGCAATCATTGTTTTGCCAGAACCACCCCATCACCCCACGTCTGGTGATGGCAATATAATACTTTGGCGATAATTAGGAACAAAGTTTCTTGTGAATGGATAATGGAGAAATGATGTTTAGGAGATGCTAGAAATTGTTTCTTACAGAGGCTATGTAAATCTGTGCCTGACTTATGTTCAGGATTCTTAATCACCAAACGTTCGATATTCCAAACGTGACTTACAGTTTGTAGTTTCAGTTCGGTCACTCTCTGAAGATTAGTTTTATAAATTCTACCCTTTAAATTTTGCGCCAGATTAAAGTGGCACATTGCTAGGTCTGAAAGTTGACTAGTAATACAATCCTTTGAATAAGTCTGTGCTTACATAGACCCCAACTACCACCACAATTCATTGTTGAATCAAATATGGCATATTGGTGATCCTTTCAATAGCAGTACTGCCCGTCTCAGAATATTACTCAACTGATAAGGAAGGATGTGATGGGCTTGATTGATTTCTTTCACTGCTCTGGTAAGATCTAAGCTGAGTTCTGATTAGTTATTTTGGGCTACAAAGACCTGTGCTCGTCTCAATTCGTACAGAAACTACACCACTTTGTTTATGGCCATTTTCTAAAATTCTAACATATTAGACAGGTATTGGATGAATGCTCGCTCTCAGGACTCAGACACTTCGGCTGTGACTTCCCATTTTTGGAACAAATGCATCAAAAAGTAAAAATTCCATATGTGCTCAATCCTTACTTTCTGACATCTGGGGGGAGTCATTAAACCTTTTTACAGTATTATGACTGAACCCTAACTCTCTCATGGGGATGAGCAAACCAGGGGAAATGTAAAACCATAAATCCTCAGGTCCCAAAAACAGGGTAATACTTGCACTAGCAAAAACCAAATAGAATAAACTTGAAAGGGAGTATCTATTGCACAAACCATAAAAAAAACCCTAAAAACTATTTTATTAGATTAATTTAAAATCTAGTATGCAAAAAGCAACAAACAACAATACATTTTTTTGGGTAAAGTGCTCAAAAATCCCTACCAAAAAATATTTGAGCACTTTACCCAAAAATATTTATTGTTGTTTGTTGTTTTTTGGATACCAGGTTTTAAATGAATCTAATAAAATTGTTTTTAGGTTTTTTTTTGATGGTTTGTGTAATACTTGCACTAGACCTGACCCTGATTAGTCCCTGCCTGTCAGCAGAGGTTGGCACGACTGACCCTGAGTGTCCTTAACTGCACCTTAAGCTATAAACCAAGTGTAACACAAAAACAACAATAAACATACATGAAGTGCACACAAGCAGAGGGTGAGACACAGTGCTAGAAATGTGCAAATACAGTCATGCAGGAATGATGGAATAAAAGAAACCAAACAGAATATTTGGAAACCCTCCCAAACCTAAATGAAACAAAATAGGAGATAACTGGGAAGGCATTTACACAAACAAAATACAGAGAATAGCAATAGCAGTGTCTTAGTAAGAAAACCTTTAACCAAGGAGCTTTGATTCCAGACAACCATCCATCCAGAAGTATAGCCAGCGCTGAGACATGTGAGTAGTAAATATAAATGGCCCCTAATAAAAGTCCAGCTGACCGCATTTTGACAAGCCCTTGTTAGGGCCACTGATTTGCTTTGCCAAAACATGTAAACACAATGAGAGGAAAATCCAAGTCCTGCTTCACTAAATTTAGGCTTCTTTATTATCAAAATCTAATACAAAATCTATACAGCACACGTCACATCCCGTATGATTCCCCTACTAGTTTCTGGTGTCAAGCACCCTTATTCATAACTTAAGGCCACTTTACACGCAGAGATAAATCTTTGGCAGATCTGTGGTTGCAGTGAAATCATGGACATATTGCTCAATTTGTACACAACCACAAACCTGTCATTGATTGTCCACAATTTCATTGCAACCACAGATCTGCCGCAGATTTATCTCTGTGTGTAAAGTGGCCTTAAGGGTGCTTGACACCAGAAACTAGTAGAGGCATCATAGGGGATGTGGCGTGTGTTCTATATTTTTTGTGATTTTAATAATAAAGAAGCGTAAAGTTAGGGAAGCTGGACTTGTATTTTCTTCTCATTGTATATGGCCCCTCCCAAAATATGATTGGGCAAACTAAACGAGAAAGTGCACACACTTGAAAAGAAGTTAAACACGAAGGCAGAACATTAGAAAGACAAGAGATCCATCAATATTTGACAAACAAAAAACAGGCTGTAGCCCAAGAGAGAAACCGACCAACAACCAGAGATGCCCAGAGTGGAGTCTTGACATACAGATTAGATGGTTGCTAAAAATTGACAAATTTGGCTGATATAAGGTACATTTAATGTGTAATTCTAGCTTAACTTAGATTGTGTTGTGGACATATTAGGATCAATGACTGTAACCATGTTTATGATTAGTATAGAGTAAAATCTCGGATTACGTACCTTACATATATTCATATATAGTATTTTGGCCTCTTCTTCATTTATGTGATGTTCTCATTTTATTATTTATTTAAAATGGATATGAAACAAAATCAAAAAGAAAAATATTAATATATTAACGGTGAACTGAAAATTCCCCTGCTATGGCATAGGTATTTGGTGCACATTTTAAATATTTCTGAATCCAATGTATGTGTTTAATTTCTTTTTATATTCACTTCATGTCTCGTTTGAGCAGTTGGTAGGACCAGATCATGGCTCTATTTAGCTACGATAACATTTTAAGACACCCGGGAAACTGAAAGTTATTAGGTCTGAATTTATGTTTAAGAGTGCCATTAATTCATTTACCCCAAATGTTCATTAACAATGTAAATGTATGCTGATGTTCCTGGAGACAAGGGAGTGACTAATGACTCCTCACACTAACAACACTTAAAATGAATAGAAACTTAAGATAGCTAATCTTGAAGTAATCAAGACCCTCATTCAGCCTGGCATCGCTGTATGCTCTAAAACAGCTGTCAACTGATTAAAAAAATTACGATATATATAAAAATCACATATAAATATCTCACATGTACACATTTTCTCTGCCCCGGAATGCTTTAGCATGAATCTATAATTATAAATTGTGCTTAAGTATGATTTACATTGGGATGAGCCACAAGCGGAGGCTTACAACCTAGGATAGTTTTATTGTGATTTGCAGGGTGATCTGTTCTGAAGATCACAATCATTATATTAGTTCACTACCGATAACCTTTTAATTGAGTGTAGATAACTTAGAAGGTACGCTGTGATCACGTGTCCAGTACTTACAAATTTGGATGACAAAAGCGGAATTGAAATGATCTGTACAAGATCCGTTCATTTGAAGACTATGAAAATGCCCTAACATTTCTTGTTTGCTTCCTTTCTCGCTTCAATCTGTTTTTTAATGGGATCAAAGATGTATTCTGCCCAATTTTGTTTGTCCAGCCCAAAAAAACGATAACAATTAAGTCAATGACATGGGATCATAATGAATGGTCATCTTTTATGTCACCTGTTAATGGAAATCTTTTGCTGCTGTATTTGTAACATTCATTTTTTAAATACTTGTTCCTTTTTAAAAATTTGGCAACAAGACATGTGAACAGAGCCTTAAGGCCCATTTACACGCAACGACATTGCTAACAAGATGTCGTTGGGGGTCACAGAATTCGTGACTCACATCCGGCCTCGTTAGCAACGTCGTTGTGTGTAACATCTATGAGCGAGTGTTAACGATCAAAAATACTCACCTAATTGTTGATCGTTGACACGTCGTTCATGATCATAATATCGTTGCTCGTTGTGGACGCAGGTTGTTCGTCGTTCCTGAGGCAGCACACATCGCTACGTGTGACACCCCGGAACGATGAACAACACCGTACCTGCGTCCTCCGGCAATGAGGTGGGCGTGTCTTTCCTTCGGCTGCTCTCCGCACCTCAGCTTCTATTGGCCGTCTGCCGTGTGACGTCGCTGTGACACCGCACTAATCGCCCCCTGAGAAAAGAGGCAGTTTGCCGGCCACAGCGACATCGCTAGGCAGGTAAGTATGTGTGATGGGGACTAACGATATTGTGCGCCACGGCCAGCGATTTGCCCATGACGCACAAACGACGGGAGCGGGTACAATCGGCAGCGACATTGCTAGCAATGTCACTGTGTGTAAAGCAGCCTTTAGGCTATGTGCTCACGCTGATCTCAAAATAATCAGCAGCCAACCTATTGCATGACAGTCATTCAGATTGAATGCAATAAATTAACAATCAAATAATAATATAAAAATGGACCAAGGCAAATCGCTACATAAACATGAAAAAAAGACAAGAAAAAATGCGATCAAATACCCATTGTATGAAAGTAAAAACCTTTATTATTCAGGTGAAAAAATGATGGTGTGTAGCACAGAAAAACAAGATGGGGGCGCACATTCCAAGGAGAACCCAAGATACCATAATTGGATCATATAATGTACCTCATTGCACAAAAAAGTACTAACAATTCATATAAAATAATGTTTACATTTCAAAAAAATCTCGTCATACAATATAGCATGAAAAATGCACTGTACAAAGTACCAGAGGGTACATCAATTCACAAAGGAGGTACAACTAATAAGTAAAAAAAAAATTATGGCTGACAAAAAACTACGTCAACCCCAGCGTATTGCCACAATAGGCAGGGTGTGTACATATCAAGTTCCAGCTCAGATATATAGTGGCCCAAATTGTTATATGATGTACAATGCCCCATAGGAAACACCAGTCAAAGATTATAGAAATTCAATATCCAAAGTAAACACCAGGGGAAATAGATGGTATATGAATAAAGCTGTTAGAGAGGCAATCACTCACCTGGAAGACTGGGTTGGGGTAACCACATGCAGTGGCGTCCACCCCAACGTCTGTTTTGGCTAGAGAGCCTTCGTCAGGGGGGCTGAGTATTAGGTGCAGACATTTTCTGCAACAAATCTGCATCCTCTGGCAGAAAAACGAGTTGCGTGTTTATCACTTTTTTACCATGTGTTTTTCATAATGAAATTAATGGGTGGAAGGGCTGGAAAACGCAGGGAAAACGCAACAAAAATTTAGATGCTGCAAGGAAAAAATAAGCAACATGTGCACAACACTTTAGAATTCTCATTGTCTTTGCTGGCATAAGGATAGGCAGGCAGTTTTGTGGCAAAATGCACCAAAAAAATGCATAAAAAATTCACTGTGTGCACTTAGATTGTTTGTACCATGACTGTATTGAATAAACTCACCAATGAGCTGCTTTGAATATGTACCCATATATTTTCATTATAATTTTTAGATTTAAGAAATTGTCTATATTTTTTCTATTTTATGTGAATTACCCTATTGGTATCTATATAAATATTTTAATTGTGTATAATTGATTAAGAAATTGAATTATTTTTCAACCAACAGTATTAAAATCTCCCGAGGTACCTAAGGCTCTTTTCACACATCCGGTTTTTCCTGTGCGGCACAATCCGGCGCTTTGCAGAAAAAACGCAACCGTTTTTTTTTGCCGCCTGTTGCGGGGTTTTTGCATAGACTTACATTAGTGCCGTATTGTGCTGCATGGGCTTGCATTCCGTCCGTTTTTTGACGATGCGGCAGATTTAGCCGATGTGGCGACCAGATGGAACGTTGCCTGGCACGTTTTTTTGTCCGGCAAAAAAAGCCGCATCCGGCCGATGCGGCGCAATTTGCAATGCATGCCTATGGACGCCGCATGCGGCGTCCTGCGGCAAAAACCGCATCCGGTAGCCGCATGCGGTTTTTTCCACTGCGCATGCTCAGTAGCCTGCCACAAGCGTCAAAAACCGGAAGGGCCACATGTAATAAACTTATGCAAAGGATGCAGTATTGTCACCGCATCCGTTGCATAGGTTTTAGAGCCGGATTGGCCGGCTCTGCTAAAACCGGAGGTGTGAAAGCAGCCTTACACCAATAGTGCTATAAACTTATTCCATTGCTGGAAAACTATATCACAAAAACCATATGAGTTGCATCATGTCTGGATTCTGTAACTTCAATTACTATTTCTTGTATGGTTGGCATCACATTTGGGGTCCGTATAATTATAGAAGAGAAACTTTTGCTAACCTAACCTTTAATAATAATAATAATAATAATAATAATAATAATCATAATATCTAAATAAATATTAATATGTGGGACAACAGAAAAGTATGGTTTTGCACCAACGGGGAATATCTTGTCAGGTGAGGAATCCAGTTGGATACTCCGTGTAGAGCTGGCAAAGGATGCACACTAGTAATTAGAAGAAAGTCCGATAATAAATCCAGGAGTAGAGGAAGAAAGCGGCACTAACCAACGCCTTGCATAAAAGTCCACTTTATTGAGAACGGTGTGCTAAGAACATGTGGGAGAGAAGCTGGGTGCAGGCACACCAGGGAGCGATGGCCATTTTGTGCTACATGCGCTTGTACAGGTCCTTGACCAGGTGGCAAAAACCCGGTGGCAGATTCCCTTTAAGTGTTATTGCCTAGTTATGACTGGTCAAAAAAACATTGGTCTGCACTCAATCCACAGCAGTATGTGTCTGGAGGATTAGGATTTAGCCCCAATAATCATGCATATAGTCAATCCACTGCATTCTCAAATTTGTTTTTAGTGATTTTTAATTTATTAATGTGCACACACACAAAAACAACAAAATTCAGTGCTGATTAGAAAAAAAGTGACAAGAAGTGACATTTCGACCCGTTCCAGATCTTAGTCATGTTGTCTCTGAAAGAAAATGTAAACTTTGTATAAAATGAAACATAGCAATATAGTATGATACAAATAATCCTTGCTTTAGAAAGTATGTCCATATATACTAATATAAATAATGTCATTTACACTTATACTTTAAATGTTAATATCTCTGCAATGGAAAAGCACAGTTTTAAAAAAATAATGTTGGATTCCGCTCTGTAGCCGCTTTTTACACCGTGTCCAGTTCAACATCAAACATTTGGTAACTTCTCATCTTAAATATTAATGCAACTGCGTAAAATCACAAAAGTCACTTGGTATGGGCTGTAGTATGTCTGGGGTACCAACAATATTCTAATACCACCCCTATTATTTCCTTGGTATATATTGTATGCAGGGAAACCGATACCCAGCTACTCTTGCTTTTCTTGCTGTCACATTGAATAGCTGGTGCGTACAGCAGTAGAAATCTTTTGCCATTTTCCAGGATGGATGCAGAAATAATAAGCCAATCAAACAACAAAAGAACTGTAACATACATAAGTGCTTGTTCCATAAAGAATATCTGCATTATTTTATTTCTGCTGATATAATGGGAATCATGGCACGGCTAAGACACATGGAATGAATTACTTTAATTTTACAGTCAACCCATAATGAGACTTATTCTTTATAATCTATAATTTCACTTAATGGTGAAATCTATTCACAAACTTCACAAGTGTAAATATAATGTTTATAATATGGGAATTGAGAACTTTTTTTCAGAGCTTGAAAGACATTGATGTTAATGTCAATGTTCAAGTGAAATGTTTGAGAATGCCAGGTTAGTAAGCTGTTCTGTGACTGAAATGGGGAGAAAGAGCAAAGATGGCTAGTACTATTGTCTAATTTAATCGCCTATTCTCTTGACATTTCAAAATATATGTCTCATTCAAATTTCTAAATGTGTCCCTATGTTTATCTGCGCTTATATCAGGGTGTGGTAAATTGTTGTCTTCTCTGATATTTTGCATGGCATTCTTTCAGACCTTGGTGTCTAACCTCATTTGGGAAAAATAATTATTTGATACACTGACAATTTAGCAAATTTTCCTACCAACAACAAAAGGAGAGGTCTGTATATTTTTTTTATCATAGGCACACTTCATCTGTGACAGACAGAATCTCCCCAAAATTCCAGAATAATCACATTGTATGATTTTTAAATACTTAGTTTCCATTCTATTGCATGAAATAAGTATTTGATCATATACTAACCAGCAAAAATTCTGGCTCTAGTAGATCTATTAGGTTTTCTTAAAGAAGATCAGCTGTTCTACTCTGCACAAATTACCTCTATTAATTGCACCTTTTTGAATTTGTTATCTGTATAAAAGACACCTGTCCACACAATCACTCACACTCCAACATCTCGACCATGGCCAAGACCAAAATGTCATCTAAGGACAGCAGGGACAAAATCGTAGACCTGCACAACGCTGGGATGGGCTACAGGACAATAGGTAATAGGTATCTTGGTGAGAAGGCAACAAGTGTTGGCGTAATTATTAGAAAGTGGAAAAAACACAAGATGACTGTCAATCTTCCTTGGTCTGGGGCTCCATGCAAGGTTTCACCTCATGAGAGAAGGATGATTCTGAGAAAGGTCAGAAATCAGCCCAGAACTACACGGGAGGACCTGGTCAATTACCTGAAGAGAGTTGAGACAAAAGTCTTAATGATTACCGTTAGTAACACACTACGTCCTCTTGGATTGAAATCATGCACAAGGTCACCTTGCTCATGCCAGCAAGTGTCCAGACCCATGTGAAGTTGACCAGTGACCATCTGGATGATCCAGAGGAGGCATGTAAGAAGGTCATGTGGTCAGATGAGACCAAAATACAATATTTTGGTATCAACTCCACTCGCTGTGTTTGGAAGAAGGAGGATGAGTAAAACCCCAATTATAAAGCATGGGTGTGGAAACATCATACTTTGGGGCTGCTTTTCTGCAAAGGGGACAGGATCACCAGGATCACTGCACTTTATTGAAGGGAGGTTAGATTGGGGTCATGTATTGCAAGATTTTGGCCAACAACCTCTTTCCCTCAGTAAGAGCATTGAAGATGGGTCGTGGCTGTGTCTTCCATCATGACAATCACCCAAAACACACAGCCAGGGCAACTAAGGAGTGGCTCCATAAGAAGCATTTCAAGGTCCTGGAGTGGCCTATCCAATCCCAGCCCTGAACCCAATATAATATCTTTGGAGGGAGCTGAAACTCAATATTGCCCAGCGACAACCCCGAAACCTAAAAGATCTGTATAGAGGAGTGGGCCAAAAACCCCACTGCAGTGTGTGCAAACTTAGTCAAGAACTACAGGAAACGTCTGACCTCTGTAATTGCAAACAAAGGTTCCTGTACAAATTATTAAGTAATGTTTTTCTGTTGTAGCAAATACTTATTTCATGCAATAAAATGCAAATTAATTATTTATACATCATACAATGTGATTTTCAGAGGTTTGGGGGGGATTTTGTCTGTCACAGTTGAACTGTACCTACAGTAAAAATTATAGACCTTTCCATTCTTTGTAGGTGGAAAAAAAAATTGCTAAATCTTCAGTGTATAGTGTATCAAATACCCATTTTCCTCACTTTATGTACTCTGTGAGTAAAAGTTTCAAGACTACAGTCATTGCAATACAGATATTTGTATCTCCCCTTCTGTAGTAACTCTTGTTAGAATGAAGCATTATAAGCATAAAAAACATGCTACATAGCTTGACATATCTGTAGTCTATGCTGGAAGTGATCTCCATTTTCTTCCAGACATTTCAACATGGTGCTATGTTCTGGACGAATACAGTCAGTCCCTGGGATATGAACAAGATACATTCTGTAGGCTTATTCATAATCCAGAACTGTATGTAAGATGGAGCAGGGTCACAAAAAAAAGAACAATACACCACATGGGACACACCACTGCTCACTACCTAGTCCGCCTCTTTCCACTGTTGCATGCTGCATATCCAGCCATTTCACTAAACACCAGGACTTCCACCTACATCCAGGCCTTAGAGGTGTCATCGTGTCGTAAGGTTGCAATGTCAATGTCATGACCTTTGGCGTACAGTGATCTCCAGAGCCTGGACTCGGTCAGAGTTTCGGAGATAAGGCGCATGATGCTAGAAAGAAAAGGACAGGATGGTGAGTAGCCATGAGGCCACCAGGGAAGTATTAGTTAAAAAAAACACAAAACAATACTCATCTCTCTGGATGCCTCGTTGCTCGCCATCCGGTCCTCTTCTTTTCGTTTTTAGGTATGCACTCTCTCCGTCCTCTTTTCTATAGACATGGACTTATGGCTGCATCTTGGCCTCAGAGGTTATTACATATTACTCGGCCGGGAGTCTTAGAGATGCGGTGTGCGAAGAAAAAGACCTGGAATGCAAACAGTGAGGCCGCCGGAGAGGTAAGTAACACTGCTAAATAGCACCACATGAATTTGCGCCCCATCATGCCCAGGCTTCACCCATTTGGCATAGCTAATTGAAATTAGCATTAAAATGATCAGGATCATTTTTTTTTTTTTTTTTTTTACCTTCACTGCCCCGATGACATCTCATCTTTAAGAACTTCACATTGCAGTTATGGAGGTCAATCAATGCCATGAGATGTGACGTCACTGTGTGCAAAATATATCGTAACTGATCCTCTTGACTACCTGGTTACCTGACATGTCAAATAGGGGGAGTCTCAGGCAGAATGTAAAATGTGAGTATTATAAAAAGTAATGTTGAGCGAGTATGCTTGAGTACTTGTGGAGCTTGGCTGAGTATTGCGGATGTTCGGATGTTTCGTCCCATGAAACAATGACCACAACACACAGGCTTGCTTCACTTTATGATGTGAACAGGCATCCCATTCACAGTCTTTAAATGGCTTTCACTGGGATTAAAACAACATTTTCAGATGTAGTGGGTCAAAGGGGAAAAAAAAACCAAACCACTCCCTTCGCCAAAAATGCTCTATTTATGGCTGGCTGTATATGGGTGGAGAGACAATTTTTTTTCTCCAGTTGTTGACTTCCATTATACTCGTTACTTGAGTTGAGCACTTTCAGAGCATCTAACTTGCTCAACTCGAGGACCGAGCACCCAAACATTTTAGTGCTCGCCTTTGTCTAATAACGAGTATACCTTATCTTTTATGATAAATGCCAATTTTTCAATGAAAAACAAACTCATCTTTCTAGTACATTATGATTTAATTATGAGAGAGAAACCTATAGTAAAGTATTTTATGTTTATCACTCTTGCATTGAATGAGTAGGTTTTTGTATCTATAGCGCTTCTTTATGAATATTTACTGTTAACCAGTTCAGTGCCTGCTGCATTTAAAAATTCAATATCACATTTTGCTGCCTGTTCATAATCACAAGTGAAGGACTCCTCTAATTTAATAATTGTCGCATGATATCACTGGAATTAATTTTCAGCATTATTGATATTCCTAGTCGAGTGCTACATTAACTTGGGTAATCCACGTTTTTGTTTTTTTTCAAAAGTTGTTTATTTTCTTCTTTTTTTTTTTTTTAAAGTATGTGTATCTAATTTAAATCATCGCCTTTCAGTAGTCTTTGCCAGATGGTATTTAATACAGCCGCTTGGTTGGTTGGTTGATGTGCAAGTCTCTAGATGCTGCAACTTAGCGCTGTGTGATTTACCAAGTCCACTGCAAATACTAAGAGTTGAAAGCATTGTATTTCTTCTAAATATTCTCTCTGAAGGATTGCACCCTGATGGAGAGTGATATTGGCAATCAAATGCCAGGTGCAAATGAAGTGGAGGGGAAAGAAGATTATATCAGCCTTGACGTATTACTTACTTTACCAAATGACAGCTCCCAGTCTATTACCTACATCCTCCACTGATAAAATGATTATTAGAGGTTGTACACACTTCTAGAATACACTGACTCCATCATGGAGCTGGGATGGTGATGTATCTACTGTTGTTTGACTATTATATAGTCATGGGCTTCATTCCCGCCAGAAACGTGAATTGTATTATATTTCCATTTTTAGTATTTTGGATTACAGTTCTGTATTACACTGATTTTTTATTTTTTTTTTAAATCCTCCTTTATGATGTGCTTATATACATATATTATATTACATATTGGACATACTTGTGTAAATGATAGTTACTGTGATATTTCTTTATTTTATGTTTGTTTTCTCCATATAGCTGAATGTTCTCCAGAAGGCAGCTTATATATTTAATTTAAGCTTGTATAATGATACATAAAACTGTGTGTCAACCCTGTGATTCTGCTTAGACTGTTGCTATAAAATAAATATTTTATTCCTGTACATAGTATAAAAC
The DNA here is from genome assembly GCF_048569485.1 of Anomaloglossus baeobatrachus. Taxonomy (NCBI): domain Eukaryota; kingdom Metazoa; phylum Chordata; class Amphibia; order Anura; family Aromobatidae; genus Anomaloglossus; species Anomaloglossus baeobatrachus. The sequence goes on from NC_134358.1 coordinate 464,285,388, forward strand.
AAGAACATCAATGACTGTGCACCGAACATCTTGCATTTCAAAGATTCTAGCTAAAAACGAGTTGTGAATACTGTATTCCTTTTAAAGTTGACTTGATTCACAAAAGACTTACACATTCTCAATACCTTGTTTCCTCAACTGATCACAGTATGAGCCACTTCTGCTTATTCACCATTATTATATTTAAAGGGAACCTGTTACCTACTCACCTGCGGGGCGGTCCGATACAGTTCTGTCCAATGGGCGTTGCTGTTCTCTGGTAAGGCGCCTCATCAGTCCTTGCTGTTCTCGAGTCCAGCGCCTTCATTATAGTTGCGATCGCCATCTTCCTTGCTTAGTGTGGATGACACATCTTACGTCATCCATACAGTTTGGCATTGTGCTCCTGCACCACGCACATCTCTCTGCCCTGTGGGGGCAAAGCTAGGTACTGTAATGCACAGGCGTGGGGAAAGGTCAAAGAAAACCCGTGTCTGCGCATTACAGTACTTTGCTCTGCCCTCAGCAGGGCAGTGAGAAGTGCGTGGTGCAGGAGGGCACTGTGTGGAGGATACTGTATGCGTCATCCACACAAAGCAAGGAGGACGATGTTGGAAGAAAGGAGGTGCCGGACCCGAGAACAGAGACACCCATCGGATTGGACCGCATGCAGGTGATTAGGTGACACGTTCTCTTTAAGACAGCTGTACACATTAGATAGCTGTTGGCCAAGTACTCACTCAGCTAAGAGAAATCTCTTCCGACCCCCTATACACGTACATACTCATTTTGCATGTGTTTTGTATAAGAGAAGTATAGTAGACAACCCCCAGTCACCTATGCCAGGTATCTTTGTCCATGGTAAACAAAATGATCTGGCATATAAATAAATTCCAAATCCTTCCCCGACTCATGATATAAGGGGAAGTCAGATGCCACATTCACATTAGATGGCTGACTGGTTCTGTCAACTTTAAAGGGAATCTATCAACATTACAAGCCCCATAACTAAGGACAATTGTTAAAGGGAACTTGTCAGATCATTCACGCAAGCCAAACCATAGGCAGAATGAATTGGAGACGGGCGCCATCACTACAAATATCTGTGTTTCACCATGGATAGGAGTGACCTGTCAGTCAAGAAAATCCAGGCAGGGACTTGTCGACTAGAACTAACCTACCCCATGACTAGTGATTTCAGTCTGTCTCCCCATTTGTGCCCCTCTGAACAAAGTATGTTTCGCAATGATGGAGGCAGTTATTGATTTATGCTGCCCATGATTAAGGGAACATGAATTGCCTGATAGGTTCCCTTTGAATGTCCTAATAAAAGCACTGGGTGCAGCTGCAGGAACATGCGATACGATACGATACACTTTAATGATCCTGTGGGAAATTATGGTATCACAGCAGCACAACTTAAATAATAACATGAATGACTTAATTGACAAGACAGTAAAGTTGACAGAAGAACAGTACACATTAGATTAGGTCATACACAGCGGGTAAACTGAAAAGTAGAAGAAATAAAGAAGTAAACATTCACCTTGATGATTTAACACTAATGTTATTGTTGTACATTCCCATAGCAGTTGGCACAAATGATTTCCTATATTTTTCCTTCTTACACCTCAGAAGGATTAGCCGGTTACTGAAGGTACTCTCCGGTCTCATGAATAGCTCATATAATAGATGTGCATTATTATTCATAATCTACATACACTTTTTCAGAGTTCTTCTCTCCACTACCTCCTCAAAAGAGTCCAGATTGCAGCCAACAGCGGAGCTTTCCTTCTTGATAAGCTTATTCAGCTTATTAGCATCAGAGACCCGCACACTACCACCCCAGCATATGAGAACATAACTGGATAAAAAGTGCACTATGGGTTTGTCTTGTTGACACATTTTAGTTTTCATATACAACATTCTGTGCTGATCTGTTTTTCCAGACTACAATCTTTGGTAGTAAAAGATGATTCGATACATTTGACATATAAATAATTTTACATGAGTTTGTGGTTTCCTTAAATTAAAAAGAATTAGGCTACAATTTTGTATTCATTTTCGGCCCCCTAATATACAAATTGTTGCCTACTTTTTTCCATTGAAGAGTTTAGATTATCTCTTTCCTCAAGTAGCATGCTCTGTCATATTCTTCTTCTTGTCTCCATGTTGCTGTCTTTAATAACTGAGAGAAAGCAGGGAAAGAGAGTGGAGGAGTAGTGCATAGTTTTATCAGAAATAACAGGACAGCCAGCCAGGTGAAGGAGTTGCACAGACTCTACAACATGGTAGAATATTTTTAGTGTAGCCTACTAAAAAGTAGCTCAATCTTATATTTAGGAAGACAATAAAATGAATTTCATTGGAAAGTAATCTTTAATATGCTTTAAATTTTACAATTCTTTCTGCTTGCAATCTCATTGGTGGCAGCTTAGACAATACATGCAGTAATATATTTGCTTGTCTTATTAACAGCAATTTCCCCCCATTTACTGTGAAGAATAACAATATACATCAGCCCATATGTACACTGTCATAAATATTCCTTATTGTCTGCTCTTCAACTCATTTCAAACCCAAGCAGAAATTAGATAATTCCTATGCAATCTGGCTTCCTAACAAAGAAAAATCAGCTTTTCTGCAGGATGTTCTTACTACATTTTATGAACACCTCTGCCAGGGCCCTCTGGCAGGACACAAGGCAGCTTGAATCACTTAGGAACACACATTTCCATGGTTAGAGTAGGCGTATGGCCTAATATTGGCAATTATATGTGGTGATCAGACTAGCAGATAGCCTAAAACAGAAGGAAGGCCATTTGTTTCAATTTTGTGAAGCAGCAATGGTGATGAAATAAGTTACCAATGATACGCGGCATCAAATCGAGTTTTTTTCCTCAAGGATTTCTTGGGGTGCTTGCCAGATCACGTCCTGTGGGTTCCGTGTATAAGTATAAGCCTTAGTATGGTAGCCACACCGTCTATGTATTCATCATTTGCCTAGTGATCAGTAAACTTGCGGTTACTGCCACCAAGGAGTTTTCTGCTTCTAATGAAAATCTTTCTCAATCTAATAGATTCAGCTGTGAGAACGGGTATACATTAACGATGACAAAGAAGTTCTCCACCGAGCCAACGTTTGCCTTTGTTCTTTTTTTTTGTGCATTGCCTAATGATGAATTGCACACACAAATGTTCCAGGTTATTTTAATTTAGCTTTTTCCTCCGTAATAATAAATGTCTTCAGTGTTTACCTTTCCTGTTACAGCTTCTTATTATTACTAATCAGCTCTTATTAGAGGAGGGTTATAGCAATTCTGGATCAGTTCAATTCTGTTGCAAAGAATTTTAGAAAGCAATTCGTAAAACTTTTGGACATATCTTTTTTTTTTTTTTGTGCTCCATTACAAGAGTTGTCTTCACCCTCTTTATAGAACCATCTAGCATTCGGAAGTCTCTCAACTAAGGCCTTTTCTGTGAACAACAAATGCACTTTTTATTGAAAAACCCATGGGCCAAATATCATTTGCGTTTTATTTCTTAAGTCCTTTTTCTTTTTGATTTGAAGTTTTCGATAATATTTTTTGCACAAAAATCATCAAAATGGCACACGTGATTCATAAATTTTGCGCAACACCTAAAACTAGTTTTGCAAATTTAAAACAAGAAAATACGCACCTTTCGCAAAATGTTACAAAAATGTACCAAAATAAATGGAGTACGTAAAATTACTCAAGGGGAGGACTGGAGTAGAGTTGCTCCAAATTTTATGGCTTTTAAAAGAATTTGCATGTTTTGAAATGTCTTGAAAAGCTACATTAATATCAAATCAAAAAACTAATTCACAAAAAAACAATTTAAAAAAAATCATTTAACAAATTTGTTACAATTCTTGCTCTTTTATTCTTGATGCTACCCTGAGTACCCCAGTTTGTTTTATTATTTTTTTTGTCTGATTTTTTTTTTTTTTTAAATACAACTTGTGATTCCTGGGATATCAGTCTTTATAATTATTAAAAAAAAAACAAAAAAAACAAAGAAGAAAATAATATGAACATATACCCTGCTGTAACTAAATAAGAGAATAATGCATATAAATAAACATAGGTTACTTAGTAAACACTATTTTTTGTCAAGAAAGCGTAAAGCCATCTCACCACGACAAGGTGTACCCAATCGGGACAGTACTTACCCTCTCTAATATTAAAACCTCACCATGTGTCAACAGACATCAGTCTGAATAAGGGCAGAGAGTGGCTGGGTCCCATCTGGGCACACAGCCATGGGAGGCACTAGATGAAATGAAATGCCCAGCTCACTAAGAAGGGGGACGCACCCTATTTGTACTGAGTACAAGAGACTACCAAAAAAAATAAAAAAGTGAGGGGGAGTATGAGTTGGTGTACATGTAACTTGTAAGACAGGTTCTCAGTGAGCTGGGCATTTCATTTAATCTAGTGCTTCCAATGGCTGTGTTTCCAGTTGGGACCCAGCTACTCTCTGCCCTTATTCAGCTTGATGGTGAGGTTTAATACTAGAGAGTGTCAGGTACTGTCCCAATTGGGTACACCTTTTCGCTGTGGGATGGCTTTACGCTATGTTGATAAAAAGTAGTGTTTACTAAGTACCCATTTATATGCACTATGCTCTTTAGTTACAGAAGGTTATATGTTCATATTTTTTTTTGTTTGTCTTTTATGTCTTATGGCCAGTGTGAACATGAGCTTACAAGTTACATGTGCACCAACTCATACGCTGGCTCACTTTTTAGTTTTTAATTAGTTCATATTTTTACTGTCTTTACCAAGGGGGCATTGCTTACTGGCGCTCTTATTGTGCAATCTACTGCCAAATATTAGAACAAAGATGCCCTAACAAAGAATAAAGCAGGTGATAATAAAATAGTCACTAAGTGTAGCCCATTTGGGTACTAAATATAATGAAACATAAACTATGTGTGACATAAGCAAATATTTTATAGTATATTAAACATTAATAAATCCTGTAAATTGAAGCTTCATTCATTTATAACTTTGGCTCAAAGTTAATATAAGACCCTGTCTTATTTTCTGTCAGTCATGGCCAAAAGTGTTGGCACCCTTCAAATTGTTCCAGAAAATGAAATATTTCTCTTAGACAACTATTGCAAATGTTTTGTTATACACGTGTATTTCATTTTGTGTGTATTGGCAAAACACGAAAAAAAAAAAGAGAAAAAAGACAAAATGGACAGTACCGTATTTTTCGGACTATAAGACACACTTTTTTCCCCCCAAATGTTGGAGGAAAGTGGGGGGTGCGTCTTATAGTCTGAATGTGGCTGCGGGGAATGAGGGTGCTGAGGTAGAGCAGATCATCGGGGGCACGAGCAGGCTGTAGCAGCCTGCCGTGACCACGAGGGCCCGCTTATTTAATATGCACGCCCATCATCTCTCAGCGCTGGAGCCGCCACTGACAGGTGGGCGGGAAATACGCGTATATTAAACAGCCTGCCCGCATGATCACCCCTGGCAACTACAGCCTTGAGTGATCATGTGCGGCTGTATCCACTGCCCCCGCGATGTCCTCCTGTCTGTGCCGGCGGCGGCTGTGTGGAGACTAGCGGTGCGCACAGCGATGACGTCATCGCTGTGCGCACGTGTCCACATGCAGCCTGCACAGACAGGAGGACATCGCGGTGCTGCAGGGATCGTGGTCGGCTCCACACTGCGGCGCTGCTGCTGGCCCAGACGGGAGGAGGAGCGATGCTGCAGGGAGTGAGGTAAGGTGAGTGTGAACGTTTATTTTTTTTTCTATGTGCCACAGGATGTGGGCCGTATACCAGGATGGGGGTTTATAGCAGGATGGGGGTATATTATGATCAGGATGTGGGTATATGAGCAGGATGGGGGTATATTATGAGCAGGATGGGGGTATATGAGCATGATGTGGGGTATATGAGCAGGATGGGGGTATATGAGCAGGATGGGGGTATATGAGCAGGATGGAGGTGTATAGCAGGATGGAGGTATATAGCAGGATGGGGCCATATGCCAGGATGGGTTATATAGCAGGATGGGGCCATATGCCAGGATGGGGTATATAGCAGGATGCGGCCATATGCCAGGATGGGGTATATAGCAGGATGCGGCCATATGCCAGGATGACGGTATATAGCAGGATGGGGGCTATACCAGGATGAGGGACATATACTTTATATACAAGGCAGGAGGATCATTACCAGGATGGGGTACCTTAGTAGAGAATTTGGGGACATTACCCCCATAACAGTGTCAGCAGCAGATCCTCGCCCCATAACAGTGTGTCATGACCAAATTTTTTGCTTAAAATTTTATTTTCCTTTTTTCCTCCTCTAAAACCAGGGTGCGTCTTATGGTCTGATGCGTCTTAGGCCGGCTTTACACACTACGACATCGCAGGTGCGATGTCAGTGGGGTCAAATCGAAAGTGACGCACATCCGGCGTCACTTGCGATGTCGTAGTGTGTAAATCCTAGATGATACGATGAACGAGCGCAAAAGCGTCGTTATCGTATCATCGTTGCAGGCTCCGACATTTCCATAATGCCGGTGCCGCGACAGGTACGATGTAGTTCCTCGCTTCTGCGGCAGCACACATCGCTGTGTGTAAAGCCGCAGGAGCGAGGAAAATCACCTTACCTGCCGCCGGCGGCTATGGAAGGAAGGAGGTGGGCCGGGATGTTTACATCCTGCTCATCTCCGCCCCTCCGCCGCTATTGGCCGCCTGCCTTGTGACGTCGCTATGACGCCGCACGACCCGCCCCCTTAGGAAGGAGGCGGGTCGCCAGCCAGAGCGACGGTCGCAGGGCAGGTGAGTGCATGTGAAGCTGGCGTAGCGATAATTTTCGCTACGCCGGCTATCACAAGATATCGTACCTGCGACTGGGGCGGGGACTGTCGCGTGCGACATTGCAGCATCGGCTTGCGATGTCGCAACGTGCAAAGCCCGCCTTATAGTTCGAAAAATACGGTATTTCACAGAAAACATGGACCCAGCGAAATTGTTGCCACTTTATCAAAATGTAAAAAGCATGTGATACTCATTCAAAGTTACCTGCGGCAAGTAACAGGTGTGGGCAATATGAAAATCACACCTGAAATCAGATAAAAAAGGGAAAAGTTAACTCAATCTTTCGATTGTTTGCATGTGTGTACCACACTAAGCATAGAGAATAGAAAGTGGAGAAGAACTATCTGAGGTCTTGAAAAGCAAAATTGTTGAAAAATATCAATAATCTTAATGTTACAAGTCCATATGCTGAGATATTGACTGCTGACTCGCCGGACTGCTGAGGCGCCGTGTCCCGCAATACGACAGTCCAGCAATTCAGCAGTGGGTTCACCGGTGGTCATACTTGGTACTATGGAAGCTCAGCTGTGACTTCCGGTGAACTGAATGACATCACCGCTTCTCACAGCCAAGATCTTCCCTGCTGCCCTCAGTGAACTCAGTTGAACCCACTGCCAGAATGGCAGACTGGATTGAAGGTCACGGCGGCATAGTAATCTGGCAATACAGCAGTCAGGCCACCGGTTTTGAGGTGAGCAGGAGTAGGAGTGGACCAACTGGACCACAGGGTAGACCCGGGCTTACCGTATAGTGGAAGTGGCTTAACTAAGTGCCTGATGAAAAGTGATGCATATTTATCACTCCCAGGGCAATGGCTAGGATTGTGACAGCTGACCCCAAGACAGGAGATGGACTCAAGTACAGACACAGGTGAATGCGGGTACGGACAGGTATGGTGGGCACAGTAGGGAGAGATAGGAATGGGAAGGCAGACTCAGGAATAAATAATGGAACCGGAGCACGGGACCTGACAACTAGCTAGCAAACAAAGAACTGACAAAGGACTTTGCGCAGGCACCTTCCCAAGTGGGAGGATGCCTTAAGTACCTAGTGCTTTTCAACCACAGGCTGAGAGGCACTTCCAGGAAATGGCATGATGGCTCCTTAAGAGAAGGGCAGGCGTATGCACGTGTGTCCTAAGAACCCTCCCAAGGGACCTTATGCTGTGTACAGGGCCCAGGAGGAGGAGGAAACAGGAGCACATGAGAAACACCGTGGGAGTGCGGGGGAGGATGAAGTCCTACTGCTGCGGTGAGTGAGTCAGCTTCCCTGCTGGGGAAAGGTAGGGTAATGCAGGGACACACGGTCTGTATACCTGTCCTGCCTTACCCGTGTTTTGCTTACTTTTGTAGCTTTTCCTATTACCGTTTTACAGCACAGATCTTCTCATCCCAATTGACTTGTATGAGGTTTGTTGTCCAGGGTTAAGTTCTGTTCCCGAACTGAACTTTTTATCAGTCTGTGCAACAGGTCTGCTTCGTCTCTATGAATGGACTAATGTAACAAGACATTTTTGGTAAAACTCTGCTACCATCTACCAGGATGATGAAGATGAAACAAGTGTGGATGATGCAAGTGTATTGAGAAAGGCTGTATCCACTAGTCGGGAGTGCCCACTCGATTTGCTTGGATTGACTAGTAGGGTTGTGGCCGGGAACATGCATATTCCACTATTGACAGTCACGTTACCACTGTTTCTGATTCAGAAACCAACAAATCCTTGCAGCTGACAGTGTGTGCACTGGGAGGATTCATAAGTCTGCAGTCACATAGACTTGTCATTTTAGACCTGACCACCCCTTTATTTTTTGGATATTTATGATTTGATTTCATTGCCTGTGTGGACTGGATGGGTTGCCACCAACATCTAGTGAGAATTTCATACCAATAGCACATTTAGAAATATATTTAATTGGTGACAAGTTCAATACTTATTTTACTTGCTGTATATATATATATATATATATATATATATATATATATATATACAGTATATACAGTATATACAGTGTGTATATATATATATATATATATATATATATATATAAAAAGTATATATACACACAAGCACACACACTATACGTACACGTTTCAGAAATGTTAAGAATCTTGGCTTTACAGTTGATGGCCATTGGAGTTTCACAAGATGTTAATGCTTATAATACTGTAAAGCAAATGTGTATAAAATACAAATAAATATTACGTAAACTGCCGACATTTTTCTGGAAGAAATGTAAATTTGCAAAAATTACTTTCCTGGTGGGCATTTTACCATGCCGTCAGTGGAAATTTACATCAGATTTGATTTGCTTACTTGTGGCCAGAACAGATGTTGTCTTAATAGGAGAAAAGGAAAACGAGGAACGTTGATCCGCACTGTCTATTTAATATTCCCTCACCTTGCTATCTGATTTTGCCAAAGTTTTAGAACATTAAAGTTTGTCTTTTTTTTCCCTCTGATCCATTCGGATGCTACCTTGTGAGACATTTATATTAAGAACTACAGTCAGTTTGTCTATTAACCCTTTCCCTGCAATTTCCCCAACTCATGCCTCAGTTTATAGCTTGAGCTACTATTTTTTGTGTTGTGATCTTGGCTCACAGGAGACAAGGAATTCCCAGTATCGGCATCACTGCATTCGGGAGAGAATGAGAATCTAGATCAGCGTTGGGATCTGTCTCTGGCACCCAGGTTTATTATGTAGCATGAAAATGAATGATTTTAATTTTTACATGAGATCTGTCACCTGACTTTTTCTTTTATACTAAGCTGTCTGAGCGCAGTATTGGTTAAATAAAACTGATGACTTTGTGACATATATTTTTCTATGATTATATGTGTTGTAAAAGGATATTTAACCCCTTCACGACCAATGACGGATATATCCGTAATGGATCGTGTGAGGTTAATCCCCGCCCCCTGCCGTAGGCAGGTTGTGGCGATCCGCGCACATATTAGCTGTTTTCAACTGACATGGGTGCCTGCATGTTACGAGTGGAATCGCATTCCACCCGCAATATTTAACCCCTTACATCTCGCTGCCAAAGTCTGTCAGCGAGATGTATATGCGTGCGGCCATTACTTTCACTTACCGCCGCCCCCACAGAAAGTGCGTGATCACTTTCGGTGGTTGCCATGGTAGCACAGGGTCATGTAATGACGCCTGTAGCCAACATGAGTCACTTCCTCTCAGTGCCGGCATAGTGCCAGCACGGAGAGTAAAGCAGCGTATCTGCAGTTCTCAGCTGTGTAGCTGAGATCTACAGATAGGGCAGAGCGATCGGATTGCTGATCGCTATAGCCCCCTAGGGGGACTAGTAAAATAAAAAAAAGTAAAAAAGTTATAAAACCCCCCCCCCAAAAAAACTAAAAGTTCAAATCACGCCCCTTTCGCCCCATTGAAAATTAAAGGGTTAAAAAAAAATATATATACACATTGTTGATATTGCTGCGTTCAGAAACGACCGATCTATCAAACTGTAAAATCAGTTAATCTGATCAGTAAACGGCGTAGCGGCAAAAAATTCCAAGCGCCAAAATTAAGTTTTTTTGGTCGTTGCAAGTTTTGCGCAAAATGCAATAACAGGCTATCAAAACAAAGCATCTGCGCAAAAATGGCACCATTAGAAACGTCAGCTCGAGACGCAAAAAATAAGCCATCACTGAGCCATAGATCCCGAAAAATGAGAACGCTACGGGTTTCGGAAAATGGTGCAAAACGTGCACCACTTTTATTGGACAAACTTGTGAATTTTTTTAACCCCTATGTTTGGTGTCTACAAACTCGCACTGACCTCAGGCATCACAATGACACATCAGTTTTACCATATAGGGAAAACGGTGAATAAAATATCCCAAAAACTTTTGTGCGATCACACTTTTTTTTGCAATTTTTTCACACTTGGATTTTTTTTGCTGTTTTCCAGTACACTATATGGTAAAACGTATGGTTTCATTTAAAAGTACAACTCATCCCGCAAAAAACAAGCCCTCACATGGCAAGATTGATGGAAAAATAAAAAAGGTTACAGCTCTCGGAAGAAGGGGAGCAAAAAAAACAACGCAAAAACGGAAAACGCCCTGGGGCTAAAGGGGTTAAAGGCTATGAGGTGAAAAAAGTATTTAAACATATATTAATTGTTACCTTTAATTAAAGGGAATTTGTCAGCAGGTTTTTGCTATTTAATGTGACTACAGTATGAGGTAGGAAGAGAGACCCTGATTCCAACAATGTATCGCTTATATTGCTGGGTGCAGCCATTGTGATAGTCACAGTTTTCTTTGCCACAGATCTCAGAATGCTGATCTTTGGAAAACCCTACCCACACCACTGATAAGCAGCTTCTGTGTACATTGTATAGTAACAGAAAATCAATGGTGGGGGAATTGTTAAGGCCCCTTTACACACTGAGACTTTCTAGCGATCCCACCAGCGATCCCGACCTGGCCAGGATCGCTGGAAAGTCTCTTAACAGTCGCTGGTGAGCTGTCAAACAGGCAGATCTGGCCAATGACGCAGCAGCGATATGGACCTGCAGAACGACCTCGCTGGTTATTGGGGACGTGTCACACAGCAGCTATTTGACGACTCACACCTTTGTTAGGGGCGTGGTGTTTGGCGCTGAAGCCACCTAGGTGTCCTTTTTACACGCCCCCCTCAGCGCCGATTGGTGATCGCTAGTGCGTTCTTATTGGCGACCCCGAGCTTGGAAAGATTGGCAAAAGTCGGGCTTGTATATCCTTTGTTCCTGAGCTTCTGTTGCCTAGCGGATCTTTGTAGAGGTCTCTCTGCGGCGACTCCACACTGGTTTATCTATACAGCATCAATATAGCTTCAATCAAATGATGCCTACTGTATAGGATTTATAGTATTGCAGACTGGAGAACTTTCTAATAATCCGCAAACCAGCACGCTCAGGAACAAGGTAGCTTTGAAACAAAGTACGGAAGTGCTAAAGTTGCCTTCTTTTCAGTGAAAGCCGCCCAATCAGAACACAACAGCGACCACCAATCGGAGGTCAGGGGGCAGGAAAGGGAACGCTATAGCATGCGTACGGGCTGGGTTCTAAGTCGCTAACGATGTCGTTGTAACGGTGTCAAACACACTGATACATGCTGCGCAGCGGGAAACAAAGGACCAAAAAATGTTCCTCAACAATTTGTAGCGATCAGCAACCTCACAGCGCGGGCCAGGTCACTGATGCGTGTCACACACTGCAATGTCGCTGGGGAAGTCACTATTACGTCACAAAACCGGTGACGTAACAGCGATATCGCAGTGTATAAAGGGGCCTTTAGACTAAAAAGCATTCAGACAGCTTGTTCTCTGATTATCTCCTACTGATAAAACACTGCTTGTATTGAGATAAAAACACAGCCAATGAAGTGATACATCACTGGAATCAGGGTCTCTGCACCTACATCATGCTGCTCTCAAATTACATAGCAAAAACCTGTTGATTTACTCCCTTTAAAAGTGCTCTCTGTAGTTGAAATATATTTCTTCAGCCATGCTAATGTCACTGCGGATTTGTGAATCTTGATAGTGTGCTTTGTGTACACACTGTCAGGATTTTCTTCAGTTGCCAGATCGAGCACTTGGTCATGTGACCACCAGTATACAATATTCATACTGGCAGTAATGTGCTGTGTATTCTTATCTTTTTTTTAATAGGACATTGAAAGAAGCAGATGAGAATTTAGTCTGGGGCAATATTCTATTGAGAGAAGTGGATGAAAAACTAAAACTTAACTTTTATTCTTGAAGTTAATCCCATTACAACAGCTTTACGGAAATAAACGGCAGAAAAGGGTACTTATTCTGATCTACCATCTATAAATGGCGGCAAGAAAAAAGTGAATTGCGCCCCGCAGCATCGGAAAATCTCCAGGTTTTCAGCTACCGGGAGTAGATGAGACTCTGAAGATCACGATTCCAGCTGTTTGTTTTCAGTCCCTGGTCACGTGATCATCGTTATACACCGTATAGAGAAGGTCACGTTACAGTAAATGGTGGCGCCGGTAAAAAATGATTTATCTCCCATCTGGCATGATCAAAAACATGGCAAGTGGTAGATAAATCTCCTCCCCCAGTGTCACCAAGGTGCCCCCCGACCCCCAACCCCCTCTCAATAATCCAAGATGGCTGCGCACATGTAGCGCGCCAGTCGCATTCATTCTCCTCCTCTCATTCCTGTCGCATGTAACATGAAACATGCAACAGAAAACTACTCCCCAGGTCCAGCCAGGTCACCCCCTATAAAATCCCCGGTGTCCCCGTTACCTGGTGCAGCGATGATCCCCCGCGATCCCTCCTCCTTTTTCTCAAAAGATGGCAGCCACATGCGCAGAAGGCAGCAGTCAGCCGGCAACCGGCTCCCTGCACACAGTGACACTGAGGTTACTGCAGCTCATACTGCCGTGCTGTGGACCCAGGGAGAGTAGATGCAGTATTCTCAGGTCACTGCTCCCACATTTCTCACATGGAGGGTCTGCACTTCCAGAAAATGAGGGATGCATTCCCTGAGTGTGCCACTCATATTCTGGAATGAGATTACTGCAAGTCACTCTGCCCTCGGTTGGACCGGAGCAGTGTGAGTGCAGTATTCTCACTCAGATCACTACACCCACATTCATCACATGGAGGGTCTGCATGTCCAGAAAATGGGGGATACATTCCCTGAGCATGTCCTGGAACACAGTCCGTCGTGGGACTTCCAAAATGGATTACAGCAGACCAGATTTTTTTTTTTCTTTTCAATACATTTTTAAAAGAGGGGAATGTGTTGGGGAGTGGTTTTTCAAATAAAAAAAAAATGTTGTCGTTTATTTTTTTTGTTACCGATTAGGTTATGATGTTGGGTATCTGATAGATGTTGTGACATCACTAACCCCAGGGCTTGATGCCAGTTGATATTACAGCTGGCATCAACCCCATTTATTACCCCATTTGCCACTGCACCAGTGCAACGGGAAGACCCGGGGCGAAGCACCAGGATTGGCATATCTAATGGATGTGCCACTTCTAGGGCAGCTGCAGCCTGCTACTTTTTCGCTGGGAAGAGCCAAATAACCACGGCTGTTCCCAACCTGACATTACCAGACCACAGCTGTCCTCTTTACCTTGGCTGGCAATCCAATTTGCGGGGGCCCCCACTTTTTTTAAAATTATTTATAAATAATTAAAAAATAGCCTGGGATGCCCTCCATTTTGGATTACTAGCTAAGGTGCTGCCAGCTGTGATTTGTAGGATGCAGCTTTCTGCTTTACCCTAGCTGGGATGCAAAGGACCAAGCTATATATGTGAAGTGAACTTCACATATATAGCTTGGTCCTTTGCTTCCCATACAGAACAAGTTTTTTAACTGCAGGTGAGGTTACATATAGGCTAGGGAACCCAAAAATATTACCTTGGCGTTGGCTTTGGGGCTCTTTTGCATTGATCAATACAATGGCTAAACATCTCTCTTTCCTATTATTCTTAGCAGTTATGCATATTCCATTTTTCATGTTTTTTCGCTTTTTCAGATAGTTCATTGTATTTTTCAGTCTAGTATTCCCATAGCAGTTTTGCTTTTGATCATTCCCATATACATTGTGACTTAAGTACAAAATTGGCTTTGTCCTTAAGGGGTAAAAATGGACAAATACCAAAACGGAATGTAAAGTGGCACAACCGCAACACTAAAGAGGCACACAAAAATGACATGTAGTGGGGCCCCTGATTGTGAACAGGGGAAGATTAGATGAAAAAATTCCCCTGGTAAGTTTTGCTATAGCCAACCTGGGATCCTTATAACCAGAGGGTCAGCATAAAACTGCAGTCATTCATCACAATTTTAGTTATATAGTTTACAGGGATTGCTTGCTACACAGAGGCGCAGAAGGAGTGTAAATAACTCAGAGTCAACTTAGCATAGGTAACCGGGGAAATGAAAAATTATTTTACTACCAAGTACTCCCAGCCATACTATCCAAAATGCAAATAAGCAATAATCGACCGCAGCCTGTATCAAAATTATTCATACTTATGCTAACATAAATACATTCAAATGTGCATAGAAAAAAGTGTCAATGAAACAAAACCAAAGTTCCATACAATTGATGTCGCAGAAAGACTAGATAACTAGAATAACCACAGGAAAACAATTCAGTGTGGCATTGAGTGACAACATACAAAATCCCACATGGACCGATACTCCGGATTACCCCCTTTACTTGTAGTAAAGCTTCTGGGAACAAATTGGAATGGTCTCACCAGTCATATTAGAAGATCAAGGGGAGATGGTTCCATAGAAGGTGCAGTATCAGCAGGGAAGAGCCGTATCAATCGGTGACACAGTACCCCTCAAAAGTGATCCGCAACTAGCGTGCTCCAGGTCTTCCTACGTGTTTCGCTGGTGGACTCATCAGGGGAGCTTGACTCATGTAGAGCACAGAAAAAACCTCCTGCAGAGGTAAACCCAAAGGGTTTGTGTAAAAAATGGACAACACATTGATGCCATTCATTAGTTAACAAACTGTTTTCCATTTCTAATGGGTAGTAAAAGCATAACATTTTTTTTTTTTTTTTACATCCGAAATTAATGAATGCCGCAAATGGACAGCTGGATCTAAAAATGAATGATCACATTTCAATCACATTGATGAAATATGGCCAGTTATGTTTTTTGCATGCAAATAAAAAATAAGATGTTATGGGTGAAAAATCCATCAAGTATCAACAGTTTATTTAGCATTTTTTGTTGAGCAAAATTGCTAAAATATGGGAAAAACGTAAAATATTTTTCAATCCTCAGTGTAGTATTCCTTTACTTTACTTTTAGCACATTAATATTAGTCGATATTCAAATAATAATATAAACAATAAACCCTTTTATTCTATTTTATTGTCTTTTTGTTTCAGTTCAATATGTTTTATAATCTCTGTGACTTAATCTTTCCCACGTTGGTATAGTTAAATGGAAGTCCAAAAGTTTTTACTTTACAGTGATATTTTTAGGCTTTACAAGTATACATTATTTTACAATGAGATTCATATACATTATTTTACCTTGAGATACTAAGTATTTTAACAAATCTAACTGGTAAATAATCAATAACCAAAAAAATAAGAGTGAAAAAAAAAAGTAACTTGTCAAGTATATAAAGAGTCAATAAATTTACAAGATCTGAGATAACGAGCCTAGACAGAGAAAGAAAGAGAAAAAAAAACACAAAACACTTCCACAGCTTTCCAGCACGTCAGCATTTCTGCAGTTTGTTGCAATTTACACGAATTGTGATTTGAAGAGGAAAAAAAAAAAAGAAAAAGCAAAGAAAGACGCCTAAAGATGAGTTGATGTAATCATGTCCGAAATTAAATATTGAAATGGACCTCACTTAGCAGCTGCATAAACATTTGGCTGCTTTATAAGCTTTTTATGCAAGGTATCACTGCATGCTAATGCACCATCTCCCCCCGCCCCCCTTCCTTTTAATCGGCACGTTTTTTTATTTCCAGACCAGTGCATCATTAAACAACTCATTGGTTTGCAAATACTTTTCATACCTTTGCTCTATAGCTGATTTACATTCACCGCATACCTTGTTTACAGCTATTCCGCAGAGCAGAAATTACACCTAGGTGTTGTCATACATGAGCACTGCCGTCTCCTAGACCTCTCCTCAAGTGTTCGGCTTTAACAACAGAAGGAGAAGCGTTAGACTTTCTGTCTTCCTTTATTCCAGTTTGTGCGGAGTTGCTGATCATTTGCAAAAAAAAAAAAAAAAATATTTTTTTTTACATTTTTTTTTTTTTTTTGCTTTTTTTTAGGATTAATAATTGATGCTCCAACTCACATGAAAGAATTAGTTACCACTGGAAGATCAGGTCACCATAACTCATTGACATTAGACCGCATAACTGAATAATGTCTTACTTCAGTGAAATACATCAAATGAGACCAACAATTATGACTCATAAACATGCCTTGCAGGCATAAAACAGCAGGGAATTAGCATGTGAGCCTAATAAATATGCATGTAAATAAGCTCCCAAGGGAATAACATGGGCTTGATTGATAGGTTTAGAATTGTAACATATGTAAACCCCTTTATTCTTCTTTCTGATGCTGCTAAGTTTAAAGAAAGAAAAAAAAATAATTAAAAAAAAAATCTTTTCACTTCTTAATAAGTTTTGTCAACTCTTTCACTTCATGATGACACCTTATTTATTTTTTTTGTTGTTTTATGCCACATATAAGCCAGCTTTGATAAACAGATTTGCTAAGAAATGTTCAGCATAAGCTATTGCTGTTCTCTATATCTTCCTGTATGTCTTCTTTTGTGTATTGTATTTACCAGTTTATATTTTTTACATAGCTCGACAAAGTTTTTCTACAGCATAGTACATTGTATTTAGAAATAAGCAAACCTGTTGAAGTTTGATTTGGCGGGCTCAGCCGGACTTTAAAGTTCAGTTCGGGACCCGGAATTGACCTGAACCCCAATGGAAGTCACTGATTGGGAAGTTCGGGTCTCCACCCACATACAGCCATCCATAAACAGATCACTTCTGGGGGAAGGAGGGCGGGGTTTTTTTAATTTCTTTATTCTTGTAAACACTACATCCGAAAAACTTTGTTTTTACCCCAGTGAGATCCATTCAAAAACTATGCTCTGGGCCGAGGACCAAGAGTACCCGAGGACAGTGATGCTCGATTGAGTGGTTTGCATACGAAACGCACCCAAACTCTGAACTGGATCACTGTTTTTTTTTTTTTTTTTTCTAAAGTCCGTGTTCGGTACAAACCCCGAACTTTACGGTTCAGGATTGCTCATTTCTAATTGTAATATATGGCTTGGGACAGTCTGCTACTTCCATCTCTAGCTGTACTCATAAAATACCAATCTTATTATCAAGATGATACAGCTAATGATAGCATGGATTTTCTAAGTAAGTTCATCAGTTTCATCAGATCTAAGAGATCTTTCAATAATGTATGCAGTTTGTATTGTGAAATGTGGGGAAAGATCCACTTTTACAATACTAAACTTTTTAGAAACCAACATATTTTGCTTATTGGTTTCTTTGTTGAGAATAGAGATGAGCGAATACTAAATATTCAGGTTTGGAGTACCTAGTACTATTCCAGCATTAATCATGAATAAAGGAACCTAATACAAATCAATGGGAAATCCAAGCATTTTTCTAATTTTGAATTCCCCATTGATTTGCATTAGGTTCGTCACTCGTGGTGAATACCGGAATAGTACTAAGTATTCGGTACCAATAACCCAAACTCGAGTATTTAGTATTCGCTCATTACTCGTTGAGAAGACTACTCTTCTAAAAGACTTTTTTCATATCATTTTTTACATCTTTCCCTGTATATATTTTACAGGGGAGGTTTATATCATTGTGCAGTTGATTAGACAGCTAATAATAATAATAATAATCTTTATTTCTATAGCGCCAACATATTCCGTAGCGCTTTACAATTCAGGAGGATCATATACAAACAAGTAACAGTTATAGAAATACAATATTTAGAGGGAAAAAAAATACAACCCTGCTCGTGAGAGCTTACAATCTACCTCACGTCTTCAAGGTTGTATCTTCCATAGTCACTTTTGGTGGGAGATGTGACAATAGTCATCCCTTGAGGTACTTTGAAAAGTTTTTGTTCCCAATTCATTATGTTCTCTGTACCTTTTTTTTGTTTGCACCCAATTCATTATTCTTTGTCTTTTTTGAAGTCTATTTACCATGTGCTCACCTGTTTTATTATTTTTTCCGCTTTGTGGGCAGAATCCATCGTTTTCAGATGTTTTTATCTGGTTCATCAATTGTTACTTTTTAAAAAGGTGCAAAATTTGTGAAAACTTCACTTCAATCCCACCCTGGAGTAGATTTTTTCACCCATGTCAAAAAGTCCCATCTTTTATTTCATTTTTAAAAATTGCGACTTTTTACTCAAAAAGTTACAAAAGTGATTATTGATAGTTATAAAGTCGATTTTTGACTTTGCACCAAATTCATGAACCTCATCTGCCATTTTGGATAATTTAAGGCACTAAATGTCAGCAAATCACAAGTCAAAAAAGAAAAGTGACTTAACGAATGCAAACGATAAATCAGGGTCTTTGTTTCCCCAAACCTTAACTAGTCCTTTGTTACAATTTTAATTTGCACTCCTGTAAATTCTGTAAAATGTTCTGTAAATCCTAAGAAATCAGAGGTTTCTGAGTCAAACGACAGTAATGACCCCCACACACATTAGACATGACATTGGCCAAACCCGCCCCTTGACTGTTCCCCGATAGATGATGTCAGGGGAGATGACAATCCAGCATGTTTTATTTTACACGGCCGATACAGCAGAGAAGTCTGGTAATGGCTGTCTTGTAAAGAATGTACGGTAGTAACACTTGGCAGAATGAATATACCTGTGCATGGAGGAGTCAGGAGAGATGGCTGGCCCATCATTCAGCCAACCTCTCTATATTGTATATGGGACTATTAAGAGGCATCAACCCTTTTTTCAACTTTCCAACTAAATAGGCCAATAATTGTCCCAAACATGATTCGCAATCTCCATTGTAAATATTTCCAACAATCAAATGACAATGGTCAATTTTCTTGTTTGACCATTGCATATTTTATGCTGGTGTAAAAATCATTCCCTTGTGTAACCTAGCATCTGCCTGATCCTTGTAATGGATGGAAACTTTATGGGAGGGGGCAATGTTTTTATTAATGATCATTTGTGTGAAAAACTTCTCAATTATTCACACATTTGAGTGCAACGGATTGTAGTAGGCTTGCATGAACTATTTATTTTGTCAATTGGAGCTTGTTATTTGCAATCTATCTGCCAAATTACAAGTACCCTTATGTTTTTCCTGTTACTTATTCACATATTGATTCATAACAGAAATTCGTTTTCAGTGATATGTTTCCAAAGTCCTCCAACCAAGACATCAAACCACTAATTCGATGGCTTTGACTCTGTTTCTGGGGTCCACATTTTAAATCATATAATGATAGCGTGTTGCAGTTGCAACCTTATTTACCATAGGTGGTTGTCCTACAAATCTTTCATGTCATAATGATGTAAATTCTGAAATTCTGAGAGGACAATGTCTCCACTTTCCAGTATTACTGAATTTACAGCTCACAGGTAATAGCGATTGCCGGGGCCGGACTAGTCTCATCTCTCCATATGGCCCTCAGCTGGATCTTTTCTGAAGCTCTGGATTTGGGCTTCATGATTCAACTGATCTCTTTGATCTGCTCTTTTCCTTTAAACCTATTTTTCTCATACAACTATACAGCTAAAATTAATTTTCTCAGCCATTTCTTGAAAAATTTAATATTACCAGTTATGTATATTAGATTTTATGACAGGGTATTGATCCAGGGAACTAGTCTGATTGCCGGATGTGGAGTCAGGAAGGAAATTTTTTCCCCATTGGAACTTGTTTGCCACATTGGGTTTTTTTTTTGCCTTCCCCTGGATCAACATGTTAGGCTACGGGTTGAACTAGATGGACTTAGAGTCTTCCTTCAACCTTAAAAACTATGATACTATGATATCCCCCTGCTCCTCACTGGCTTGTGTAGCCGTAAGACAACTTACTGGAGAAAAATTTACAAAGCTATGTCCCGACTGCAGGAAGACACAATATTATTAACCTCCACTTCTTGTTTATGCTCCAGCTTTCAACTCTTCACCATAAAAAATGGACCTGATCAGCATGAGATTAACCCCTGTCCTCCCTGCAGCAGTTCTGGAAGACTGGTATTTTTAAGGATACAGGAATATAGAATGACAAATTCCAGGGATGAGGTCATTTCTTATTTGCTTTTATGTTTAATTTCTAAATGTAATGCAATCTGTCATCAGATTGGTGCTCACAAAACTGAGGTCCATATGAATCAGATCCTGGCTGAGCAATTGCAGACAGTTATATATTCCTCTGAAATTCCCTGGCATTTTAGAGAAACTGTACTTGAAAGAGAACCTGTCAGCACTAGAGATGAGCAAACTCAAATTTTAAAGTTCGTAGTTTTTACTGAACACAGACTTTACAAAAAAAATCAGTGTTCGAGTTTGGAGTTCTGGTGCTTTACGTATGCAGATCACTCGAGGCAGCATCGATGTGTTCGGGTACACTCGGTGCTCGGCCCAGTGCAAGTCACTTGCAGTGTTTGGCTCACACTGGAAGTAAAGGCACCATTATGCCGTGTGTTCAAACACAAAAGAAAATGAAAAAAATTTGCCCTCTCCCGGAAATGTTTGGTTTATAGCTGGCTTTTTGTGGGCGGAGAGCCGAACTGCACAATCAGTGACTTCCAATGGGGTTCAGGACAAATTCAGGATCAGAACAGAAGTTTATCTAAAGTCCAGCTGAACTTGCCAATCTTAACTCCCACGGATCCGTTCATCACTATTCAGCACGATTTTACCTTATAAAGTAAAGAAATGGCAATAAAGGCGCTGTTATACAGAATAATAATTGAAACCTTTGGTGAAGAAATCCACATTTTTGTTGCTCTTTAGTCAGCATTTGAAGTGTTCTTCTAATGAGATTTAGGTGCACAGCGGTGGCACTGTCCACTAGGTCTGCTCCTCCTATCTGGCCTCTACACCTGCTGCTTCTGTTGTTTGAATGACAGGTCACTGATTTACATTCTGTTTGAAATCCATTACCATCGGTTCCATGGACATTGGATTTCCTGGCTGGACTAATATAAATTGGCACCCTGTACTACGCATTCACATTTGCCTCTGAAACATCCAAGAACTGAGATCTCAATTTGTGCATGCGCTGCCCATAGCAGTGACATCGCCGGTGCCAGATTTCAAACAGGAGATAGGTCAATGAAAAATCTAGAGGAAGTCGGTTGGACCCCTGCAGGAGTAAAAGATCCAGTGTATATTCCTGCCCATGTTCACCTAAATCTCATTAAACAAAAGCTTCAAATAATGATTGAAGAATAACAAAAATGCGTTTTTTTTTCACCAAAGGTACCAATTTAATCTATTTTATGGTGTCATTCCAGCCATGTCTTTACATTGCAAAATTATGCTGCAGGTTCTCCTTAAAGAGCCCTTCCCAACTCTGACCTGGTGATTAACAGTCTCCTGCTATGGGAGATATCTTTCATTCACCTGCAACAGTGCTGGCCAGATCTTTGAAGTTTATTATCTCTGAAACACTAGAGCATTTCAGAGAAGTACATACCTGACTTCAATCATGCAGCCAGATTTTGAGTTACAGTGGCATGTAAAAGTTTGGACACCCCTGGTCAAAATTACTGTTATTGTGAAGAGTTAAACAAGTTGAAGATTAAATGATCTCTAAATTGTGATTGTATTTTAGGCAAAAAAAATGAAATTATTTTTATCTTTTCCAATTTTAAATTAAAAAAGGAAAGTGTGCCGGTTTAAAAGTTTGGTCACCCTGCCTGGTTAGTACCTAGAATCACCCCCTTTGCCAAGTGGCACAGCTTGTAAAAGCTTTTTGTAGCCAGGCAAGAGTATTTCAATTTTTGTTTGAGAGATTTTTATTTATTATTCCTTTGAAAATTGTTACCGTTCTGAGATTCCCAGGTCGTCTTGCATGCACTGCTCTTTTGAGATCTAGTTACAAAATTTCAATGATGTTCAGATTAGGTCACTGTGGGGTCCATTGTAAACCCTTCAGCTTGCACCGTTTGAGATATCTATTGTGGATTTTGATGTGTGGTTAGGATCATTATCCATTTGTCGAAGCCATCCTCTTCTTAACTTCAGCTTTTTTACAGAAGGTTTTATGTTTGTATCAAGAATTTGTTGAACTTTCATTGAATCCATTCTTCCCTCTACCTTTGAAATATTCCTGGCTGTAACACAACCCCAAAGCATGATTAATCCACCCCCATGCTTAATGATTTGTGAGATGTTCTTTAACTGAAATTCTGTGCCCTTTTTTCTCCACACATACGTACCTTTGATCATTGTTGCCAGAGTTCTATTTTATCCTCATTGGTCTTCTGATGACTCTTCCATAAAGGCCATATTTGTGTAGGTGTCTCTGAACAGTAAAACAATGTACCACAACTCCAGAGTCTGCTAAATTTTGCTAAAGGTCTTTTGCAGTCAGGTGGGGCAATCCTATGTACAGCTCTTATAGAACTTTTGCTTGGTCTTCCAGACCTTATCTTGACCGTAACTGTTCCTGTTAACTGCCCTTTCTAAATTGCATTGCGAACTGAGGAAAGGGCAACTTGAAAATACTTTGCTACCTTCTACAGCCTTCTCCTGCTTTGTGGGCCCTCCACCATTTTCATTTTCAGAGTACTAGACAGCTCCTTAGAAGAACTCATGGCTGCTGTTTTTTGTCACAAGGTTAGAGGATGCTTATAAAGCTGTGAAATTTGCATCACCTGGCCTTTCCTAAAGATGACCGTGAACAAGCCATAACCCTAACAGGCTAATTAAGGTCTGAACATTGGTCAAAGTTATCTGAGCACACAAATCGTCAAGGGTGTCTCAACTTTGGCATCTTCCCATTTTTCTTTTTATCATTTTTCAAATGTATAAGATGAAAATCTATATTATTTTTTTTCCTAAATACAAAGGAAGTGTGTCATCTTTAACTGTATGCCTTTTAGAGAATATTTAATCTTCAACTTCCCTAACCTTTCACAATAACAGTGATTTTGACCAGGGGTGCCCAAACATTTGCATGCCACTGTATGCTGCCTGTTGTTTGTGAAGCATAACGCAGATGACAGGTTCCCTTTAATGTTACTTTATGTAAAACTGCATTTTTTAAGATCCAGGATATGTTTTACACAAAGTGGAGATATCGTGTTATAAGCCACTCATCTCAGTGCTCCTTTGACGCCGGTATTAATTCATTGCTCTCGATTTCAACTAATCCCAAAATTATTCACGTTATTACCAGGTGAATATACTGCAATTATTTCTGTCACAGACTTAGTATGGGTTTGCCAAATGTAACCACTTGAATTCTCGAAAAGCTAAATATTTTTCCACTATTCTCTAAATAAAAGCAATATACAATAGCTATTTTCAGCCAGCCTTACAATACACCAGCAGCTAATTTTACTGCCATTGCCTGACAAAAGGGTGAGGATTTGTCTCTTGTTCTGCTTTGCTTTGTAATTGAATATACAGATGAGGGTAGGCGCCATAAATCCACCGGTAAATGTGTTTATTCTGCACTTGTAGCTACCCCAATTTATAGGTTATAACATTTGCAAATGATTTTTTTCTTTTTCAATCCTTGCTTTTGTTTTTTTTCCCTCCCTCTTAAACAGTTGTCTAGACTCCTGAATGAGCACTTCTGCAGTCATATTTGCGCTTCCATTATTCTGCACAGTCTTCATCCGTTGTGATTCTGGTGCAGCATTAAATTTGTAAATCGAAATTTAAAGGGAATCTGTCAGTAGGATCAATCATCCTAAGCTGCTTGCATGGACACGTAGGTCATAGAAAGTTGAATAAAATGATACTTTGTTATGTGTGATCTAATGTCTTATTCCAGAGAAATACACTGTAGTGTATTGCATGGTGAAGTTTTTGAAGAGGTCTATATTTGTCCCAAAATCTTGCTGTACGCTGAGTAAAGCCTGGTGGAGTGGGGTTAAATCCCAACACTACAGGTTCTGATGAACTGCACCTTTGCTAGCTGTGCATATAACCTGGCTAGGTGTTCACCTTAGCCACTTAGCTGGGAAGGGAGAAAGGACATCTCTCTGAGAGGAGCCTGCACAGAGAGTGCACACCAAATTGCAAGTACACCTGGTTACTATAGACAATAGCCATTTTGTGTCACTGGACTTTGACTAGCCCAGCCGTGTCTGAGTTGCCAGGGTTTGTATTTTTTAATTAGTGCCTGGACAGGACTAGGCATTTTATGTTTATGTCTTTGTTATGCTGTGCTTTGCAATCAGTGAAAATAAACTAACACAGACACCCTATTAAACGTCTTGCAGCTTCCAGAGTCCTCATTGTGGCTATGAGCAGACCACGCCATACCTCTAACCACGGGAAAGGTGATCCCACAGGGACGAGTACATCACCCCTCATTTTTCTTATATGTAAATGAACTGTTAAGATCTAGGGACTGTACACTGATCGGCCTGAGAATTATTTTAAATGAAAGGGAGAGGAGTTACAAGTGTGAGACATGTAATAACAGACAGTCTGCTCTCCTGATCTACATGTCTCACACTGGTCATGCCCCTTTTTATTTGAAATAAGTGCTGGAGGCAGAGTCTCAAGGTGATCAGTGTCCGGCCCCTAGATCTTAACAGCTCATGTACATATAAGAAACATGGATTACTTTGGAAAACAAAAGAGGAAAACGCTTGTTCATCGGCTAAAATTAATATTTTTTGTTAGCCCAAAAGATCACCATTCTTGGCTAGGCATCATCTTGTGTAAATAGGGCATGCACAGCAGAGAACGATGGCAACCTTTGTGCATAGCATGATCTATTACAGATCAATCAGTTCACATCTTAAACGCAAGGTGACTGGCGACCAGGCTATTAAATGGCCTCTGATTTGCAAACACGTAGTTGATCGGCAGTTGTTTAGTGCCGTTTAGTCTCCGCACCGTGAGACAAATCGTAAAAAGTTTCAAAAACACGTAAGTATGGTTCAAATCATAAGACATTGTTTTTTTATTGTAGCATGGAAAAATATATTAAAAAGTTAATTCCATCATTAGGAAGAATAAGAAGGTTTTATTTTAGGACAATTGCAATCAACGTAAAAGATGTGAATATAGCTGGGATAATTTAGGATAACCTGCACTCACAGGGGATTGGACACGATGGCCCTTGAGGTCCCTTCCAACTCTACCAGTCTATGATTAGTTAGTGTAAACGGCTAATCAAGAGCAAGTTCATAATCTGTATGACTGGTCTGATTTTTCTGGTTTGGCTAAATAATTTGGCAAGACTAGATAAAGTGCTAGGCAACCCCATATAGATGGCAGTAGAGATCTTCTTGATGAAATAATGGGCAACATGGTGGTAAGCACTGTTTCTTTACTGTGCTGGGCTCCTGGGTTCAAGGACAACATCTGCAAATAGTTTGTATGTATCTGTTTGTGTGTAAAATACAGTTTAGTCCGTATAAGTCTGATAAAGTCCGTCTTCACATCAGTTCTGTAGGTATTTTCTTTCATTCTGCAGGTACTTTAAGGATCATGCCAATGGCAGTAAAGCTAACAGTACAATTTCTTCATTTACTCTCCTTTTATCAATAGGCCAGCTTCATTCTAAAGAATGGTGGCCTGCAATCTGTGCCTGCTGTGCTTTTGCAAAACTACAAATACCATCTTTCCTGACAGCCTGCAACTTCTGTATTAATCCTGGAGTCACTCATGTGATTGATTTGTGTGAGTCTTGTAGTATCAGTATCACCCAGCCCTGTTGCTCTCATCTACATAGAAATACATGCAGCTGACCTGTTCCTGTTAGGAGTGTGTGTGGCCACGCCAGTTGATGCCGATGTGAGACTCGCGCGAGTCATTCGCAAGTGTTGACTCCGGCCTAAAAGGGTTTTCTGTTTTCATAAGTATTGACCACAGACCACTGATCTCTGTTACATCACCACTGCAGGAAAAAACAACAAAACCAGCACTGTTGTATTTACTCAGCGCTGGACCAGAGAAGGGTAAGTTAAACACAGATTGATTTTCCCCTGATCTGCTCCAGGAGACAACAGTTTACTGATAATGACAACACACTTTAATTTTTGGTTAGCTAAGGTTTTAATTCACAGGGCAACCAGATTCAATTGCTTTGTATAACCCATGAGGCTACTAACCTCTTCCTGACATTGGACGTATCAGTACGTCCTATATTTTGGTTCATTTTTGCAAATGGATGTACCGATATGTCTTGGCACTCGTACAGCTTAAGTGATAGCCAAGCTCCGTCTGTCACAAAAACTATTCCTGAATTGCTGTTTCTTGATTTTGCCTCACAAAAGGTGGAATAGAAAGTGATCAAATATTATGTGGCCCAAAATGAGAACCATAAAACCTGCAATTCATCCCGCAAAAATCAAGCCCTCAAGTGACTGTCTGCAGAAAAATAGCAAAACTTTAGCCTTCAAAATTTGATAATCCAAAAACCTTTTATTTTGTAAAAGAAAAAGTGTTTTTTAGTGTGATAGTAGCCAAACCTAATAAAAACCAATAGAATTCTGGTGTCGCTACAATTGTACTTACCGGAAGAATAAAACCGCTCACTTATATCGCATGGTGTGCAGCGTAAAAAATAAATAAAGCCAATTCTTCAACTTCTGTTGATTTATTTATTCTACTTCCTAAAAATTACTGCAAGGCTGGGATCACAGTTATCCCGCGCGCTAAGCTGAGCACTTACACCGGAGATTACATATATATCTCTGAAAACGTGATTGAGACAAAGGTTCCAATAGAAAATTCACTATAATGAGGCAGAGAAAGCCACTTTGTCTGGCCGGTGAGCCGTCGGTGTCCAACTCTTTACTCGTCTTTTTAGGCATGCACAAAACAGAGGTCAACAACAGTTTTGTGCACCTTTGAAAAGAAAGACACCTCTGAACAGAGGCAAAAGAGAATCTGGGAGTAACTTTGCTGCCTCATTAGTGAATGGATCTGTCAGGGGTTTCATATGAATCATGGATTTCGAAGCTGTGGATAGAAAACCTAATATAAGTGTTGAGATGAGACTACAATGGGTCTCGTAAGGTCTGACTGCCGTGTCCAAATTATGTCATGAGTGCACTTCGAGAAGTAAATAACAGACACTGTATCAGTTATGAACCTTCTCCATGACAGACGCTGAGCAACTGAAACTTTATTCTTAGACAAAGCCTTTATAGGACCAGGAAGTAAAGGGTGTAGACAAAAGTATAGTCCAATCAAGTATCGCAGATCGGGGCTCAAGATGTATAGGAATTTGCATAGCCTCTGCTGGATTGGTCAGTCCAAACTTTAGGAATTCTTCTTTGTTCATCATCTTTGGTGTAGACAGGATGTGGCAGCCATCTTCAAGTTACATGTGCTTATATATATTGTATTAAGGAAAAAACACTGAATATGCAATGTATATATATATATATATATATATATATATATATATATATATATATATATATATATATATATATATAGATGTATAGATGTGTATATAATATATATATATATATATATATATATACAGTGCCTACAAGTAGTATTCAACCCCCTGCAGATTTAGCAGGTTTACACATTCGGAATTAACTTGGCATTGTGACATTTGGACTGTAGATCAGCCTGGAAGTGTGAAATGCACTGCAGCAAAAAAGAATGTTATTTCTTTTTTTATTTTTTTTTTAAATTGTGAAAAGTTTATTCAGAGGGTCATTTATTTTTCAACCCCTCAAACCACCAGAATTCTGTTTGGTTCCCCTAAAGTATTAAGAAGTATTTCAGGCACAAAGAACAATGAGCTTCATATGTTTAGATTAATTATCTCTTTTTCCAGCCTTTTATGACTAATTAAGACCCTCCCCAAACTTGTGAACAGCACTCATACTTGGTCAACATGGGAAAGACAAAGGAGCATTCCAAGGCCATCAGAGACAAGATCGTGGAGGGTCACAAGGCTGGCAAGGGGTGCAAAACCCTTTCCAAGGAGTTGGGCCTACCTGTCTCCACTGTTGGGAGCATCATCCGGAAGTGGAAGGCTTATGGAACTACTGTTAGCCTTCCACGGCCTGGACAGCCTTTGAAAGTTTCCACCCGTGCCGAGGCCAGGCTTGTCCGAAGAGTCAAGGCTAACCCAAGGACAACAAGGAAGGAGCTCCGGGAAGATCTCATGGCAGTGGGGACATTGGTTTCAGTCAATACCATAAGTAACGTACTCCACCGCAATGGTCTCCGTTCCAGATGAGCCCATAAGGTACCTTTACTTTCAAAGCGTCATGTCAAGGCTCGTCTACAGTTTGCTCATGATCACTTGGAGGACTCTGAGACAGACTGGTTCAAGGTTCTTTGGTCTGATGAGACCAAGATCGAGATCTTTGGTGCCAACCACACATGTGACATTTGGAGACTGGATGGCACTGCATACGACCCCAAGAATACCATCCCTACAGTCAAGCATGGTGGTGGCAGCATCATGCTGTGGGGCTGTTTCTCAGCCAAGGGGCCTGGCCATCTGGTCCGCATCCATGGGAAGATGGATAGCACGGCCTGCCTGGAGATTTTGGCCAAGAACCTCCGCTCCTCCATCAAGGATCTTAAGATGGGTCGTCATTTCATCTTCCAACAAGACAACGACCCAAAGCACACAGCCAAGAAAACCAAGGCCTGGTTCAAGAGGGAAAAAATCAAGGTGTTGCAGTGGCCTAGTCAGTTTCCTGACCTTAACCCAATTGAAAACTTGTGGAAGGAGCTCAAGATTAAAGTCTACATGAGACACCCAAAGAACCTAGATAACTTGGAGAAGATCTGCATGGAGGAGTGGGCCAAGATAACTCCAGAGACCTGTGCCGGCCTGATCAGGTCTTATAAAAGACAATTATTAGCTGTAATTGCAAAGAAGGGTTATTCCACAAAATATTAAACCTAGGGGTTGAATAATAATTGACCCACACTTTTATGTTGAAAATTTATTAAAATTTAACTGAGCAACATAACTTGTTGGTTTGTAAGATTTATGCATCTGTTAATAAATCCTGCTCTTGTTTGAAGTTTGCAAGCTCTAACTTATTTGCATGTTATCAAACCAGCTAAATCTGCAGGGGGTTGAATACTACTTGTAGGCACTGTATATATATATATATATATATATGTATATGTATATGTATATATATATATGTATATATATATATATATATATATATATATATATACATATATATATATATATGTATATACGTTGGTAAGAAACAAAAGCTTGCATAAATATGTGTGTTAGTTTACATCTACTGAACTATATACCTGAGTCTATGAAATGGCTGAATTAAGTATTTTTGGTTATTTAATTCTTATCCCCAACATAAGTAATCAGCATAGAGCACAGGATAAATGTGAACTGATCCAAAATGTTCTGTACCCCAAATTCCCACTCAAATACCAAAAAACAAGTCCCCACTCAGGTCTGTCATTTGATAACGTAAATGTTGGGGGCTTCCACGTTACTAGTGGCACAAAAGCTCTAGAAAAGCATGATGGCTCACAAAATTAATCAAGCAAAATCTACACATCCAAATCCAGATTCCCCCCTCCCTTCTGCGCACTATAATGTGTGTAAACCACATTTGACGTCCATATGTTTGCAGTTGCTTTGGGGAGAAGAACCAGCTTCATTTATGGGGTATGTGTTGTTTCCAGAAGCACGAGCTAGGAATATTGTATGGGCACTACAAGAACTTATTTGTAATTTGTCTGCAACGTTAATTTTTTTGACTCCATGGGTGTTTTCCAGAGACAAAATCATCACTACACCTGTAAATTAATTCCCAGAAAGATGTAATTTCCAAAATGTGGTCACTTTAGGAGGTTTCTTCTGTTCTGGCACTTGGGGGCTCTGCAAATGGGGACCTCAAACTATTCTAGAAAAATCTCTGCTCCAAAACTCAAATGGCGCTCCTTCCCTCCCGAGCCCTGCGGTTTGGCCAAACAGTATTGTCTAGTTACATGTGGGGTATTGCCACATTCAGGAGAAATTTTGCAACACATTATGAGGACTTTTTTTTACCTATTCCTTTTGTGAAAATTTGAAATTTGGGGTATAACAACATTTTAGCGGTAAAAATGTAATTATTTTTTCTTCACCACCCAATAGTATAAAGTTTTGAGACACACCTTTGATGTCAATATGCTCACTGCACCCCTGGATGAATTTATTAAGGAGTGTACTTTTTAAAATGGGGTCACTTACGGTGAGGTTTGCTTTTCTGGCATGTCAGGGGCTCTGCCAATGTGACATGGCAAACCCAAATAATTCCAACCAAATCTGAACTCCAATATGGCGCTCCTCTTCTGGGCTTTGCACTGTGGCTCAAAAGTAGCTTTTAACCACATTATGAGGTATTGGCAAACTCAGGAGATATTATATAGCAAATTGTATGGTCTTTTTTTTTCCTATTACCCCTTTTTAAATTAAAAGTGCTTTTGGGCCAAAACAAAATTTAAGTTGAATAAATTGTATTTTTTTTTTATTTTCACAGCCTAATGTGTTACAATTTTGTGAATCACATGACGGTTAACATTTCTCATTACACCCCTAGATGAGTTCCTTGAGATGTGTTGTATCAAGAATGAGGTCACTTGTGGGGAGTTTCTGCTGTTTAGGCATGTCCGGGGATCCTCAAATGTGACATGGCGTCTGCAATTTATACCAGCCAAAATGGCACTCCTTCTCCTCTGAACCATGCTGTGTGCCCAAACAGTAGTTTTCCAACACACATGGGTTTTCAGTGTACTCAGGAGAATTTGCACAAAAAATTGTATGATTCAATTTCTCCCGTTACCCTTGTGAAAATGAAAAAAAAATGGGTTAAAACATAATTTTTGTGGTGAAAATGTATTTTTTGTTTTCAACATTACAAAATTGTGTGACACACATGTGGGTGAAAGGTACTCACCACATTCTAGATAAATTCCTTGAGGAGTGTAGTTTCCAAAATTGGGTCACTTGTGGGGGAGTTTCCACTGTTTAGGCACATCAGGAGCTCTCCAAACGCAACATTGATTCAGCTATTTCCGCCAATTTTGCGTTCCAAAAGTCAAATGGCACTTCTTCAGCTTCCGAACCCTGCTCAAGACAGTAGGTTTTCACCACATATAGGGTATCGGCGAGAAATTGCACAACAAATTTTATAGTCCATTTTCTCCTGTTAACCTTGTGAAAAATGAGGCTAAAACAATAATTTTGTTGGAAATAGTAAAATTTTAATTTTATTTCCTTCGACATTGCTTTAATTCCTGTGAAGCACCTAAAGGGTTAATAAACTTCTTAAATGTGCTTTTGAGCACTTTGAAGGGTACAGTTTTTAAAATGTTGTCACTTTTGGGGTATTTTTTGTCGTATAAGCCCCACAGTCACTTCAAATGTGATGTAGTCCCTAAAAAATTGTTTTTGTAAATTTGGTTGAAAAAATTAGAAATTACTGCTAATATTTTAGATTTTCTAACTTCCTAACAAATAAAAAAAATACATTTTAAAAATGATGCTGATGTAAAGTAGACATGTGGGAAATGTTATTTATTCACTATTTTGAATGCATAATTTTCTGGTAGAGGGCATAAAAATTGAAAGTTTGCAAAATCTTCAACTTTTTTTGTTAAAATTCCTATATTTCCATTAATAACCATAAAAATGTGCAACCTAAATTTACCACTGTCATAATAATGTACATTGTGTCACAAAAAAATAGTCTCATAATTGCTGGGATCTGTTGAAGCGTTCCAGAGTTATTGCCTCATAAAGTGAAACTGGTCAGAATTGTGAAATTTGGCTCAGTCAGGAAGGTGAAAACAGGCTTTGGCGGTAAAGATGGTGGTAAAGATTAAAAATGAAAATACACAGGAAATAGAGTCAAGAACTCTAAGGGGTACTTTGCGATAGTCCCCGCCCCCGTCGCAGCAGCAATATGTGGTGATTGCTGGCGTAACGAACGTTATCGCTACGCCAGCTTCACATGCACTCACCTTCCCTGCGATGTCACTCTGGCCGGCGACCCGCCTCCTTCCTAAGGGGGCGGACCGTGCGGCGTCACAGCGACGTCACACGGCAGGCGGCCAATAGCAGCGCAGGGGTGGAGATGAGCAGGATGTAAACATCCCGCCCACCTCCTTCCTTCAGCACTGCAGCCGGGACGCAGGTAGGAGATGATCCTCGATCCTGCGGCTTTACACACAGCGATGTGTGCTGCCGCAGAAACGAGGAACAACATCGTACCTGTCGCTGTACCGGCATTATGGAAATGTCGGACCCTACACCGATGATACGATAACGACGCTTTTGTGCTCATTAATCGTATCAAAAAGGATTTGCACACTACGATATCGACTGCGACGCCGGATGTGCGTCACTTTCAAGTTGACCCCACCGACATCGCACCTGCGATGTCATAGTGTGCAAAGCCTGCCTAAGGCTATGTGCTCACGCTGCGGAAAATTCACGGAATTTGCCGCAATTTTTTTGAGGAAATTCAGCGGATTTCTCAAAAATCTGCAGTACAGCGAGTCCCCAGCCATCATTTCTATGGCATTTGGGGAGTGCTGTGCCCATTTTGCGTTTTTGTTCCGCAGCGGAAATAGTGCGGATATCCCTGCAGAAAAATTTGCAGCATGTCAATTTGCCAGCAGATTTTTCCGTGCGATCTTATACTTATCTGCCTTGATTGAAGACACTGGAGTCACTTCCTTCGGAGCAGAGGAGCGCGATGGAGCCAGGAGCAGACAGCAGGAGGTGGGCGGGGCCTGCACGAGCTCCGGTCATGGGACAGCCTGAGCTTATTTAGGCCCGCCCACCTTCTCCTGCAAAGTGCAGACAGACACGGCCAGAAAGTGAAGTACTGCGTGATGGAGGTAAGTATGAACTCCCCGATCACTCCAGCACTTATTCTGCATTGAGGATGCAGTGCCGAAGCCATGGTACTGTATCCTCAATGCAGAATACCTGCATCATATCTGCAGGACATTCCGCAATACATCCACAGCACAAAACAGACAAAGTTGTGCTGCGGTCTTCTGGGAGCTCCTGCGGAATGTCCTGCGGATATATCCGCAGGACACTTTCCCCATGGGCACATAGTCTAAGAGAGTTACAGAGGGATTAGAGGACTCTGTGTAAAATTGTGGCCAGAAGTTGGACACACAGTTTACTATCGTCAATAGGGTATGAAAAAAATGAGTTAAGCACACAATTTTTGGGTTTAGCCAAAAGGAGGTTGCTTCCAGTTCCTTCACTGCCTCCTGGCTTCCTGCTTGCCTTGAGATAATTTAGGAGCCTCTGGCCCGAATTCCTCGTTGTTTGATGGTGGTAGCAGAGGTGAAGTGGCTTCTTGGAGGAGCACAGGAACACTGAGGCTGCCTGGATCTGGCCTGCTTAGAACCAAACATATCTTCCAGTGTGGATGATAACTGCATATCTTTGTCTGTAAACTGGGTAATTGAAAGCCTTTATTTAGGCTATTGATGTTCTTATCCTATCGTAAATAAAATGTCCTAAAAAGTAGTTTATAACCTCCATTCACTCTTTTTTGTTTGCTGATGTCGGTGGCTGATTGGAACATCACCGGAGATGTAAACAATACTAAAAGAATTTGACGTTCTCTTGTGTTAATATAATAAGGAAACTACTATTGAACTGCAGAAATAAAAAAATGATAATTCTTTATTTAGAGGACGTAAAATAGAAAAAATATTTTATATTAATTAAAACCTCCCTTGTAAATCAAATAAGTTGAATGGTAACGTGCTTTTGTGGTCATTGCATTCAAATTTCGTTAGTCTTTCGATCTCTGATCTTCCCAGTCTATATTTTTGTAAAGGGTTAGAGAACTGCACAGTTCTATTTTTTCTTCTATGGCTGTGTGCGCACAATTCATTTTTTATGCAGATTTGATTCAGATTTTGACACAAAGCTGCATGCCTGTTCTTATGGCAGAAAAATCAAGGAGAATACTGAAGTATAGTGTGCATGTTGCTTATTTTTTCCTTGCAGATTTGGTGCATAAGATAATCTGAAGCATGTCAATGATTGGTGCGTTTCTGCCTGCGTTTTTTAGCCCTTCCACCTATTGACTTCATTAAGAAAACCGCATGGCACACACAGCCACAAAACGCATGCTTTTTTTGGTGTTTTTCTGTCAGAAGGTGGAGATTTGATGCAAAAAAAAAAATCTGCACCAAATCTGCAACATGTGCACATAGCTTAATGCTACAAACAAAAGATTTTAGTCCTAGTCA
Source organism: Anomaloglossus baeobatrachus (assembly GCF_048569485.1). NCBI lineage: Eukaryota > Metazoa > Chordata > Amphibia > Anura > Aromobatidae > Anomaloglossus > Anomaloglossus baeobatrachus. The sequence goes on from NC_134358.1 coordinate 464,320,207, forward strand.
CTGATCGGCGAACTTTTATCTCCATTAGAATGGAGCAGCAGTTCGCATTATTGACCACCTCTCTATTCATTCACTATGGGACTGTCATGCATTTCTGAACTTTTTCCTTCTGTTCTGCAGAAAATGAATGGAGCTGCAGTTGGGTATCTGAACTGGTGCTCCTTTTTTGCAATGATCTTTCTGCCGATCAGTGTGGATCCCAGCAGTGTCCCTTCCCCAAATCTACAAGCCTTGGAGCAAAGTGGTCTCTGTATGATAAAGTACCAACTTTCTCCCTTCATCAATTTAGACTTGAGCAACCTACACTTAAATGAATCAGAATCCCAAGATAAGTTTCACAAGATGACCATTGGGATAGACCATCAGTCCTGGAAAGTCCTTAATCCACGCAGAGAGACATTAGAAGGATCAAAATAAACATTCTTAAGTCTATTCCGTCTCTGAAAAGGATAGCACCAGCATGGACAGTGATTTGGATTTTAAGGATGTTGCCACCACAAGGCTGAGCAATGCCAGGACAAGTACGTCATTGGGATATAGAAGTAAACTGAAGCAGGCCTTGATCCTGTAATTCAGCAAAGAAATACTGTACACTTACATTTCTGCCTTTCTTGCATAAGAGCATTTGACATTTTGCTTCTTTTTTTCCTGCAAAATAAAATAGCCTAAAGGGTTAAAAAAAAGGTTACACAAGCTGTAAACCTTGAAAGCTCCTGGGTCTTTAAGCATTTAAAAGGCATTACTTTAAATACGTCCCTTGAGGTTCTTAGAACTAGATGTATGTGAGATAGCACTGATCATAGGAGCAGACATCATAATCCCAACTGTATGCTCCTTTATACTATAATGTGGTTTTAGCTCTTACATTTTGTGCTGAATCATTTCTTAATATAACTGTATAGTGAATCCTGTTTTTCTGATAACTAAATCTAAATCCCCTACATGGACATGGAGTGAAATAATAACCATCTGTCTCCCTATTACCACCACTAAGAGGAACTTCATGTTGTTGTTGTTGTTGTTGTTGTTTTTAATCTGGAGGTAAATACTTATTAATCATATGTGGCATTCGGCCGGACATTTGGCTCTACAGGGCAGGCTGTCAGTCAATGTGCATGCGGAGGGAGTGCAGGGGCACTAAAGGCTGCTTTACAAGTGTCGATATGTCGTGCAATCGCATTTTCAATCGCACCCGCTCCCATCGTTTGTGCGGCATGGGCAATTTGTTGCCCGTGTCGCACAAAGTCGTAAACCCCCGTCACACGTACTTACCTTCCAAATGACCTCGCTGTGGGCGGCGAACATACTCTTCCTGAAGGGGGAAGGACGTTCGGTGTCACAGCGACGTCACACAGCGGTCGGCCAATAGAAGCGGAGGGGCGGAGATGAGCGGGACGTAAACATCCCGCCCACCTCCTTCCTTCCGCATTGTCGGCGGCCGCAGGTAAGCTGCAGTTCATCGTTCCCGGGGTGTCACACGGAGCGACGTGTGCTGCCTCGGGAACGATGAACAACCGGAGCACAGAAGGACGTTCGATTTTTTGAAAATGAGCGACGTGTCAACGAGCAACGATAAGGTGAGTATTTTTGCTCGTTCACTGTCGCTCATTTGTGTTACACGCTACGATATGTCAAATGAGGCCGGATGTGCGTCACTAACGACGTGACCCCCGACGACATCGTTAGATATCTCGTAGCGTGTAAAGCGGCCTTAACTGTGTAGTGTTTACTGCCCCAGTTCCACCTCCCAATGACAGGAGGCAAGCAGGCTGCAGGGAGAATGTAATTTTTCTTTTTCCTTGCAACTGCTTTCTCCAGTTAGGCAGCCAAACATGTTCAAGATTATCACTGCGGCTGCACATAAATACCGTTTTGTTTTTTGATGGCAGGTTTTTTATAAACGTCTTGAAGTTCATTATCCAACTGTGTCCATGCAGGATATTTAAAGCTCTGTATCGAAATAATCGAGCTATGGGCTCGCTGACACTGCTGATGATTCTTTCATGGGAGAGTATTGTATGCATTATGCAAATGACACTCTGCTCTAACTCTGTTGGGGGCGTGAGCCGAGAGTCATTCACTGTAATCAGATTCTCTCACATGTGAGGATCGCAACAGAGGGCAGGTGAAGATTTAGAAATTAATTTCTCCATCTCTCGCTGTTGTCTATCTCGGCGTATATTGGACTGGACATCGATGACATCCGAGTGCAGTCTGATGATTTGCATACACCCATAGACTTGGCAGATATACATTGCCAATTGCAGAATGCCGACTCAGCATCAAAAAAAAAAAAAAGCGATGGTGGGCGCTGTACAATAGTACAATATTGGGCCAAGTGCTATCCTATAAAACAGATTGCACTTGAACGTGTTATACGCCAGTATGAGTGACCCCTATGTCTGTGTATACGTACGTGCTGTAGTCTCCATTATGAGCGTCCATCAAAGATTCAGTTAAAATGCAGGACTGTGCACTGTGAGGATATGCCCGTTTCTATGCTGGGAACGGTGGCCATGTAACCACAATTGTGTCATTTGCCTGTTACCGTCAGAACCCGACTAGTGGGCGCAGCCTTACTCAGTACAATACTAGTCAGATGCACCCACTCGATACACATGTGTTGAGTGACGCTTCGCCGACTAGTCGGGTTCTGGCATGGAATATGCACATTGCACAATTGTGGTCATGTGACTGCCGTTCCCAGCTTAAAAACCAGTGAGTACGCTGGGAGGATTCATAGATCTGCAGTCACATAGAGTGATTGCACATATCATTTTAGACCAGACAAACCCTTTAACCACAGAATCTTTGGCTTTAGACTAATTAAGGGTTGGTTTTCATTTCCTATCTTTACTGCCACCCACCTTCCGGCTTGCCTTGGAAATGTGTAATCCTGAAAATTGACAGTTCAGGCCGGCAGGATGACAGAGCCTGACAGAGACTGAGCAGAAGTGTTTGCTGTCCGATAGCGCTCGCTTTGCCTCTTCAGCCTTAGAGGATCACAGGGGCACTGAACCTGTCTGGATCCAGTGATCTGGCCTGCCTAGAATGCCTTGGCAATGAGCTGTAAACTACACAATGAAAAATCCCTCATTTTTGAGACTAGAGAGAGTTTTTAATAAAAGTTGGTTCTTTTTATCAGCAGTTTGCAATCTTACCATTTAATCCATTTAGGCAATCCATCCCTTTACTTTAAGGCTAGGGCTTTATGGCATGGATTCTTCTGTGATTTGTGACAAAATCTTAAAATGACCCTATCCTCAGTGTTTATCGTTGAAAAGTGGCACCATAGTCTCGAGATTTCAGGAATGGAGATATCTTTTGAAGTTACAGAAACCTATTCTGTATTTATTTTTTCAGTTTTTGCAGGACAGACCAGGAGACCTTTGTTCCACTGAATTTTAGACTTTTTACTAGTTTATTCTCTACAAGATGAATGCTTTTTCTCCTAATAATTTATCAGCTCGGTAATGCTCTGCCTACGATTCCTATTCCTCGCTTCACCTATGAATACAACTTCCATTGCCTTAAAGCCGTTGGATTACTACTAATCATCATACGCTCTCAGAGGTGTTACAGCCATTACATCTGCATCACATTTTCACATTTTCACCTTGCTGCTTATACTGAAATTAATTTGCTATTCCTATTAAACCAATTAATAGCAACTAATTATTAGACTGTGTTGTCCATTTGCCTAGGTGCTGCGCAGGGAAGAGAACATTAATGAGGCACAGTCACACAGATACATCGAGCTGCATCGCAGTGTTCATAGCAAGGAGAGCTTTATCATTTATAATATATCCTTTTATTTTTAATATGTAATTATTTCATCATGACTTCTGTAATATTTTTTGAGGGAATCATAAGTCCAAGACCCTAAAATCCATTACTTGCTGGTCACATGTTGAAGACAAGATTTAACCTCATTGTTTATAACAATGACTTATAGAATGCTACGTCTCAGCCCTTGTTAGGGGTCATTTACACAAATATTACAGTCCCTACAGGTCCATATGCACTTTCTGTGCTGCTATATGAAGTCCCTAATGCATCATCATAGCAATATTTAAGCTGACACACTGCCTTTTTCAAGCATAAGAATTTTATCTGCCATTTGCTTAAGCTTGAAAAAGGCCATTTGTCGGCCAAAACGTTGCTATGATGCTGCAGTTGCATAATAAAGAAAAGAAGCTGCAACTCTGGAGCCTTGGAAATACTCTGTTCTCTGGCTTTACTGGTAACTTGGTGGGAAGTCGCCCCAAGGAAGCACAGAGCCTGTGGAGTGGTGCAAAGGGAATTACCATTATGATTGCTATATGATTTCATCGTTAGGATACGTTCACAAAATCGCATTTTCAGTGGAAAAAAACTGACTTTACTCAGACAACACTTAACCAATTTTTTTTAAAGAGGTTGTCCCATGAACAAAGAACATTTTAATCAACAGATCTTGGAATAATGATAAGTTCCACAATTGGATCTATTAAAGGGAACCTGTCACCAGATTTTTCCCTATTAAACTAAAAGAATCACCCTCTGCAGCCCCTTGGCTGCATTCTATGAAGGTGCACCTTGGCCCTGACTCCCCTTCCAGACCCCAAAAATAACTTTATAAAATTTGGCTGTTAGGTATGCTAATTACCTTGGTTGGCCAGATGGGCAGGCTCATTTTCTGCTCCTTTATCCCCCTCCTGCTGCTGATCGCCGTCCTCCTTCCTTGATTGACGGGATGACGCCCTCTGTCATCCTCCGTCGCATTTTCAAATCTCGCGCCTGTGCAGTTCGCTCTGCCAGATCGCAGCCAGAGCAGAAAACATAGCTGCCCTGGCTCGCGCCGGTGAGCTAAATGTGCAGGCGTGAGATTTTAGGTGGGTACGAGCATGGCGCTGGTGAGGTCGGCGCTGTTCATGACCTCACCAGCGCCATGCTTGTACCCGCCCATAGTATCGCGCCTGCACATTTAGCTCACCGGCGCAAGCGAGGGCAGCTGTTTTCTGCTCTGGCCGCGATATGGCAGAGCGAACTGCGCCTGCGCGACTAGACCTAACTGCACAGGCTCGAGAATTGAAAATGCAACGATCAAGGAAGGACAACGGCAATCAGTGACAGGAGGGGGATAAAGGAGCAGAAAATGAGCCCGCCCATCTGGCCAACCAAGGTAATTAGCATACCTAACGGCCACGTTTTATAAAGTTTTTTTGGGGTCTGGAAGGGGAGTCAGGGCCAAGGTGCACCTTCATAGAATGCAGCCCAGGAGCTGCAGAAGGTGATTCTTTTAGTTTAATAGGGAAAAATCTGATGACAGGTTCCCTGGGTTCAGATAATCTTATAAATGTGCTCTTGCAATGTACTGTGTAATGGCCATGTCTGACTCTCTACAGGGACATGGCCTGATCATACCACATCTGGACAGCAGAGGAAAAAAATGAGTAAATACTGATAGGACAACATGAGATCGCAGATGCTTCATTCTGTGAGATAAAATATGTTTAAAAACTGACAGGGAAATGTTTTATCTCACAGAAAGAATCATTTGTGGTCCCATGCTGTCCTGTCTGTATCTTTTGCTTCCTCCCCTGCTCAGATGTGGTATGATCAGACCATGTCTCTAAGGTCAGACAAGGCCATTACACTGTACATAGCAGTGGCACATTTATAGTGTTATCTCAGCACAGGAACATTTTTTTTAACACATTGAATTGTGGAATATATTTCTATCCAAGATCTATTGATTAAAATGTACTTTGTGGGATAATACCTATAATTGTGTTATTTAGATGTCAGGTGTTTTATTATGCTTTTGGGAATTTATTTTTTTTTTATTTTTTTTTTTTTACAAGGCCCGAATGTCCACTAGAAAAAAAATGACAGCTAACACTAGTCTTTTTGGTATTTTGGATGAGACTCACCTATTCAATTCTATAAGTGAGCAAAAAGAATATCGGATCACATACAGATCAACCTTTTCGCATCCGATTTTTACTGATACTTTGCGATTCTTAGCATAAAAACTGCTATGTGTGAAAAAGGACTTAGTCCTTGAATTTGATTTTAAAAAGTGCCATTTTTGTTCAGTTTTTGTCTTTTAATAAATAATGAAATTGTATTAAAAAGTTTTTCTTAAAAAAAAAAACTATATAAACTGCAACAGATTTGAATATTTATTTACTTGACTAGTCATTAATCTTATATGAAATCAATCTGGTTAAATATCTACTGATGTAACTAATAAAGAAATATAACATATATTTGAAAATTAGACCAGTTTTTCCTCTGGCCTGTGTAACAAGTGTAACAATATTTATTGTAGAATATTTACTTTACACTTGCTTCCACAATCCAGTATCTTTGATTCTCCATAGTACTGCTTGGCCTAAAAACGATTTTAAAGATCAGCATCTTGTACTTTGTATGCTTAAAAGAAAAAATTAATCCAGGTTGTTGGCTATGGGATTTTTCTGGACAGGTGAGATGCATGAAAATGAAAAGTTATCAATAGCCAGTAGTTAACAGGCAAGTATGGAAGCCAAAAATAAATCATAATATGTCTAGAACTCAGACACTAATATGAACACAGGATTTATTGTGAAGTGTGACAGCAGAATTACTGTAACTTGTACAAACCCTGCCAATTAAAAAAAATTGCAGATCATTGGCATTTATGTTACTGACTGTCCTCTAATATTCTAGAATGTATCCTCGAAAGCTCTCTACTACATGTAACAGCTTATTGTGTGTTGTCCTGTGACTGCCCAAGAAATGCCTGTACACCTCAATCTGGCAGCCTCAGGGTATGGCACATCACACTTTGTGAGCATTTATCAGGATTGCCACAGAAGCCACTAACCACATACTAATGAAATACTGGGTGTGTCACCTAATCACTCCATCCGTTTCTATAATGACCTGATTGATAACATAAGGTTATTTATGTTCTAGTAGTTTGTAATGTAACTTTGTGGTTCCCTCTTAACTTGTTTATTTATCCACCAATACCATTCACTGTTAAAAGGATCCTATGTCATTCCGCCATCAGCTTGCGAAGATGGATACTTTTTTCCCAGGTTCCAAAATTTGCCTCTCTTCATTTTATTTGTAACTATAAATTATTGGCGTCTGCTATTTTATAAAATCAAAATAAACACGAATGTAAAAAGAAAAAATATTATTAAAGATTAAATAAAAAATATATATATGTGCAACCAAAACAGACAGTTACAACTTTTCCCTCTTCCTTCTTTTTCTCTTCTTGGAGCCTCCTTCTTGAATTTTTTTCCTTTATTTCTCTTCTACGTTCTCCTCTTTCTTCTTGTTTCTCTTCTTCTTTCTTCCTTATTCTTCCTATTTTCTTATTTAAATTTGTTTCTTTCTTCTTTCCTTTTGTCTTGTTTCCTTTTTTCTATCCATCTTTCTTTCCTTTCTTTTTTTCTTTCTTTTTTTATTTCTATTAGTTTTCATTCTTTCTCTTTCTTTATTTCTTTCCTTTTTTCTTTCTTTTTTCCTTCACCCTTTCTCCTTTCTTTCCCTTTCTTCTTTTGTTTCCTTTCATCTGTTTTCCTTTCTTCTTTCTTTTCCTTCTTTTCCTTTTCTCTTTCTTACTCCTTCAGTCTTCTCCTCCTTTCTCCTTTTTTCTTACTCATCCTTCTCCTTTCTATTTCTTTTTCTCCTCTTCCTCTTTAATAATTTTAATTCTGACAATTTATTTCTCGTCCAAAAACTAAATGTTAACATTTGTGAAAAGTTAGAGAATTCCATATTATATATAGATATATACGGTATATCATTATTTATTAGTTTTTTTTATTAAGCGGTTCTCTGTATTCCTGATAAACAAGTTGCTTATTGAACTCTTGATGGAATTCAGTGTAGATCTGCTTTCGAGAGTCTCAAACCCGGAGGTATTATGTGAAAATGAATTAAGGCTGTGCCATAAACGCCGGCTGTTCTTATGTGGAATATGCCTCCTTTAAAGTTGATTTTCTTATATAAAAAAAAAAATACTGAAGTTCAATCTGCCACATCAACTTTATGTCCTAATAATTATTTTATAAATATCAGAAGTGTAGTGCACTTAATTTCTTTGCTGATGGCATTATTCTCAGCTTCTGAACACTGCCTGGAGCTTGCTCTTTTTAATCATTTTAAAAGTGTATTTGGTGTAAATTGAGTTTAACACTGTTGAAAGGGTGTTGTTCAGGAGCTCCAAAAGAGCAGTACATGTAGTCTTATATCGGAGCGCGGCTCTCGAATCATCCTAAACTCTCTAGCACCCTCTCTTGCCCAAAGTGAGAAATGCAGCCTGTCTTTATCAGTACCTGTTATAGACTTTAGGCTTTATAGTATCAGTACAGGTATTCTTAGCTTACTGTTTTAACACATATTTGATATTGTTCCTGCTACTATACAAAAAGGGAAACAAAAACATGAATATATATTGATTAGAATAGAAAAATATATATATACTTTTGTACAAAAGTATGTATGTATATATATATATATATATATTTTTTTTTTTTTTTTTAATTGAAACAATAGATATTAATTTAGATTAGGTTTATATAAACTATACATATTTTCTTATTTTATCTTGACATTTGTTTCCCTCTAAGACCATTGATGTCATGTTAGAGTCGCCTGTTTACACCGTCTTTTTGTTTTGTCTCTCCTGATATTGGAAATGAACAGATACCAAATGAAAAGCATAAAATACAATAATATAGCGAATGTGTGTTGTACCTTATTTATGCTTTTCTTCATTTTCATTTCTTGTTAGGAGCACAAAATTAATCCGACTTCTATAATATGCTGTAATTACAGTAAAACGTAGAGAAATCCCAATATTATGTCCCTTTTGTAATTGTATTATCTGAATCACCTTTCCGGCGTCAATCTGATAACTCACCGTGGCTTTCTCTACAGGTGCGTTTTGCAGGCTTTACCAGGGGATATACGTAATCCACGCACTTGGCAGACTATTCCTTTTATCAATTAACTGATTTTTGAGGTTGTCACAGTTGTGGTCAGCACAGCCTTTAAGAAATCCCTAAATATTTTTTTTTAATGAAATGGCTAAAATAACAATTCAGAAAATACTAATTGGAATTGCACTTGGCAGCTATGTACACAATTCAGTCATGTAACGCTGGTAAGGAAGAAAAGTCAAAGTTTACTGAGTTTTGCAGAGAATTTATGTGAATTCAGAATTCTGTGAATGAGACATCTTATTTTATGAAATGAAAGTTTGGACAAATGAGGGTTTTCCATAAAATAACTAATAAATGTTCTATCCTCTGTTATGCATGGTCACTTCACAGAGATGTAGTATAGACCAATAGCAGAATATGGGTTCCTGTTTCCTTAATCCCTAATGAATTGTATAGATCAGGTTCCTTGTGTTCATGTCCATTGCTTTATGCTACACTTCATATTTACGTGAAGAGCTAGGGAGATCTCCGGTGGGAATTTCTAGAGGTCAGACTATTGAAGGGGTTGTCCACTGCTCGGACAACCCCCTCTCAATCTGTATGTTCCCCTTTTTAAAATAATAAATGTTATTCTCACCTCCATTACGGTGTCATATCAGCGGTGTCGACACTGTCCTTTCCTAATATCATGTGCCAGTTTGATGTCACGTGATCCTGGCTGTCAATCAGTTGCCACTTCACTCTCTCTACCTACCTTTATACAAATCGCTTATATCCAGGGGAAGTGGGCGTTACTGCTTTCTCTCTCTGGATGTATTTGTTATGTCAGAAGGTGGAGTGAAGCGCAGGGATCTCGTGACGTCAAATTGATATGTGATCCTGGGAAAGACCGTGCCGACACAACGGGAATGGCATCGACACCAGAGGTGAGTATAAGTTTTATTTTTAAAAGGGGAAACATACGGATTGAGAAAGGTTTGAGTAGAGCACAAACCCCTTTAACAGTGTATAATTGGTCATTTATGTTGTACTGTAAAAAACAGCATATCACAGTTACAATATTCTTTAACATTCCTTTATCAAAAAAACTATTTTTATTTTCAACATTCTCCAACAATTTCCATGGATATTTAGCAATAATGAACATAATCACCACAATAGATTACATTCACCAGATTTTGGACCTATTGATTGTCTAAACAAGCATCTCTGCCTTTTGCATTTGATTTGTTGAGTAAATGGATCGTGAAGGTCTCCATCGGATCTATTGAATTGAATTCATGGGGTAAATATGGTGATTCATTATTGTTCATTATTGCTATATATATATCTATGGAAATTGTTGGAAAATGTTGAAAATCAATATTGTTTTTTGATAAAGGTATATTGAAGGATATTCTAAGTGTGGTATGGCATTTCTCTACAGGCCAAGATATTTGGCAGGATGAGGGAGACGACTGAATTCTGGCTTTATACACTAGGTATATAGTCATATAAGGCTTGGAATTAGGTTTTGTTTTCTTTATGCTGCATTTATTTTGTACATCGTAGGGATGAGTCTCGTAAACATGTATTCCAGTTAGAATCAAGTTATAATCTATCTATGGAATAGGTGCTCCAACTAATTACAACAATGGGGCACTGTTATCCCTATTCTCTATGGGATTGCTGAAATTAGGCTTTTTTTAACAACCCTATAGTGGAAGAATGAAGCCATGTTTGAGCATGCACATTGCCGATCCATTGTAACAGGGATATCAGTGACCCACTGTGGTGATTGATAGATGGGACACCCAACTAGACCCCCACTGACCTAAAAATTATCACTTGGGTATTTGATAACTAGCAATGAGCGAGCGTGCGCGGCACTGTTCGGCACTCGATCGAGCATTGGGGCGCTCGGGTAGTTATGAAGCTTGGCCGAGTATCGCGTGTGCTTAGATGTGTCATCCATGAAACAATGACCCCAACACATGAGCTTTCCAAGGAGAGCCAGTTGCAGTCTCTGAATGGCTTTCCTGAGGAATTAAACAACATTTTCAGACTTGAGGCCACTTTACACGCAACGACATTGCTAACGAGATGTCGTTGGGGTCACGGACCTCGTGACGCACATCCGGCCTCGTTAGCGATGTTGTTGCGTGTGAAACGCAGGAACGACCATTAATGATCAAAAATACTCACCATATCGTTGATCGTTGACACGTCGTTCTAATCTCAAATATCTTTGCTGCTGCAGGTACGATGTTGTTCGTCGTTTCTGCGGCAGCACACAACGCTATGTGTGACACCGCAGGAACGAGAAACAACATCGTAGCTGCGGCCGCCGGCAATGAGGAAGGAAGGAAGAAGGTGGGTGGGATGTTACGGCCGCTCATCTCCGCCCCTCCGCTTCTATTGGGCGGTCGCTTAGTGACGCCGCACGAACCGCCCCCTTAGAAAGGAGGCGGTTCGCCGGCCACAGCAACGTTGCTAGGAAGGTAAGTATGTGTGACGGGTGTTAGCGATGTTGTTTGCCATGGGCAGCGATTTGCCCGTGACGCACAACCGACGGGGCAGATGCTTTCACCAGCGGCATCGCTAGCGATGTCGCTGTGTGTAAAGTGGCCTTTAGAGTCACCAAAAAAATAAAAAATTCCTCCCTGCTACCGGAAGTGCTCTGTTTATGGCTGACTATATGGTGGCGGAGACCCGAACAGGTCAATCATTGACTACTCAACTAATGAGCAGTATGGAAAGTCAGAGAGTCAAACAAGCTTGAATTGAGTAACGAGCATTCCGACATTTTAGTGCTCGCCCATCACTAGCGATAACTTTTTCAACACTGAACCACCTTGACGTTGCTCTTCCTGGCCATTAGTCACCTGATTGATTCATTAGGCTTACATCCATGGGTTCCTTGAAAGATATATTCTCCAGTTAGATCTCAAGATGCTGGCTTCCAAACAAGGCAAGATTATTACTGATAAAGAACATTATGTGTATATATCTAAATCATTTTTTTGGGCATCTTTTATATTTGTGAATTTACTGTATATAATACTTTTGTAATTGGAAATTTTGTCTATTTACAGTTCAATAATGGATATTTTCTGCCTTTCTTTTATAATCCTTGTTAATACTGACAATATAATATACAATGCTTTTATAGAAAATAGTAAAAACCTAACACGCAGATAAATAAAGCGTCCAAAAATGAGCCCCCCATCTATGTCTCTGTATTGTTGATTAGAACACACAAAGCCGCTCTTCCCTCAGAGATTCCTCATTCATTTGTTACTTAATGCCAAGACCTCACATTCTTCCTGAAATTGGCTGCATGCAAACGGGGTGCCGCACGAATACAAATTCCTAATGCCTTTTCTTATATACCTTTTATTTGTCAGAGTTTGTTATCTTTCAAAACAATAAAGAGAGCCCGGACTCATCTATGCTAAAATTAAGAATTTATAACTATATGGAACAGATGTTTTCATAAACATTTGCTATAATTAATTTCAACTAGGGATTGAAGGAACAAAGCCATTTTTTTCCTCTTGAAAACTTTATTGCTATTTCCCCACACACCAAACTGAATTCTTCACTTTAATATTGTTAATGAAACAAAATTACTATTCAATTTTGTTTTCATTGCAAGAAACAAAATCTTAATAGGTGCACAAACCATTTAGACACAGATATATAAAAGTCGCAGCATAAAGCATTACTTCTAGATATGTAAAACAAAAAAAAACGTCTCTGCGGCGTTTCCTCCCCTCTTTATGAACCCACCTTTTTTTTTGGTGTCAGTTTTGGGGTCATGAATTAATATTCTCATTTTAGTTAAGGTAGATATACCGCCATTTAACATTTAGATAATTTATCATACCCTAAACTGTCGTCTGTTGAAATGTTACTATTTCTTTGCTTGCTTGATTATTTCATGAACGCTACTCTTTTACTTGAATGTTATGGGGTTTTTTTGTGTTTGCACATTCTTTTCTGCTATGTGTTATGTAGCATGGGGGCTTTGATGCTTGACGTTATGGGCTTAAATTCCAGGAGTTAATTATTTTGTCTGTCAACTTGTGGTTGTGAAAAGACCAACCACAGAGAATTCTGAGCCACTGGCGGGCTGCTATGGGACTGAACACCGTTAACATTGACTCTGGGTCCCACAGTTCAGCTACATGCAAATTTTACTTTACCATCATTCACAAATTTATAGGGAATCAAATGTATTGTGTCAATGGCTTCTCATATATAAGGGAGGAGCCCCTACCAGGGGTTCACCAGTAGAGATGAGCAGTTTTGTGGAGGTTCAGTTTGCCGGCAGCCAAGGAGCCAAGCTTCCACTGGTTCGAGCTTGACTGATTGGCAGTTTGAGTTTCTGCCCACATACAGCCAGCCATAAGTAGATCACTTCCACGGAAGGGTGGCGGGCTTTTTCAACACTTTTTGGGCTGCAAACTACATGTAATCGTGCTGATGTTACTCACAGTATGAGCCGTTCAAACGCTGCAAGTGGCTTGCACAGGGCTGAGCACCAAGAGTACCTGAGCACAGCGTTGCTAGCGTAGCGCAAGGGAAGTTCGCACATAAAGCATCCGAACCCTGAACCTTGATTTTTTTTAATTTGGTGTTTGCTTTGGAAGCCAAACCTCCGGTTCGCTCATCTCTAGTAGTGGTCTCACTTAGCTTTTTCCATTTTACAAGGATGACCAATTAGTTCTCATGACAACCAGTATCTGTTTTAGTAAATGCTTGTATTCCAGTGATCTAAAGTTTTAGATCATGTTTTTGTGAAACTTATGTTTTGTACGGTTCCTCTGTTGTTCATCATAGAGATGTATGAATCAATTGATAATTTTATTAAAAGAAAATATGCCAAATGTCATTTGGTCTTTACTTTGACACTAAGTTCAGTAGTAATCCGGCCTAGAGCTACAGAGCAGAAAAGCACTGATGTTGAGCATCAAGAACAATTGACGAGTTTGGCAAAATAATTTTAACCAATAAGAGACTGTCAAACATTCAGAATCGATTAGAAAAGAAAAAAAAAAGGGTCATGCGTGTTTGATTTCTTTTTTTGGTGGGGTGGGTGCACAGTCTGCATTAGCGTCATCATCTGCCAAAATAATCCAACTTTACCCAAAGCAGTCTGGAAAGTTTTATTTATTTTTTCTCCATAAGTAACAATCCACATTTATTCTTCAACAAAAAAAAATCAACATTTATTCAAATATTATGATATCACATTCTGGAGCATCAACATAACTCTCCAAACCCTGTGTGTAACACGTCTGTCTGACTATCTATCTGTCTGTCTGTCTGTCTGTATATTTATTCATCTATCTATCCTTCTATCGATTATCTATATATTAATATATCTCTTATCTATCATCTATTTATCTATTTATTTATTTATCTATCTATTATCTATCTCATATCCATCCATCCATCCATCCATCCATCCATACACACACACACACACACACACACACACACACACACACACACACACACACACACACACTAGCCTGTCTCCTCCAGCTTTAGATTCCTGCAATGACCTTTGTTCACATGACGTGATGTCACAAAGGTCCTGAAGCAATGTTATCATCAGGATATAAACCTTGGTGACCCTGTGAAATTTCCCAGTTTTCTCTGGCATCCTTCTAATACCAGTCCTGCATACCAGCCTGTCTCCAGTTCAGTTCTTATAGACTTGTGCAGTTAACAGACATTTGGTCACAAAACTTTGAAGTCATAAAAGGTCCTTAAAGGGGTATTCTCATCTCCAAGAGCCTTTCTCAACATGTAGTAGGCGTAATAATATTCGCAAATACCTACTATTAATGTAGTATAATTATCCTGATTCACTGTCACTTCAGGACATTGCAGGACCTTAGGCATCCTAAGGTCCTGTAATGCCCTGAACATGGGGTAAGCAACATAATCAATTAGCAGAAATATACAGTGCTACATTTATAATTGGAGGTATCTGCTATTATGATGATGATGATTATTATTATTACACCTACTACATATTGGGATAGGATCTTAAAGATGGGAATACCCCTTTAACCTCTTAACGACTGCGGACAGTAATATTATGTCCTAGCGGTCATAATGTTACTGCCCGCGGTTTGCTGCCGGCAGCATGCCGCGATCGGCGCACATCTCAGCTGATTTTCACAGCTGAGATGTGTGCCTGCTAGGCACGAGCAGAATCGTTATCTGCTCGTGCCATTTAACCCCTTAAATGGCGCTGTCAATATGTATAACAGCATCGGTGCTCAACTTTTACTTACCGGCCAATACCGGAAGTCACGTGATGGGATCACGTGACGTCCGGTGGTTGTCATGGTAGCACAGGGTCATGTGATGACTCCTGTACTACACATGAATTACTTTCAGTTTCACTCGGCCCGGAGCCGAGTGAAGCAGAAAGTGAGCGTATCTGCTGTGTAGCTGTGATCAGCAGATAGGGCAAAGCGATCGGATTGCTGATCGCTATAGCCCCCTAGGGCGACTAGTAAAATTTAAAAAAAAAGTAAAAAAAAAAAGTTTTAAAACATTAAAAAAAAAAAACCTAAAAGTTCAAATATCACCCCCCTTTCGCTCCATTGAAGATGAAAGGGTTAAAAAAATAAAAAAATATACACACATTTGGTATCGCTGTGTTGAGAAACGCCTGATCTATCAAAATACAAACTCAATTAAACTGATCAGTAAACGGCGTAGCAGCAAAACAATTCCAAACCGCCAAAATTAAGGTTTTTTGTCGCCACAACTTTTGCGCAAAATGCAATAACAGGCGATCAAAACATCTGCACAAAAATGGTACAGTTAAAAACGTCAGCTCGAAATTCAAAAAATAAGCAGTCACTGAGCTATAGATCCCGAAAAATGAGAACGCTACGGGTCACGGAATGTGGCGTAAAACGTGCGCCACTTTTTTCAGACAAACTTCCGATTTTTTTTAAACCCTTATATAAAAGTAAACCTATACATGTTTGGTGTCTACGAACTCACACTGACCTGTGGCATCACACCCACACATCAGTTTTACCATATAGTGAACACAGTGAATAAAATATCTCAAAAACAATAGTGCTATCACACTTTTTTTGCAATATTTCTGCATTTGGAATTTTTTTGCTATTTTCTAGTACACTATATGGTAAAACTTATGCTTTCATTTAAAAGTACAGCTCGTGACGCAAAAAATGAGCCCTCACAAGACCATATTGACTGAAAAATAAAAATGTTACGTCTCATAGAAGAAGAATGGCGAAAAGAAAAAACGGTAAGCGGTAAAAATTGGCTGATCAGGAAGGGGTTAAATAATCTGAACCTCGGAATACAACTGCTGGAGTCCCTAAGAGAGTGGGACTATGAGAAATTGCAAAGTTTGACTCCCCCTAACGCCGGCCCTGATTGTAACTAGAGCTTATTTTTGAAGTAGGGCTTGTACTGTATTTCTTGCATATTCCAAAAATCTTGTCAAATCATGCTGGGGCTTATTTCTAGGGTAGGTGCTATTTTTTAGGAAACACGGTATGTGCGGTCTGACAATCCTTATAACTACCCGTATGTTGTTAGCTGTTGGACTGATAGCATGCACAGGCCAATTGTGAAATGCTTTTACAAATGGCAACTTCATTTCTAAGCAAAATATGCATTTGCCTCTTTTCCCTAGCCCCTGTATGTCACGTACAACATTTTATGTTAAACACTTTTTAAAACTTTTTTTATGCTTTACATAAAAATATGTATTATTCGATATTACCCATAAAAAGCTTTTACACAGATATCATTATAAAATGATTAATAAATGTTTATTTCTAGTACTTCCAGTATTGTATCTTAATCTGTATTATAGCCTATACCTGTATTCGTATTTTTAATGGTTGCTATTGGAATGCTAATGCTGTAACTGGTTTACAGAGCTTCCTTGATTGACAGCTCTGGGTTTTCAGGTGTCAGGGAAGGGCCAATATAGATATATGAAGCGTTTGGCCACACTTTGGGTGCACCGAGCATCTTTGCTTGGTTTTAACAGTCATTTTATGTTGACAGGTTTCCTTAAACAGTCCAAAAAGACAGGTAGGTGTAAAAAAATCTTCTCTACCTAAAATTTACCATGAATAAAGGTATATAAAGAATGGAATATTTTTTTATATACACCTGCTGAGCTGGACTTACCAGTCTTTTCGGACTGTTTGAAGTTACGTCAGGATAGTGGAATGATCTTATTATTTGGTGAGCCCACAACATCTGTTATTACTGTGTTAGATTCCCGTTATATCTCTCAATACACACTGGCGAACAGTTGTCT
The DNA here is from genome assembly GCF_048569485.1 of Anomaloglossus baeobatrachus. Lineage (NCBI taxonomy): Eukaryota > Metazoa > Chordata > Amphibia > Anura > Aromobatidae > Anomaloglossus > Anomaloglossus baeobatrachus. Next base: position 464,337,460 of record NC_134358.1, read on the forward strand.
AAACCTGCTGATTTAGACAGGATTTGGTTATATTGCTTGAGAGCCTCCTGATCCTTCTCAAGGTGATATTGGGGGACAGAAGTCAATATATGAAATATATGAAATCAGAAGTGTAGCTGAGGAGTTCTCCCTTTACCATTAAATAGGTTATGCGGCCTAAATCCACAAGTCTGGAGTTACTCTTTGTTCCTGCAAACATATGAATTCTCACATCGTACGCATTGTGTGTTGTGAGTATTTGGTGTTGTCATAGCCGGAAACGGCGGTCAAGGGACGCGAGTAGGCAATATGCATACTCCTGGACACAATCCGATTAGAGGGTGCTGCCTCGCTCAGTACACTTGCATTGATCACCCATCTACTCTAGGGCCACCTGAACACCGTGCCCGGCTCTGACAAAAGAGCATCCTCACAGCACACAGTACGTACAATGTATAGATTGATAAGTCTGCAGTAACAAAGAGATACTGCAGACTTGTGGATTTAGACTGGACAACCTCTTTAATTCCGCCTCCGCTACTTCCGGCATCTCACAAATTATACATACTAATTGTGTCCCTATAGCATATATGTATTGATCAGAATGTTTTTACCATTTATTTCTGGATAACACACAATGTCCATATATAAAACGGAATATACTGTATATCACAAAATTGAGTACACCTGTCACATTTTTGTAAATTCAGTATTTTATTATCTTTTCATGTGATAACACTGAAGATATGACACTTTGATACAATGTAAAGTAGTAAGTGTACAGCCTGTATAACAGTGCAAATTTGATGCCCTTTATATAACTCAACACACAGCCATTAATTTCTAAACCGCTGGCAACAAATGTGAGTACACCCCTAAGTGAAATTGGCCAAATTGTGCCCAATTAACCATTTTTCCTCCTTGGTGTCATGTGACTCATTAGTATTACAAGATCTCAGGTGTGAATGGGGAGCAGGTGTGTTATATTTGTTATCGCTCACACATTCTTTTATACTGGTCATTTAAAGTTCAACATGGCACCTCTTGGCAAAGAATTCTTTGCCAAGAGGATATGAAAAAAATGTTGTTAGTCTACATAAAGATGGCCTAGGCAATAAGAAGATTGCCGACAGCCTGAAACTAGGTTGCTGCAGAGTGGCTAAGACCATACAGTGATTTAACATGACAGGTTCTACTGAGGACAGGCGTCACCATGGGCGACCAAAGAAGTTGATTGCATTTGCTCAGCATCCAGAGGTTGTCTTTTCAAAATAGACATATGGTATTAGTGCTGCCAGCATTGCTGTAGAGGTTAAAGGGGTGGAGGTCAGGCTGTCAGTGCTTAGACCATACGCCGCACACTGAATTAAATTGGTCTGCATGGCTGTCATCCCACAAGGAAGAGTCTTCTAAAGATGATGCACAAAAAAAGCCCACAATCAGTATGCTAAAGACAATCAGATTAAGGACCAGATTACTTAAACCATGGCCTGTGGTCTGATGAGACCAAAATAATCTTATATGGTTCAGATGGTGTCAAGCGTGTGTGGCAGCAACCAAATGAGGAGTACAAAGACAAGTGTGCCTTGCCTACAGTCAAGCAGGGTGGTGGGAGTGTCATGGTTTGGGACTGCATAAGTGCTGCCAGCTGTGGGAAGGTACAGTTCATTAAGGGAACCATGAATGCCAACATATACTGTGACATACTGAAGCAGAGCATGATTCCCCCCCATACAGAAACTGGGCCGCAGGGCAGTGTTCCAACACAATGACCCCAAACATACCTCCAAGACAACCGCTACCTTTTTTATAGAAACTGAGGGTAAAGTTGCTGGACGGACCAAGCATGTCTCCAGGCCTAAACCTTATTGAGCATCTGTGGGGCATCCTCAAACAAAAGGTGGAGGATCACAAGGTCTCTAACACCACCCAGCTCTGTGATGTCATCATGGAGGATGGAAGAGGATTCCAGTGGCTCCTGTGAAGCTTTAGTGAGCTCCATGCTCAAGTGTTAAGGCAGTGCTTGAAAATAATGGTGGCCACACAAAAAATATTGACTCTTTATGCACAATTTGTCCATTTTCACTAAGAGGTGTACTCACTTTTGTTGCCAGCAGTTTAGACATTAATGGCTATCTGCTGAGTTATTTAGAGGGCACCAAATTTACACAGTTATACAAGCTGTACACTGACTACTTTACATTGTATCAAAGTGTCAAATGGGGTGTACTCAGTTTTGTAATATACTGTAGATGTGAAAGTTAGTTATGTTATACCATATTTTCCACTGATGTTAATACAGAAAATATGTGTGTATTCATTGTATCCAATTCTTGTGAATTCTTCTATTTTGCAATCTACTTTAAAACATCATCTCTTTTATAGAGCCAGTTATTAACTCTATCATCATGATTAATTTCTCCTATTGTACTGTAGTTCTGTAATTAGAACTACCTTGTATACCTGTGAAAAGGATATACCAAAATATTGGTGCAGTATGTGGGTAATGCATAATTTAAGGCTAATTTCTCTAATTTCCAATATATGTGTAAAACTTTCCTACTGATAACCAGCAGATATCACATTTTCTTTGTGGTCAGTCCCTGTACTGATAGCATTATGTAACTTTATTAAAGTGATTGACCACTACTTATACAACCCCTTCTTGTTCCCCTTATAAAAATAAAGAAGCCTGAACTCCCCTCCGGTGTGGCCACGGTTCCAGCGATATCTGAAGCCTTGTTCTCGTCTGTCTCCTCGCCTTCGGACATTTGAGCAGGATGGGAGCGCTGCGCTGATTTCCTGCTCAAACGTCTAAAGGCGGGGAGAAGGAATCCGGCGTTGATTGGTCATGGGGATCACATATCATATCAGAGAGAGTAAGGACACACAGTCTGAAACTAGTTCGTGCTGGTCTATTTTCTTCATTGAATTTTGACATTGGTTTTAAGTGGATGGAATTTTTTTAAACTCTGAATAAAATTTTTGGATTTTAAAAAGACCGGAATGTGACTGCTGGATATCCTGCTTGAATATACCTATATGAGTGCGTGCCTGCTCTTCTATATCCGTTCATCGTTCGGTCGAGTGATATCCTGAGGACTGGGTGAGCTGGATCCAATTTTTTCCTGTGTACTATTCCAGTATTTGTCATTAATAACGAACCTATTCCAAGTCAATAGGGAACTCCAGCATTTTTCTTGAAGATTTCCAAGAAAAATGCTCTGGTTCGCCATTGACTTAGATTAGGTACATTATTGGTAACATATATTGGAATAGTACTCTGTATTTGGTAAGCATAATCTGAACATGAATATTTAACTATTCGCCCATCGCTATAAATAACCTTTGTAAACTAACCCACCCAACTGGCTAATTTGTTTTGTCTTTTTTTTCTGGCATTAGTTCCTCCATAATTGAGTCTCTCTGCTTAGTATGAAGTGGGCGATCCTTCAGAGCTGTCCATGTGACCACTTTGTACTACATTTTCCACAACCCCCTGCTTCTCCTGTAAGATCCCTGCTCTTCTCCATTCACAGATAACATTGGCTACTCCGCAAACTGCTCTGTGATCTGCTAATGGTCAACAGGGTGGAGCTGACAAGAGGAGACATAGTGAACAATATCTCTCTTAGGCCTAGGTTCCACTTATGATTAACATGGACAAGTGCAATCCTATAAAACATCGGATTACACTCACACCAGTGTTAAACTATGGGGCATTGTCCGTCTGCCATTTTTTCTCATGCAGGATCAGCATGAGAAAAGAATCGCAGCATGTTATGTTTGGCAGTGAGTCTTGCATCACACGCATCCATATGAGACTATGCGAGCGTGGGAAACATCGGACTGCACCCACATGTCATCCAATTGCAGTGTGATATACGCAGAGACAGGCAGCAGAGAAGAGGGAGAAAGTATTTTCTCCCTTTTCTCAGACCCTGTGATCCAATCGCAAGATCATATCACAGTCGCATGACCCTCAGCTCACCCTCCAGCAGAGCCTGAGCCAAGAGTCATTAGCATATCGCATCCCATGCTCTCACATCGGATGCCATACGATAGTGGCAGTGAGGCGTTATGTGTCCACTCCTAGCTCCAAACATCCTGTCGTACATGTACATCGTGGCAGAGTACCCATTTTTGCAGTGGAAGCCGGCTCTAATAACTGGCATCTGCCTGTAACAGTAGCAATAGGCGCCAGCTATGAATGCAGATGTTAAAGTATTTAAATGCTACTATCAATCATGGACAGCGGCATTATAATAGCGTGATTGCTGGTGCACATGCTGTCTAATGCCTACCGGAACTGATGGGTAACCATAATAGCCGGGGGCCTACTGAAGGCTCCCACTGCCACCATCATAGGCTGAGCTTCAAAGGAGCCTGGAATTTATACTATATATTGCAATACTGTGGTTAAAGCCCCTAACTGGACCAAAAAATAAGCTACAAATATGTTTTAAATAATAAAAACAATTCAAACATCCATAAACGTCTGTCTAACGAAACATAAATGTATTTAAAACATACAATAAACAACAGAAAAATCAAAATGCCAGATTTGCAGCTTCTCAGTATTCGCAGTTGCCCCACAAAATGCAATAAATAGTTATCAAACTCTCATATTTATCCCAAATGGTAGAAATTAACTACAGTTCAACACACTAACACCAATCCCTCATACAGCGCTTTCGACAGTAAAATAAAGAAGTTATGGATCTCAGAAAATGATGACACAAACAACATTTTATGTTATTATTTATTTTAAATTTTCACCTTTTACAGTCCTTTTATGGCCCAAAATAAGCTTCTAGACAATTTCCAGTGTGGACAAGCAAAAACATTATTGTAGCTCTACACTGGACTACAGGCTATAATACCCGATAAGCGGTAGATTTGTGAATTAATGCTAAATAACATGGAAAAATGACTGTGAAGTAATTTCAATGATCTGTGTTCACAGTATCCACCCCTTGAAGTCGCACCCATTTTTGTTTTTTTGCGTTTTCATTTTTTTTTTATCTTCGTCTTCCAAAAGCCAAACCCTTTAGATTTTTGTTGACATAGCCATATGAGGGCTTGTTTTTTTATTGTACACCATTCACTTTATTTGATGTATGGAAAAATGGAGATAAAATTCCAAGGGTGGTGAAATGTTGAAAAAATATGCCATTCCACCATTTTTGGGGGGCACTACGGTTTTACGGAATTCATTGTACAGTAAAAATCTGGCAACATGATTCTCCCTGTCAGTATGATCATGGTGATCCTGAACTTGTAAGCTTTTTTATTCCTATTATTTTTTAGTGGCTTAAAAAATGTTAAACTTTGTAAAAACAAAATAAAAAATAGCACACGCGTTGGCACAAAGTGACTCTATCTGCCTCATTAAAGTCAATGGCCTCGTGGGGTGTAAAGCTGGTGTCACACTAAGCGACAGCGACAACGACGTCGCTGTTACGTCACCATTTTCGGTGACGTAACAGCGACCTTGTAAGTCGCTGTTATGATCGTTGCTTAGCTGTCAAACACAGCAGAAGCAGCGATCATAACGTCGCTGTGCTACATGTGCAGAGAGCAGGGAGCCGCGCTTAGCGCTGGCTCCTTGCTCTCCTAGGTACAGTACACATCGGGTTAATTAACCCGATGTGTGCTGCAGCTACATGTCACAGTGCAGAGAGCAGGGAGCCGCGCACACTGCTTAGCGCTGGCTCCTTGCTCTCCTTGCTACAGTATACATCGGGTTAATTACCCGATGCATACTGCAGCCACATGTCACAGTGCAGGAGCCGGCACTGGCAGCAAGAGCGGAGGCTGGTAACCAGCGTAAACATCGGGTAACCAGGGAAAGGTCTTCCCTTGGTTACCCGATGTTTACGCTGGTTACAGCTTACCGCAGCTGCCAGTGCCGGCTCCTGATCGCTTCATGTCGTCGCTCTCTCGCTGTCACACACAGCGATGTGTGTGTCACAGCGGGAGAGTGACGACCAAAAAATGAAGCTGGACATTCAGCAACGACCGGCGACCTCACAGCAGGGGCCAGGTCATTGCTGGATGTCACACACAGCGACAGCGACGGGACGTCGCTGCAACGTCACAGAAAATGGTGACGTAGCAGCGACGTCGTTGTCGTCGTCGTTATGTGTGACACCAGCTTTACACATTAATGTCACTTTCCAGGGAGGGTTTCAGATTGAAGTCCAGATGGAGCTAAATTGCAATGTAAACATAGTCCAATATGATGGACTTTGGATAGAGCAACAGCATGTAGGCACGTCTGACACTCTATCCAAGCAGGACGCTCGGAGGGCTTTAAAGAATGTATCTACTACTTTTCGATTGATGGCCTATCCTTAGGCGGGCTTTGCACGTTGCAACATCGGTAACAATGTGTTACCGATGCTGCAGCGATAGTCCCGCCCCCGTCGCACGTTCGATATCTAGTGAAAGCTGCCGTAGCGATTATTATCGCTACGGCAGCTTTACACGCACATACCTGCCGTGCGACGTCCCTCTGGCCGGCGACCCCCCTCCTTCCTTAGGGGGCGGGTCGTGCGGCGTCACAGTGACGTCACACGGCAGGCGGCCAATTGAAGCGGAGGGGCGGAGATGAGCAGGATGTAAACATCCCGCCCACCTCCGTTCTTCTCATTGCAGCCGGCGGCAGGTAAGTTGAAGTTCCTCGCTCCTGCGGCTTCACACACAGCGATGTGTGCTGCCGCAGGAGCGAGGAACAACATCGTACCTGTCGCTGCACCGGCATTATGGAAATGTCGGAGGCTGCAGCGATGATACGATAACGACGCTTTTGCGCTCGTTCATCGTATCAAAAAGGTTTTACACGTTGTGATATCGACTGCGACGCCGGATGTGCGTCACTTTCGATTTGACCCCACCGACATCGCACGTGCAATATCGCAACGTGCAAAGCCGCCCTTAGAATAGGTCATCAATGTATGATCGCCTGGGATCCGACACCCGACAACCCACTGATCAGCTGTTCTTGGTGTTGGTAGTGGCAGCAGAGGGCTGGAATGCTAAGTTCCGGAGTTGCTACATCTTCTGATAGTGACCACATCTGGGCACTAGATATCTGCCTCCCATTCAAATAAATAGCCCTACTATGCTAGTCTTTGGATAGAGCACCTGCATGCAGTCACATCTGACACCCTAGCAAAGCAGGAGACTCACAGAGCTTTAAAGAGGTTGTCCACTACTTTTACATTGATGGCCTATAGTTAGGATAAGTCATCAATGTCTGATCGGCCGGGGTACGACACCCAGCACCCCCGCCGAACAGCTGTTCTCACTGTTTCTGCTGGCAGCAGGCAGTGGGAGATGCTCAGTTCCGGAGCTGCCCTGTGTTCGGATAGTGGCCACAGTCCGCCTCCCATTCAAATCAATAGGATCCAGATCTGAGCATTTCTGGCTCCTGCCGCCGGCCCCGAGAACAGCTGATCACGCCGATCACTGGTTTCGGACCCTGGCTGATCAGACACCGATGACCTATTCCAAGGATAGGTCATCAATGTATAAGTAGTGGACAAACCCTTTAACTGCAATAATGATATATTAAAAAATAATTAGCACAGAATGTTTGAGCTAAAATGTCTTGTAAAAAGGTAGACATTCACTTTAAGAAAAATAGTCTGACAAGTCTTTTTGGTAATAGGAAAGCTGTTCCAGATATCTGCTAGTTTTGTAGATGTTTGGCTGATGCTTTTGCACCGCAGTGATTTAAGTTTAAGCAAAGAGAAGCATTTATGTGGCTTTCCTATTGATTTAGTGCCCCCTATTTATATATATCTCATGAATGATATTACATCTTGTTTCCTAATGAGAATATTGCAGCTTGCATGGGATTAGCTTGCGCAAATGTTTCAAAATGATTCCTCACATAAATCTCCAGCATCTTCTAGAAACAACCAAATCACACATTCCAATAAAATTCACATATTCCCCCAATAAAAGCCTATTTTCAGATATTAGAAGACGATTTGCCATTTGTTTTATGGCTTCCACGTTTTCCATATTGAACACATTTGTTTTCAGAAAACCTGAACCCGCAGCTGTATCCTCACTCCAGTCTGTTGTCAAACTTAATCAACCTCTCGTTTTAGTTATAGGCGAAAATGTTTTCTATTAAATAATGTGGAAATCTGATTGTGTCAGTATTGCAGGGCATTAATCTAGCAGTAATTCCCTGTCTTTCACACATTTGATGTAGAAATGCCATGGGGTGTAAGCTAAATAACATAAAATACACATTTTTAAGACAATGATGTGGTCTATAAGGCTATTAATACGCAGATGTAACAAGATTCATTACTTAGTCTTGGGTTTGGGTGATATATTGATGCTATATTAGAATTTATTGTGCCAACTTTATTACTCCCTTGATGCATTCTTATAGTTTTATGTTTCTTAACTAGTGTTCTGTGGCTTTCGCCATTTTTGTTTTTAAAGAGAATTTACATGTAAATTGGATAAATGGCCGCGTATTAGTAAATCATAAGATAAAACAGTTTCCAAAGTTTGGCCATTGTGTCTCTGTTACTTAGAAAGATATTGGGCGCGATTCCTTATTTAATCTACACCTGTTTTTGTCTACATGTTAGTTTTTTGCACCTTATTTTTTGTTTGTGCCTTATTCATTTCTCTATTCAGGCCCATTTTTAAGTTTGTTTAATTAGTTTTAATGTTTTGCTTTTTTTTTTTTTTTTTTTTAGCTTACCACTCTGAAGGCAGTTTAGGGTCATTTTTCAATAAATCACAAATGTTCACCAGTCCCATCCTGAAGTGATTTTATGTACATCAGAAATTTAAGCTAAATATTAGACATATTTTCCAAAATGTGCAACTTTTTACTCAAAAAAAAAAAAATTGCTTAACAGGTTTGAGCAGACCCGTGGAAGTTTGGGTTCACTGGGTTCCTGCAGACTTTAGTTAAAAGTTTGGTTAAAGACCCACACAGGTTTTTTTTCATTATTATTTTAATTTTTTAATTATTGAAATATATTTTAAAAAATGACATGGGCTCCACCTTTTTTTTGATAACCAGCCAAGGTAGATCTGAAAGAGGACGGCTGGCATTATCAAGCTTCAAAGACCCTAGTTATTTGGCCCCTCCCAAGGTAAAAATAGCAGCCCGCAACCACCCTAAAAGTGGCACATCCATTATGATGTGACAATTTTGGTGCTTTGCCCGGCTTTTTCCAATTGCCCTAGGTTGGTGGCAATCTGGGTGATACTTTTTTGCGGTTGCTGTCACCTGTTAATTGACAATATGGCATGAAGCCCAGGGATGGGCGTCTATCAGACACCTTCATTACTAACCCGGCAAGTGTAAAGTTAAAAGACACCGACACAGGAAAAATAATAGTTTCTTTTCCTCCACACTCCCTTGTTCACCAATTTATTGAATGAAAAAAATCTTCAAATTTCTGACATGATCAAATTGGGGAATAAAGAATCCCCCACAGTCCCTCATAAACCAGTTTATTATTTTGAAAAAAATCCTCGAAGTTCCAAGGTAATCTAATGGTGTAATGTCCCATGACGCCCATTGATTCCTATGAAGCTTTGTCCTGAGAACATTCTCAGAATGAGGTTCCATACATCACTGCCAGTCCGTGGCAGACCCCCAATTTCTCCTGCTTGTGAAAAATTCCGTACCTATCGCTGACTGGTAGTGACCTATGGAGCCTCGTTCTGAGATGCTGTGCTCATTTATTTAGAAGGCACCAAATTTACACTGTTATACAAGCTGCACAGTGACTACTTCACATTGTGTCAAAGTGTCATATCATCAGTGTTGTCCCATGAAGAGATATAATATATTTACAAAAATCTGAAGGGTGTACTCACTTTTGTGATATACTGTATGTGTCTATGTGTGGCCATCCAGTGTCAATATTTTTTTTAAAGTTTACAGGTAGATTTAGTAAGATATCTCTCTTTATTGCATCTTTTTCTCTTACAGGAACATCTGTAGATGAAAACAGATCTCAGCCAGCCTCAAATTCCGAACACATCTTTATATCATACAGGTATTTCATGAAATATTGATGTCCTAATTTTCTGTATAGCACTTTCATCACAAGGTCATGATTAGATCAGTCATATAAGGTAAAAGGTTATTTGAACCCTATTTATTTATCACAATAGTAACTGTCTTGCTGAAAGCCAGTGTAATGTTGGGACAGGTCCACTGTGCTATTTGCCCAAACAGCACAAGACTATATTGGGTAATGAAGCCCTAACAAAAATGCAGTAAACTCATAGTAAAAAATCCGCTTTATTCTTAAGAACTCTCCTCCGATTTCCTTATGCCACACACTTAAAGGAGTTTCCAAGTTTATAATATTGATGACCTATTTCTTAGATAGGTCATCAATATAAAATTGTTGGGGGTTAGACACCTGGTACCCCCACCAATCTGCTGATATTAGCTTCTATGTAAACATTTAATGGAGGTGTACAGTGCTGTTCCATTCAATGAGTAGTGTTTAATGATGAGCGAATTTGAGGTTCGGTCTTCGTACCAAACACATACTTCTCTAAAAGAAAGCATAATTCGAGTGCTTTACGTATGCAAACCACTCACACAAGCATCACTGTACTCGGGTACACTCAGTGCTTGACCTAGTGCGAGCCGCTTGCAGTGTTTTATTGGCTCTCACTGGGGGTAACAACAGCATGATTGGATGTAGTGTGCACCACGCAAAAAAAATGGAAAAACCCCTCCTGCCGAACTGATCTTCCACGGGTTCGCTCATCTCTAGTAGTGACTGCTGCTGAGCACTGCAGATCGGCTCATCTGCCCCTCTTTAAAAACTGATCTGCAACTCCGTTCCATGTCTACTTCTGATCACCGCTGGAGCTCCTAACTGCTGATTGTTGCCGGTGTCGGGTGTTGAACTGATATTGATGACCTGTCAATAGTAATTGCCCAGAAAACCGATTAAAACTATCTCCCCACTGTAACTGACAACAGGTGGGCTCTAAGTATTTTGAGAGAGTAAAACATGATTTAAGGTACAAGAACAGGCAGACTTGCACACATCGGAGCTGCACATTAGTGGAATGCAAGCAACTCCTTTATTAAATATGAGCTTCTTATTTATAATGCTGTTTGATTTCCTTCAGTTTGGTACAGAACAAGGCTTACACGGAATCTGTCACTAAGTTTTTTTTTCACCTAATCTGAGCTAAGCATGATGTAGTGACAGAGACCCGGATTCCAGCGTTATGTCACTTACTGGTCTGTTTGCTGTAGTTTTGATAAAATCACTGTTTTAACAGCATGAGTTCATCACTAGAGTGCTAGTAAACCTGCTGCCGTGTAGCCTTCCATATTAATTTAACCTCACCACTGATTGCCAACTTTCTGTGTACACTGTACATTGTCAAAAAACTTCCATCAGGGGTGTGGGCAGGGTTATAGAGCTCTACATTCAGAAAACTGCTAGATCTGCACCAGGGAAAACTGTGATTTTATCAAAATGACAGCAAGCAGCTCAGTAAGTTACACATCGCTGGAATCAAAGACTCTGTCTCTACATTATGCTGCTCTCAGATGAAGTAGCAAATGTCTGGTGACAGATTCCCTTTATACAGTCACTGATTTGGACCGCCCTCCTGAAATCTAAGAAACAGTAAAGCCTGAAGGCTTCTATATTGAGACCTGGATTTATTTTGTTTTGTAAGAGATACAGCCAACCAAAATACTATTTGATTTGTTGGCAGCATGTACTGATATTCTAAAGCATGACCTAATCAGGTATTGACAATTAAAGGGGTTGTCCACGCTTGGGTTTCAAGTGCGCAGTCACTGTATGTGACTGCAAATTTGTGACTCCTCACAAAGCACACATTGAACACTGTCAAGATTCTCCAGTGCCAGGATCAGGCAGACGCATGACCGCAATTATGCTATTTGTATGGATGTGGTCAAGTGCCGACTAGACATCCACGATCTCACTCAGTACAAGGAAATTGATCGGGCACGTCTAGTCGGAATGTGTCCGGAAGTATGCAAATCCCAGAGTGACTGCAAAATTGAACCCCAAGCCTGGACAACACCATTAATTCTGTATGCATAAAGATACCGGTTAATCTGTGAATTCACATGCACTTGACTTTCCTCTTACTCCTCTGCTCTCTGATTGCAACAAGCTCTAAGCTTTATATGCTGGAGGTGGAGCTGGAGGTTATTGTTGTGCAGCGTCAACCAATTGCAGCAATGACTCATGTCAACAAAATATTGGTGATGTTGCTTGTGGGGCCATTGACGTATACTGTACAGAGCATCTTGTACACTTCCATCCAGAGGAAACGCTAAGCTGATTTTCAAATGTAGTAAAGATGGCCCAATGGAGTCATTAACTACTTGTAAATCACATAATTGGTTTAAAGGAAATCTGTCACCAGGTTTTGCCACAGCATAATCTAAACAAAGAGACCCCAATACTAGTGATGTCACTTACTGGGCTGCTTAGTATAGCCTTGATAAAATCACTGTTTTAATAGTAGTAGATTATAACTAGAGAACTAGTAAACCTGCTGCCATGTAGTTCTCCATATTCATGAGCTCTGCACAACCCCACCCCACCTCTGATTGGCAGCTTTCTGTCTATGCACAAAGTATACAAAAACCTGTCTATCAGTGGTGGGGGAGAGGCTATGCAGAACTATTTATATAAGATAAAATAGTGATGTTTAAAAAAAAACAACAAAACACAAAACGTTGGAATGCTCTTATCAAGCAACCAAACCTGCTGTCAGATTTCTTTTAAAAATGTGGAGACGATGCAGATATGTCTTTGCAAACAAACATCAAAGATAGGAAACTTCCCCATGGAAAATGGAAGGGTGGTTTATCATCACATCTGTCTACCTGATTACTGTATATACAGCAATGAATGAGTGCCAGGTGAAGACAGAAACAGCCCCCCCCCCCATCCTAGTGATCATGTGCTCTCCTGTTGTGGGAAGGGAACTACTGCTGGTGGATGCTACCAACTCAGCAGTAGACTCAGGGGGCTGAATTTTCCCTGTAACTTAGCTTAATATGCCAGCCCTAGTTACAGGGGAAATCAGCAATATTAAACATATTTACATGTTGAAAGTTCCACAAAAGTCTTTAATGATCTTATAGGGGCACAATGTGTGAATGTAAAAAGAAAGCCACTGCCAGTCCAAATTGCTTTGTCTAGCCTGTCCCTAACGAAAAAATAAAACATATGTCCAATATATAAACATAATTATTTTGGAAAGGTGACAACAATTTAAATAGATTCTGTCAGTATAGAATGACAGTTCAAATTAAATACAGTCGCTTGTGCACCATATTGGGGCTAATCAACTAAGTGCACCATCTTACCTGCTTGTCTTCTCTCTATCTCCTCCCTTTCCCCCTCTTTTGATTGACAGCCCTGGCTTTTTAGATCCAAAGAAGGGTGGAGATGATAGGAAAACAAACAGGTGGGAAGGTGTAGGTAAATGTTCGGCCCTACCATGATGCACCGAGCACCTGTACTTGGTTTCTGTGCTCTATACAGTCTAAATAAAATGTATTTTACTCTCTATTTGAGGTCTTAAAAAATAAACAATATACAAAGTGACATAAAAAAACTAGACCCCATGTGTTAGAAGAAAGAAAAATAGCCAAGCAAGAAATTATATATGTATATAGATCAAAATGTGTTTTATTATGAATGGGGGAAATGGCCTATCTTGACTTGGATAAGCATGCGAATTCAATTATTCTCTGCCCTGATCCCTTTGATTAGCAATTCTCTCCTTATCTACATGGTTCCGTACTGTACACACAAAGGGCACATAAGAAGTAAGCTGTTAGTGAATTCAAAAGGGGGGGGGGGCGAGGCAGACCAGGTACGGCATTTGACATCTCAGCTGAAGCACATAGTCTCCAGCCATCTTTTGAAAGTGTGTTTACTAGCTTCAATCCAGTGTTTTATTCATGCTGTCCATGGCTCCAGAAGCATGAATCTGAGGACAACTTCCCTTTAAGTGAGTTCAGTGAAAACTATAGACAGTATCAAAGTCTAATATCTTCAGTGTTGTCTCATGAAAAGATATAATTAAATATTTACAAAATGTGAGGGGTGTACTCACTTTTGTCACATATAGTACATCATTCTGGTAAACTATGGATTTGTGACTAAAAGCTAATTTGTCAAGAGACTCCTGCTGTCCAAAAGGCATTTCAGAGAAAATATAGTTTGAAGATCTGACCGAGGCCCATTGCCAGAGAGGAGACTAGTCCGGCTCTGCCTGTAGATGGAACTTCCCAGTATCGCTCAGGGTGATTGACAAGTCTGTCTCTCGTGTTTACATTTGGAGGGGCCTGTTGGGAAGGGCAGCCAGGCGCAGAGATGGCCTAATCTTGTCTCCGGCTATAGTACCTGGCTAGATCTTCATAGTACCGTGTTTTTCCAAAAATAAGCCCTCCACCAAAAATAAACCCTAGCAGGAATTTTTGGCCTTTTTGAAGCAAGGCTTAAATATAAGCCTTACCCAAAAAATAAGACCTTGTCACGATTCAATAATGAAGTATCCATGCAGCTAAAAAAAAAAAAAAATACTTCAGGAGACTTCATTATAGAAAGCAGACACCTCTAAAAGAGAGAAAAGAGAAGACCCCCTGGATCATATTCACCAGATGCCAAACGGGAGGACCTGCAGCAAAACTCACACCCACACACATCAGATCACACACACAATCAGATCACGCACAGACACCCACACACATCAGTTCGCACACACACACACAACAGATCACACACACAATCACACATCAGATCGCTTACACAATCACACATCAGATCGCACACACACTCACCACATGCAGCGATACTAATTGCTTCTGGCTGGCAAAGAATCCTGGGACGCAGTGCGATGGAACACAGAGGACCTGCAATGGAACACATCGATGCGCTCCACTACCGAGACATCCATGTGTTCCATTGCACTGCGTCCCTTCTTCCTCTGCTGTCCGGAATAAATACGTATTGCCGGATGTGGTGACTGTGTGTGTGTGTGTTATCTGAAGTCTGTGTGTATGAGTATTCGAGTATGTGTGTGATCTGATGTATGTAACTGTGTCGGTCAGAAGCAGGGGAGGACCACGTGGAGCTTACATGCTGGGAGTGCCCGCCGAGGATCGCAGGTGACCTAGAAGTCATGCAGATGTCTGGGGTCTGTTCAGTATGAATCTCAAGGAAAGGGAGGTCTGGGGGTGTAAACTTACCCCCAACCGTGTTTCCCTAAAAATAAGGCCTACCCGAAAATAAGCCGTAGGGATTTTTTCAGGGCAAAAAAAAAGTATAAGACAGTGTTTTATTTTTGAAGAAACACTGTATATTTTCTCTCAGACGCCAAGGATTTATTTGGAGAGCCTAAATTGGGATTTTCTGCCACTGTACTGTGCATCTGATAACAATAACTCTAGCACTTTTCTATCATTTAGTGTCTTTTGTGGTACTGTACTCTTTGAACCATGTCGGTGTGCCGACGTTGTGCCATTTATCACCTCATAAATATCCCCATACCTCTTTCTTCTGCTCCTCACATTTACTTTGATCTGAGCAGCATATTTTATGTATGCCACTCAGAATATTTAAAGGTGCAATTTCACACACAAACATATTGAGCAGATGTTAATTATGAGTTTTATTAGCATCATTAATTAATTCAAACATGGCAAAAAAATCTCTTTTCCAGTCCATTGAATGCGTCGCTGTCATTACATATTCTGTTTTCTTTTCATCAGATCAGATCACATAGTATTGTGTGTAAGAGCAGAACATTTGTTGGACTTATGTTCTTTGTAAGATGTAGGTTTTAGTCTATCTTTGAATATTCTATTTTTGGTACTGACTAATTTGATGTATTATTTTTTTCATGACATTTTTCTGTATAAATTTTCATCTATAGAAGAAAAAATAAATAAATTCTGCATCCCAGTGTCTCATTTTGTGCATTAAAATATCTCTATGTATTTTCTCTTTTTTACGATTCTTTTCCTTCAAGAATATGAAAAAAATCCTGTATTGATGGCGTTTTTTTCCCCCATGCCTTAGCAATCTTTTTACAAGTGTCCCATACATTGTACAGGCTGAGGAGGACTGAGGACCATGTACTACCTTGAGTACAGTTGAGAAATGAGGTCAAGTTTTGCTAAGCATTCATTTGAAAGCCCACATTTTTCAATGAATACGATGACTAAATAAACAACACATACACCACTTAGCCATAACATTAAACCCATCTGCCTAAATAGGAGCGGACATATTATTTTTGCAACCTGTGCAGCCGCACAGGGGCCCAAGAAGTCAGGGGGTCCATGTCTACCTCTAAAGCTGGTGGAATTATGCATTGTGATGAAGGGCCTATATATTGTTCTTGTACTGGCCAATTTCTGTCAGTGTGCCTAATATTTTGTAGTTCTTCTTGTTACCAAAAGAGCTCTGACCTGTTGTGGGATGAACCCCAAAAGACGTATGAGGGGGAGACCTGTTTTAGGTTTCACCTGAACTTTAACAAGTCCTGTAAGTTGCGAGTTGGGGCCTCCATTGACCTGCTTTGTTTTCCCTGGACAGTTGTTTAATCATTTTATCATGTCCCAGAGACCATTCATAAACAATTTTTGCTATGTGGCAGGAGGTATTAACTTGCTGAAAAAGGGCTATTCATATACCAGTGAGGGAATACCATTGCCATGAAGGTGTGACACATTGCACTGCAACAATGTTTAGGTAGGTGATACATTTCGAAGTAAAGTCTGCATAAAGGCCATGACTCATGGTTTCACAGCTAAACATTCCTCAGAGCATCACACTGTCTCCACCAGCTAGATTTCTTGTTATAGTGCATCCTTGTGCCACCTCTTCCATTGGCATGACAACAGAGTGCTCGACATTTTGAGAGTAGGGGGAGTCTGTGAGCTTTTCCTTGTGCATTGTGCACAGGTCATTATTGGAACATTAGATTCTAATATTTGGAGTGGACTCACTGGGCCGCAGCACACATTACACCTGAGGGGGCGTGACTTAGGAGCACACTGGATATTCATCAGAACCTCTGATAGTGAGGATGGACAGGGCTACCGGCAATCACCAGGTGCCACTCTGGGAGACTTGGTGTTGCAACAACTGGCCCCAAGAGTATGAACACTGACAGTAACCGATAAGGCAGATGCAGCCAGCATTTCCAATGCAGCAGGCGTGCCGGTATTGAACAACTCCGCAGGAGCGGCCGGTACTACGAAACAGATAGGTGTACGTAACACAGCAGCATCGCATAGGTAAGGGACCTGAAGAACTAGCAGCGCATCTCTAATGTTAGACCACGTTGTCGAGGCACCTCCCATAAGGGGATGGTGTCTTTAATATCTAGTACTGCACAGCCATAGGCTGAGAGGCTCTTCCGGGTTTGAGGCTCGGTGGACCTTTAAGAATAAGTGTGAGTGTGTGCTGTACGTACACTTCCAGGAGACCTGCATGGCATGCACAGGCTATGGGAGCTGGCAGCAGGAACCGTGAATGCGTGAGCTACAGCTAAGTGGCCCTGGGGGTGAGTTTGCCTGCGTCCCCGCCATGGGAGGGAAGCAGGACAGTGCAGGGATGCCAGCAACAATGTTACAATTATGTAGTAGTTTAGTGATTTTATATGAAATGGTATTATTTGATGAATATTTGATTTCCCTGCTATTAGGCATTCTAGTTTTACTAGTACTATGTAATTTTAAATAAAAAGTTGTTTGTTAAAATATGTCTTCATAAGATTTTGGAATTGTGTAAATATATATGCAGCAGGTGAAAGCAGTATTGAACACTTCACTTGTTTGAATAAAGATACCTTGAGTTTGTGTGAACACCACAGTCTGCCAAGAAGTGTAAATCCCTAAAATATATATTTTATTTATTTTTTTAAGCAACCCACTAGATCAGATTGATAAAATAAAAAAACTGGATCTGTTATATTGATGATTTCTGGTTCATTTCGGCGGGTTCTCTTGAATAACTACACATGATGATGGCCAATCTTAATTCTAACAGCCTTAACACTAAGCTATCATATGAGTAACTTATGTGCAGGGCAGCAGATTACGTTTTCTGGCTATATATAAGAGATATGGAGAATTATGTTTTTTTGCAAATCAACAACAATTAATACGATTTTACATGCCAAATCTCCACATCCGGGAACCAGAATTTGTGGAATACCCATTGGTCAATTTTTGCTAATAAAAAGAATATGCTCAACTGAAGAGGCCTTCCAAAAATAACCTACAACTTTGTATCATCGCTTTCAGGAGAGAGGATATGGTCACAGACAAATCCATAAGGGCTATAATAGAGCTTGCAATGTATCCAGAGATCAATTATTATATGGAAACAAAAGATCCCAAATTAATGAACCTGATAATCAAATAAGACTAATCACCCAATACAATAACCAATGGAGTGACATGACAAAGATTGTCAATAGGCAATGGAATGTCCTTTTAAGATTCAATTTTGAAACAAACACTATTTTCTAAAACACAAATCACTGCTAAAAGATAAAAAAAAATTCTAAAAAAGTCTTAGATCTTTGAGTTCAGCTTAAAATGGGAGCAAAAACACGTGTTGCTCTTATATTTGTGGTCCGTATATTACTTCACCATGTACTTTAGCCACTCTGTATATCAGATTCCCAGTCATTACAAAATATGAGATCTGAGTGTCGGCCCCTAGCTTTTGAGGAGCGCCATTTATCACCTTCACATTTTCAAGGGCACCTTTTAATGCTAGATCCTTAAAGTTTCCTCTGGACACCTCCAGGTCAGGAACATTGACTTTGGGGGATGTGACCTTATCTTTATTGCCAGCTAACACAGAAAACAGAAACACACTGGCAGCGGTATGCAATATAGTTTCACTAGTCGTGACCTGGTTGTCTACTGCGCTACCAGGTATCATTAATTCCCCCTCCAGGTCCCAAAACAAAGGAAAATCACATCACACAATCATAAGGGGCAATAAGTCCTTAAAGGGGAACCTGTCAGGTCCTCTATGTTCTTCAGCTTAGGAGCATTCATACCTATATGCCCAAATTTCCTGCCTGACCAGCCCTATATAATGATATTCATTAATATAAATGTTTAAAATTGGCTTACACACCTTGCTGTCCCTTTGCTAATTAGGCCTTTGACTAGTTGAAGGGGCTTTGTGTCCCCAGACTATAGGCCCCCTCACACACAACGAGATTGCTAACGAGATCGTTGCTGCGTCACTGTTTCCGACGCAGCAGCGATCTCTTATGTGTGACACCTACCAGCGATCAAGCCCCTGCTGTGAGATCGCTAGTCGTTGCTGAATGGTTAGGACCATTTCCTTCAAAGGCGATGTCCTGCTGGGTAGGACGCATCGCTGTGTTTGACACCAACGACCTCCTAACATGGTCCTAATGCCTGCCGAGATCGTTATACAGGTCGCTGATCATTACTGCATCGTTGGTAAGAGCTGACTGTGTGACATCTCACCAGCGACCTTGCAGCGACTTACCAGCGATCCTTATCAGGTCACATCAATTTCGGGATCGCTGGTAAGTTGTACCAAAGCTGTGAGCTCAATGAGATCAATGCTGCTGGATTATTGACTTTGTAGTGCCAGTTAATTAGTTAGTCCAGCACCACCTTGCAGCGACTTACCAGCGATCCTTATCAGGTCACATCAATTTTGGGATCGCTGGTAAGTTGTTAAATGTGACGGGGGCTTATCTCATTCTCTTTCCATGTTATCATGCCCCTGTGGGTGTGATAACATGATTTTCACAGGTTAGTGTCACCATCAGCTAATGTAAATCTCACATATGTGTGCATCACAATTTTGTACATTATTTTGCCAAGAGATGCAAATTTTGTGCAGAAATATCTGTGACCAAATACTCAATGTGCGCACATAGCCTAATCTGGTAGTTTGGCATTGAGTTCAATGACTTTACCTGAGGTCACAGCTGGGGTTCCCTCAGTACCAAAGCTGTGAACCCAATGAGTTCAATGCTGCTGGATTATTGACTTTCAGTGGTGCCAGTTAATTAGTTAGTCCAGCACCACTGAAGTCAATAATCCGGTATTCCAAAATAATTGACCTCAATGCAGAATTTGCGTTCAAAGACCAGGTCGCAGCTGTGAGAATGGTGATGTCAGTGAGTTTGCCTGAGGTCACAACTGGGGTACCATGAGAACCGCCAGCTGTGACTTCAGGCAAACTCACTGACATCATTACTCATAGCTGCGGCTCCATCACAATGTTCTGAAGCTTGCAGTGATCGGTCATGATTTCTAATGTGACTGCACAATGCAAACTCAGATGTCGGGATCATCGTCGGACGTAGTAGTATAGATTAAGTCGGAACTGCAGGGGTGTTTTGGGAATTAATAAATTGGAGAAAGAGGGTGTTTTATTGGGTTTTTTTTAATAATGGATTTTTCTTTGCATTTTGTGGATATTTCATTTTTACTTACTCGATTAGTAATGGAGGATCTCAGACTCCTCCCCATTACTAAAATCTTGCTTGATGACAGCTGTGATTTTTTTTGACAAATCACAGCTGTCATTCACCCCTTATACTACCTCAATTACCACCTCTCCAGGGCAGTCGGGAAGATCCAAGAAAGTACCATGATTAGTGCATCTAATGAATGCGCCAATTCTGGGGCGACTGCGGGCTGTATTTTTAGGCTTGGGAGGGCCAAATAACCATGGACCTCCCCAGCCTGAAAATACCAGCACCCATCTGTTCGCTTTATCTTGGATGGATATCATTACTAGTTACCTATCAAATAGCCCAGTACGTCATCTCATATACAGTACACCTAATGATAAGAAAATGTGTCAAGTTAGACATCCATCAAATATAATGTCCAATCCCGCCCCATATGCTGTCACTTAAGCACTGTGTGACACACATTACACAAGTCTGGGATGGGGGCCTGAAAAAAGATTAAGAAGCTTTGACTTCAATACTATTATAAGAAGCATCAGCTTGAGTTTTGCAAAAAAAATATGAAAATGGACAGTAGAAGATTGGAAATTGGAAAAAGGGGATTTCTAGCAATAAGACAAAAGTCAAACCATAAGCTTTGTTGGATGCAAATGTGTCTGGAAGAAACAAAGGAAAAAGGGCTCACTGATTGAGAACTTGAATGAACGGTAGTGGAGGAAGCCTGATGAATATGGGTTTGTGTCACAGCCAAAAGTATTGAATACTTGACCAGGATTGCTGGTGGTTTCAATGCTGAGGGACGTACAGTATATGTGAGTATCCGACAAGGACAACATAGTGGTTCAGCAAGTTAACGACAGTTCATAGACCTTAGAGAATGGTGGAATATGTAGCCCAGAAATGAAAAGCTTACCCCTTTGCTCGTCAGTGTGTGTGTATATATAATGTGTGCATGCATGTATGTATGTATATATATATATATATACTAGCTGTAGTACCCGGGCGTTGCTCGGGATAGTAACTGTCTCTCTGTCTCTCTCCCATTCTCTGTCTGTGTGTCGCTGTCTGTCTCGCTGTCTGTCTCTTTCCTTGTCTGTCTATTTCTATCTCTCTGTCTGTATTTGCATCAGTCTATCTGTCTCAATCTCTGTATCTGTCTGTCTCTATGTCTCTTTGCCCGTCTGTCTCTTTGCCCGTCTGTCTCTTTGCCCGTCTGTCTCTTTACCCGTCTGTCTCTTTGCCCGTCTGTCTCTTTGTCCGGCTGTTTTTTTGCCTGGCTGTCTGTTTCTAGGTCTTTCTCTTTCCCGCTCTGTCTCTTTCCCGCTCTGTCTCTTTCCCGCGCTGTCTCTTTCCCGCGCTGTCTCTTTCCCGCTCTGTCTCTTTCCCGCTCTGTCTCTTTCCCGCTCTGTCTCTTTCCCGCTCTGTCTCTTTCCCGGTCTGTCTCTTTCCCGGTCTGTCTCTTTCCCGGTCTGTCTCTTTCCCGGTCTGTCTCTTTCCCGGGCTGTCTCTTTCCCGGTCTGTCTCTTTCCCGGTCTCTCGCTTTCCCGGTCTCTCGCTTTCCCGGTCTCTCTCTTTCCCGGTCTCTCTCTTTCCCGGTCTCTCTCTTTCCCGGTCTCTCTCTTTCCCGGTCTGTCTCTTTCCCGGTCTGTCTCTTTCCCGGTCTGTCTCTTTCCCGGTCTGTCTCTTTCCCGGTCTGTCTCTTTCCCGGTCTGTCTCTTTCCCGGTCTCTCTCTTTCCCGGTCTCTCTCTTTCCCGGTCTGTCTCTTTCCCGGTCTGTCTCTTTCCCGGTCTGTCTCTTTCCCGGTCTGTCTCTTTCCCGGTCTGTCTCTTTCCCGGTCTGTCTCTTTCCCGGTCTGTCTCTTTCCCGGTCTGTCTCTTTCCCGGTCTGTCTCTTTCCCGGTCTGTCTCTTTCCCGGTCTGTCTCTTTCCCGGTCTGTCTCTTTCCCGGTCTGTCTCTTTCCCGGTCTGTCTCTTTCCCGGTCTGTCTCTTTCCCGGTCTGTCTCTTTCCCGGTCTGTCTCTTTCCCGGTCTGTCTCTTTCCCGGTCTGTCTCTTTCCCGGTCTGTCTCTTTCCCGGTCTGTCTCTTTCCCGGTCTGTCTCTTTCCCGGTCTGTCTCTTTCCCGGTCTCTCTCTTTCCCGGTCTGTCTCTTTCCCGGTCTCTCTCTTTCCCGGTCTCTCTCTTTCCCGCTCTGTCTCTTTCCCGCTCTGTCTCTTTCCCGCTCTGTCTCTTTCCCGCTCTGTCTCTTTCCCGCTCTGTCTCTTTCCCGCTCTGTCTCTTTCCCGCTCTGTCTCTTTCCCGCTCTGTCTCTTTCCCGCTCTGTCTCTTTCCCGCTCTGTCTCTTTCCCGGTCTGTCTCTTTCCCGGTCTGTCTCTTTCCCGGTCTGTCTCTTTCCCGGTCTGTCTCTTTCCCGGTCTGTCTCTTTCCCGGTCTGTCTCTTTCCCGGTCTGTCTCTTTCCCGCTCTGTCTCTTTCCCGCTCTGTCTCTTTCCCGCTCTGTCTCTTTCCCGCTCTGTCTCTTTCCCGCTCTGTCTCTTTCCCGCTCTGTCTCTTTCCCGCTCTGTCTCTTTCCCGCTCTGTCTCTTTCCCGCTCTGTCTCTTTCCCGCTCTGTCTCTTTCCCGCTCTGTCTCTTTCCCGCTCTGTCTCTTTCCCGCTCTGTCTCTTTCCCGCTCTGTCTCTTTCCCGCTCTGTCTCTTTCCCGCTCTGTCTCTTTCCCGCTCTGTCTCTTTCCCGCTCTGTCTCTTTCCCGCTCTGTCTCTTTCCCGGTCTGTCTCTTTCCCGGTCTGTCTCTTTCCCGGTCTGTCTCTTTCCCGGTCTGTCTCTTTCCCGGTCTGTCTCTTTCCCGGTCTGTCTCTTTCCCGGTCTGTCTCTTTCCCGGTCTGTCTCTTTCCCGGTCTGTCTCTTTCCCGGTCTGTCTCTTTCCCGGTCTGTCTCTTTCCCGGTCTGTCTCTTTCCCGGTCTGTCTCTTTCCCGGTCTGTCTCTTTCCCGGTCTGTCTCTTTCCCGGTCTGTCTCTTTCCCGGTCTGTCTCTTTCCCGGTCTGTCTCTTTCCCGGTCTGTCTCTTTCCCGGTCTGTCTCTTTCCCGGTCTGTCTCTTTCCCGGTCTGTCTCTTTCCCGGTCTGTCTCTTTCCCGGTCTGTCTCTTTCCCGGTCTGTCTCTTTCCCGGTCTGTCTCTTTCCCGGTCTGTCTCTTTCCCGGTCTGTCTCTTTCCCGGTCTGTCTCTTTCCCGGTCTGTCTATTTGGGCGTCTGTCTCATGTCTCTCTCTGTCTGTCTCTCTCTGTCTCTGTATGAACACACACACAAAATGCGCCACACACTATCACGTGCTTGAACACATATACCACCCTCAGCACACATCCCGGGATTGTAACTCTCTCTCTCCCAGTCTCTGTCTGTGTGTCGCTGTCTGTCTGTCTCTCTGTCTCTCTCTTTCCTTGTCTGTGCAAAATTTCGTGATTGTAAATGCGACGGTGCGGATTCCTTTAGCGGACACACACACACACACACACACACACACACAACTTTATATATATATATATATATATATATATATATATATATATATATATATATATATATATATACACCCTATGTGCAGAATTATTAGGCAAGTTGTATTTTAGATATTTTAGAGGATTCTTTTGTTATTGATCAACAACTATGTTCTCAACCAAAAAGACTCATAAATATAAAAAAGCTTAATCTTTTTGGAAGTTGGAGTGGGGTTTTTATAGATTTGGCTATCTTAGGAGGGTACCTGTTTGTGTAGGTAACTATTACTGTGCAGGATTATTAGGCAACTTAATAAAAACCAAGTATATTCCCATTTCAATTGTTTATTTTCACCTGGTAAACCAATATAACTGCACAAAATTTAGAAATAAACATTTCTGACATGCAAAAACAAAATATAGCCACCTTTCTTTATGATGACACTCAACAGCCTACCATCCATAGATTCTGTCAGTTGCTTGATCCTTTTACGATCAACATTGCATGCAGCAGCCACCACAGCCTGCCAGACACTGTTTTCCTTCCCTGTAGAGCTTAATTTTTATGAGGGACCACAGGTTCTCTATGGGGTTCAGATCAGGTGAACAAGGGGTCATGTCATTATTTTTTCATCTTTTAGACCTTTACTGGCCAGCCACATTGTGTAGTAGTTGGATACATGTGATGGAGCATTGTCCTACATGAAAATCATGTTTTTCTTGAATGATACCGACTTCTTCTTGTACCACTTCTTGAAGAAGTTGTCTTCCAGAAACTGGCAGTAGATGTGGGAGTTGAGCTTCACTCCATCCTCAACCCGAAAAGGTGGTCCTTTTTCAGCCTTCCTTACCTTGGCCATGTCCCTGAGTATGGCACACCTTGTGCTTTTTGATACTCCAGTAATGTTGCAGCTCTGAAATATGGCCAAACTGGTGGCAAATGGCATCTTGGCAGCTTCACGCTTGATTTTCCTCAATTCATGGGCAGTTATTTTGTGCCTTTTTTTGCCCAACAACCTTCTTGCAACCCTGTTGGTTATTTGCCATGAAACGCTTGATTGTTCGGTGATCACGCTTCAAAAGTTTGGCAATTTCAAAACTGCTGCATCCCTCTGCAAGACATCTCACAATTTTGGACTTTTTGGAGCCCGTCAGATCTCTCTTCTGACCCATTTTGCCAAAGGAAAGGAAGTTGCCTAATAATTAAACACCTTATATAGGGTGTTGATGTCATTACACCACACCCCTCCACATTACAGAGATGCACATCACCTGATTTACTTACTTCACTGAACCACCTGCTCTTTCTTTTTTTTTTCTCCTCCTAGCTGTTGGTGACATCTCCCCCAACCCCGGGCCCTCATCCTTTAGTACATATAACTCTCATCCTGCAACACATAGAAACCTTGCTCATCTTATCAATATCCAGTGCTCACCTTCTCCTGCCCCTTTTAATTACGCACTCTGGAATTCAAGGTCAATGTGCAACAAACTCCACTACATTTATGACTTCTTCCCCTCCAATGCCCTGAATCTTCTTGCTGGATCCAGCACTCTGACACCACCGCTGCTGCTGCTCTCTCACATGGTGGGCTTCAATTCTCACATACTCGAAGACCTGAGAACAGATCAGGAGGAGGTGTTGGTCTGCTCCTCTCATTCCAGTGTGCCTTCCAGATCATCCCTTCAGTACCCTTACTCATGTTTCCTTTTTTTGAAGTCCACACCATTCCACCACACTTGTGGTGGCCCTTGAAGAAGGATCATGAAACGCGCGTCGGGCTCCGACCAGTGACTACCTGATCCTGCTTATCTATCGGGAGGGCATTTAATATTTCATCCGTGTGTCCCTAAGGTAAATACTACTGAAAACTCTGCTAATGTATTGTATGGGATGGGGACCTGCAGCAGTTTAAGTGGATAGCCCCCGTTTACTAGTGGGATATTACTGGAATTGTGGTCTGTGGGAGGTGGGCTTATGAGTGTCAACATTCTACCTGTATTCTACGGCTTTTTGCTCCCCCAGACCCCCCCAGATAATGAATATTATTGTAGTCACTTGGTCTCCACCTTGTTGAGATTTACTACCTCCTTGCTATTTGCTTCCTTTTCTACTGTGTATTAACCCATAGAGTTCATTCTCTTATGTATGTATGTTTAATACATATTTAATAAATCAAGTGGATTTTTACACTCCATTTGTGTGTTTTTCACATTTTTGTATATTATTGTAGGAGTTTATCCTATTATTATTTCCAATTATGGGGGAATATATGTGCACTAGCACTTGATGATGGTTTTTAACATGTTTTCCACCATGTTTTCCATGAATATTGTATTCATTCATCTTTATATGTAACAAATAAACTAGCATAACGATGGCCAGCCAAATCTAGAAGTGTGCTTCACCTTTTGTGTCCCCCTTCTTCCCCATAGATTGTAAGCCTTTGAGCAGGGCCCTCATTCCTACTGTTGAATTATGAACTATTTTGTTTTATTTTTGTCTATACAACCCCCCACTTGATTGTAAAGTGCTGCGGAATATGTTGGCGCTATATAAATAAACTGTATTATTATTATTATTACTTACTTGGTAGTTGGCTCTCAAGTCTATACAGCTTGGGGTAGCACAACAAGTATAAACATTATCATGTGATCAAAATACTCATTTGCCTAATAATTCTGCACACAGTGTGTGTGTGTATATATATATATATATATAATATTTATATATATACATATACATATATATATATATCTCTAATATATAAAGCTGAATGTGTGTGTGTGTATGTGTGTGTGTGTGTGTATGTCTGGGATTGGCAACCGCACCGTCGCAGCTACAGCCACAAAATTTTGCACACTCACACTTCTGGACCCCGAGAGCGTCATAGGCTATGTTTTGAGGGGAAATTTTAACCCCACTTTTTTACAGTTATTCGCCAAAAAACCTGCCTCCTTTAAAGCGAATGGAGCTCGGAGCCACAGTGCAGCCAGAACTTCAGAAGAATGCGCAGCCACGTCCTTATATGGAATGTTGGCGTGTCACAATGCAGCTAGGGAAAGAGACAGACACAGACATGGTAAGAAACAGACATAGACAAGGTAAGAGAAGTAAGTGACAGAGATAGATAGACAGACTGGGAAAGAGATAGATAGACAGACTGGGAAAGAGATAGATAGACAGACTGGGAAAGAGATTGAGACAGACGGAGAAAGAGACAGACAGGGAAATAGACAGACAAGGAAAGAGACAGACAAGGAAAGAAACAGACATGGAAAGAGAGAGCGATATATACAGAGGGGGAGACAGACAGAGAATGGGAGAGAAACAGAGAGACAGTTACTATCCCGGGCAGCGCCGGGTGCTAGGTTGTGAGGCGAAATTTTAACCCCACGCATTCCAATTTACCAATCAATTTTGCCCCTATCTACATAATGGGGAAAAAGTGAAACGAAACGTGTTGGGGGCAAATTGACAGCTGCCAGATGTGAACAAGAAGGACTTAAAGAATGAGAGTGATGGCGCCAAAGAGTATATACCGTACAGTTGCTAAGGTGGGGCCCCGACATGGGATACGCACCACACTCTGGGATATGAACACACACACAAAATGCGCCACACACTACCACGTGCTTGAACACATATACCACCCTCAGCACACATCTCACCACACATACACCAACCTCGCCACATAATCGCCCTAAACACACACAAGTCTGGTATTATCCTTCAAAAATAAAAATCTGATTAATAAGCAGCCAAACTACAAGAACAACAAATGTACCACATAGGAAATACGGCAGCTGTCAGTCACATGACCTGTCTATATGTGTATGTGTGAGCTAATATATACTGTCAGGGGAGAGAGCTTTCTGTTGCCTGGAGATTTATCAGGCTGCCAATAGCAACCAATCACAGCTTAGCTTTTATTTTGCTACAGTTAATTAATCTGAGCTCTGATTGGTTAATATAGGCAACAAAGGACATTCTCAGTATGTGTGAGGTCATAGGATGTTAAATCTGTGTGAAATATCTGTGGTGTTGAAATATATGTTGTGACATGCTTCTATTAGCTCAGTTTTTGCCTTTTAATAATTACATTTCTATCTATTTGTTTTGTGGTTTTTGTGTGCAGAATACATTTTTGTTAATACATTCTATTTTATTTTGTTAACAGCAGTTATTAACCCGGGCAAAGCCGGGTAGTACAGCTAGTATATATATATATATATATATATATATATATCTATCTATATATATAATTGCCTTATTCTGTCTGTCTGTCTGTCTGTCTGTCTGTCTATCTGTCTGTCTGTCTGTCATGCTCCAAAATTGTGTCCTTACGGTGACACAAAGCTGATTGGCCGCTGGGCTCGCCATGGCCCCGCCCCCCCACACGGATTGGCCGCTCACCCAGGCTGCGCCCCCACACGGATTGGCCAGCCGCTCGCCCAGGCTCCGCCCCCCCCACAGATTGGCCTCTCGCCCCGGCACCCTGCAGTCATTGGCAATTCAGCCACGCCACGCCCCGCCCCCCTCACGCAATGCACGTTAGCTCTGGCCCCACCCCCTCCCTCCCCCCGCGCATTTCTCTAACTGACACGGCTGTCACGGAGGTGAGTACGGTACTCCCTATCCCCCCCCAACCCCCCCCCCCCCCCCCCCCCCCCGGCCCCCGCTCCCAAAGGGGTGGTGTGGATACTCGCATGGTTACAAGCGCTGTCACGGAGGTGAGTACTGTACTCCCTCCCCCTCCCCCGGCCCCCGCTCCCACGGCAGTGGTGGGAGTGGTGTGGATACGTTGGTAACCATGCTCGCATGGTTACAAGCCCATCAAGGTCCTGCTGCGCCGGAAGGTCCACACGCACACACACAAACATACACACACATCAGATCACACTCACACTCACTCTCATACACACCTCACACACACCTCACATCGCATCCACATACTCACGACATCCTGGGATATCGCTTGCTTCTCGGCGGCGAAAATGTGCTGTTGTGATCTTCCAGGACCTGACGGAGGATCACATGGCCAGAAGCATGTGATATCCCCGGATGTTGTGAGTATGAGCGCGTAAGTGCGATATCGTCAGTGTCTGTGTGTGTGAGTGGATGCGATCGGGTGTGTGTGAGTGGATGCGATCGGGTGTGTGTGTGAGTGGATGCGATCGGGTGTGTGTGAGTGGATGCGATCGGGTGTGTGTGTGAGTGGATGCGATCGAGTGTGTGTGAGTGGATGCGATCGGGTGTGTGTGTGAGTGGATGCGATCGGGTGTGTGTGTGAGTGGATGCGATCGGGTGTGTGTGTGAGTGGATGCGATCGGGTGTGTGTGTGAGTGGATGCGATCGGGTGTGTGTGTGAGTGGATGCGATCGGGTGTGTGTGTGAGTGCATGCGATCGGGTGTGTGAGTGTCGGCAGAGGAGCAGGGCGTGCTGGAGGAGGCTGGGAGCAGAGAGGCTGATCATGGGGAAGAGGGAAATGCTGATGCTGAAGGAGGCTGGGATGGGAAAGCTGGGAAGAAGGAGGCTGGGAGGAGAGAGGCTGATCCTAGGGAAGGCTGGGGAGAGGAGGCTGATGCTGAGGGAGGCTGGAAGGAGAGAGGCTGATGCTGAGGGAGGCTGGGACGAGGGAGGCTGATGCTTAGGGAAGCTGATGCTGGAGGAGGCTGGAAGAACAGAGGCTGATGCTGGTGGAGGCTGATGCTTGGGGAGGCTGATGCTGGGAGAGACTGGGACAGGAAGGCTGATGCTGAGGGAGGCTGGGAGAGGGAGGCTGGGAGGAAGGAGGCTGGGAGGAGAGAGGCTGATCCTTGGGAAGGCTGGGAAAGGGAGGCTGATGCTGAGGGAGGCTGGAAGGAGAGAGCCTGATGCTAGGGACAGAGACGCTGATGCTGGGAGGAGAGAGGCTGATGCTGCGGGCAGAGAGGCTGATGATGCGGGTAGAGAGGCTGATGCTGGCGCAGCATGGCGGATGGAGCACGTTTGGTAATGCGCAGCATGGCGGATGGAGCACGTTTGGCAGTGCGCAGCATGGCGGATGGAGTACGTTTGGCAGTGCGCAGCATGGCGGATGGAGCACGTTTGGGAGTGCGCAGCATGGCGGATGGAGCACGTTTGGGAGTGCGCAGCATGGCGGATGGAGCACGTTTGGGAGTGCGCAGCATGGCGGATGCAGCACGATGGCGAGTGCGGAGTATGGCGGATGGAGCATGTTTGGGAGTGCGCAGCATGGCGGATGGACCACGTTTGGGAGTGCGCAGCATGGCGGATGGAGCACGTTTGAGAGTGCGCAGCATGGGAGATGGAGCACGATGGGGGGTGCGCAGCATAGGGGATGGAGCACGATAGGGAGTGCACTGCATGGGGGATGGAGCACGATGAGGAGTGCCCAGCATGGCGGATGGAGCACGTTTAGGAGTGCGCAGCATGGCGGATGGAGCACGTTTGGGAGTGCGCGGCATGGCGGATGGAGCACGTTTGGGAGTGCGCAGCATAGATGATGGAGCACGATGGGGGGTGCGCAGCATAGGGGATAGAGCACGATGGGGAGTGCGCTGCATGGGGCATGGAGCACGATGGGGAGTGTGGAGTATGGCGGATGGAGCACGTTTGGGAGTGCGCAGCATGGTGGATGGAGCACATTTGGGAGTGCGCAGCATGGCGGATGGAGCACGTTTAGGAGTGCGCAGCATGGGAGATGGAGCACGATGGGGAGTGCGCAGCGTGGCGGATGGAGCACGATGGGGAGTGCGCAGCATGGGGAATGGAGCACGATGGGGAGTGCGCAGCATGGCGGATGGAGCACGTTTGGGAGTGCGCAGCATGGCGGATGGAGCACGTTTGGGAGTGCGCAGGATGGGAGATGTAGCACGATGAGGGGTGCGCAGCATAGGGGATGGAGCACGATGGAGAGTGCACACCTCCCCCCAACACACACACACGCGCGCGCGCGCACTGCACAACACACCACACACACACACTGGAAACCACAAACAACTGCCCTACACAGACACCCACACACAGACAACGCTGCACACACAAATATACGCACATACCGCACATATATATAACAAAAATCATACATGAACTACACAATACGTAAATTCTAGAATACCCGATGCGTAGAATCGGGCCACCTTCTAGTATATATATAATTGCCTTATTCTGTCTGTCTGTCTGTCTGTCATGCTCCAAAATTGTGTCACCGTGACAGTGTCACCGTGACATGTCCTTACGGTGACACAAAGCCGATTGGCCGCTGGGCTCGCCATGGCCCCGCCCCCCAACACCGATTGGCCGCTCGCCCAGGCTGCGCCCCCACACGGATTGGCCAGCCGCTCGCCCAGCCTCCGCCCCCCCACAGATTGGCCTCTCGCCCCGGCACCCTGCAGGCATTGGCAATTCGGCCACGCCACGCCCCGCCCCCCTCACGCAACGCACGTTAGCTCTGGCCCCGCCCACCTCCCCCCCGCGCATTCCCCGAACTGACAGGGCTGTCACGGAGGTGAGTACTGTACTCCCCCCCCCCCTCTCCCCCCCCCCGCGCATTCCCCGAACTGACACGGCTGTTAAGGGGGGTGAGTATTGTACTCCCCCCCCATCCCCCATCCCCCGCTCGCACGGGAGTGTTGTGGGCTCCCGTGCGAGCGGGGGACGGGATACGTTGGCATGGTTACAAGCGCATCGAGGTCCTGTAGCGGCGGAAGATCCACACGCACACACACACACACACACACACACATCAGCTCACACTCACTCTCACACTCACCTCACACACACATCACATCGCATCCACACACTCACAGCATCCGGCGATATCCCTTGCTTCTCGGCCTCGATACTGTGCTGTTGTGACCTTCCAGGACCTGACGGAGGATCACATGGCCAGAAGCATGTGGTATCTCCGGATGTTGTGACTGTGAGCGCGTATGTGCGATATCGTCAATGTCTGTGTGTGTGAGTGTATGCGATCGGGTGTGTGTGTGTGTCGGGATCGGGTGTGTGTGAGTGGATGCGATCGTGTGTGTGAGTGGATGCGATCGTGTGTGTAAGTGGATGCGATCGTGTGTGTGAGTGTCGGGATCGGGTGTGTGTGAGTGTATGCGATCGTGTGTGTGAGTGGATGCGATCGTGTGTGTGAGTGTCGCCAGAGGAGGGGACAGAGAGGGGCTGAGGCTGGGGACAGAGAGGGGCTGAGGCTGGGGACAGAGAGGGGCTGAGGCTGGGGACAGAGAGGGGATGATGCTGGGGACAGAAGGCTGATGCTGCGGGTAGAGAGGCTGATGCTGGTGCAGCATGGAGGATGGATTACAATGGGGGGTGCGCAGCATGGGGGATGGAGCACGTTTGGGAGTGCGCAGCATGGGGAATGGAGCACGTTTGGGAGTGCGCAGCATGGCGGATGGAGCACGTTTGGGAGTGCGCAGCATGGCGGATGGAGCACGTTTGGGAGTGCGCAGCATGGCGGATGGAGCACGTTTGGGAGTGCGCAGCATGGCGGATGGAGCACGTTTGGGAGTGCGCAGCATGGCGGATGGAGCACGTTTGGGAGTGCGCAGCATGGCGGATGGAGCACGTTTGGGAGTGCGCAGCATGGCGGATGGAGCACGTTTGGGAGTGCGCAGCATGGCGGATGGAGCACGTTTGGGAGTGCGCAGCATGGCGGATGGAGCACGTTTGGGAGTGCGCAGCATGGCGGATGGAGCACGTTTGGGAGTGCGCAGCATGGCGGATGGAGCACGTTTGGGAGTGCGCAGCATGGCGGATGGAGCACGTTTGGGAGTGCGCAGCATGGCGGATGGAGCACGTTTGGGAGTGCGCAGCATGGCGGATGGAGCACGTTTGGGAGTGCGCAGCATGGCGGATGGAGCACGTTTGGGAGTGCGCAGCATGGCGGATGGAGCACGTTTGGGAGTGCGCAGCATGGCGGATGGAGCACGTTTGGGAGTGCGAAGCATGGCGGATGGAGCACGTTTGGGAGTGCGCAGCCTGGCGGATGGAGCACGTTTGGGAGTGCGCAGCATGGCGGATGGTGCACGTTTGGGAGTGCGCAGCATGGCGGATGGTGCACGTTTGGGAGTGCGCAGCATGGCGGATGGAGCACGATGGGAAGTGCACAACACACCACACACACACACACACACACTGGGAACGACAAACAACTGCCCTACACAGACACCTACACACACAGACAACGCTGCACACACACAACACCCAACACACAAACACCGCGGCACACACAAATATACGCACATACCGCACAACACACACATTGCACAAAACATACCTCCCCCCAAAACACACCACACACACACAAACCGCGCAACACACAACGCTACAGACACACAGCGCTCCACAAACAACGCAACACACATACAACACCGCTCTCACCCCCGTCACACCCAGACAACACCCAGAACATGTACAGCGCCTACACAAACACTTGGTAACTACACACAACATATATATATATAACAAAAATCATACATGAACTACACAATACGTAAATTCTAGAAGACCCGATGCGTAGAATCGGGCCACCTTCTAGTATATATATATATATATATATATATATATAGGTTTGAAGTAACATCTGAGAAACATGAATAGATGATGTTAATATTGCATGAGGAAGTCAACCTTGACGAAATGTCAGATTAAATTTTCATGGTATGCATGTCTTTATATTCTGTTTGTGAGTGTAAAAAAGAAGCAATTTTTGAATACATTTCTGGCCGCCTAAGACTATTTTGCACTGTTTTTGATTATCCCTTGGACAGGTCTGTTGGTGTTGTTATGACCACGGCACAAAATGTATGTTCACAGAACGACTAGACATCTCAACTTTTCATGCTCGAGTAAACTTGTTGTGCAAAGCAAGTGCCGTTATTTATTAGGCTCTGTTCACATGTCCGCATATCTTCTTCTTTTTGTCAGTTTCATTTAGGGCATATAAAGGGCACAGATACATAGAGTTAGAATTTTGTTTATTCCTGTTTCAAATGGTTCTGTGTTTCCATTTGGTGTTTATTCTTAGAATGTAAAAAAATCCTTCATGCAGAACTTTTCTTCCATTCTAAAAACGAACAGGATGCTAATTCATTTTATCTGCTTTGTGTATCTGTTCTAAATAGAACAGAAAAGTGATCAGAACTTTAATGTTGTTAAAGAAAAGAACACTTCCTTAAAGAGGCTGTCCAGGACTTTTACATTGATGGCCTATCCTTTGGATTTTAATACGGTGTGGATGTGCACTATCTAGCTGCAGCCACTATACCAGTGATAAAGCTATGCTGTGCACCCTCATTGATCAGATATTGATGATCTGTCTTAAGAAAGTAAGAGGCCTGGACCACCGATTTAATTGTTGCTTCACTAGGGTCCTTTTATTGTTGCTGTTGGTCACCTCATGTAGTATAGAATAAAGGGAACCTGGCAGGTGCAATATACACCTAGAACCACAAGCAGTTCTGGGTGCATATTCCTAATCCCTGTTTAGCATTCCCATCCTACAATAGCATACATAAAGAGTTCTTTAGAAAAAGTATTTCTAAAGATCCCTATGGTTTGATAATGAGGCCAGAGAGTAGTCTCAATGGCGTTATTTCCCTTGGCTAGTCGGATCCCTTAGAATGTAAGCACCTGTGGGTGTGCTAACATGCTAATGAATGCGAAGCTACCGCTACTACTGCTGGTTTTCGGCTTAGTGCACTTGATCAGAAGTCCCTGGACTTTCGGTCATTCGCATTATGAAGCCAGGTGTACGCATCTTGCCTTCAAACTGAAGTACTACTACTGACCGGAAGTCCGGGACTTCTGATCCATACACACTGAGCCGAAAACACCGGTATCAGCAGAGAGGTGAGAGCGACCATACCTCTGACAGTGCATTCATTAGTATGTTAGCACACCTGCAGGGGCAGGCTTACATGCTAAGGGGGCCGGCTAGCCAAGGGAAGTAGCGCCCTTGCCACTAGTTGCAGGCCTCATTAGCTTATCATAAAGGATCTTTAGAAATACTTTTTCTAAAAATCCCTTTATCAATGCTACTATAGGCTGTGACTGCGAGGCATGGATTAGGAATATGCACCCAGAGCTGCTCGTGGTTCTGGGTGCATATTGCACCTGACAGGTTCACTTTAAGTGAACTGCATGTGTATGATGTAGAGAGGCTGATTTCGCCAAACAGATATTTAGTATACCTCCATATGTGTTCAGACTTTTTTTTAACCCAGAGTAGACTTACAAGGTAGTCCTTGGAGTGGGAAAATATGTTCACAAGACATAGTTTGGTAGCTAGCTACAATTCAAAAGTTTTGTTGTTTTCATATTTTATAGCAATGGGCAGAAGTTTGTCATTATGATGCGGGCTTTTTGTAATACTGATATTTACGCAGACAGGTTGCAAATTAGCTTAACTGATGGTTGTTTGGCATTGAGTCATTAAACATTTATACCAGCAGGTGTAGACATTGCGGAGGGTCTATATCTTAAATACCACTCAAGGTAGTCCTAGGCTCTGCTGTGCTGTATCTCATCCCTTTTCTAAATGGATGAAAGAAATTCATAGAGGAGTTATATATTAAAAGTACATTTTAATTTACCACCAGGGTTTTTCCAAGATTCCTTTTAAATAGTTAACACAGTACAAAAGTAAATTGGAAAGATAAATCTTGTTCTTGAGTTACACATTGAAAAATTAATGATGCTGTGATTATTCTTATAAAGTTAGAATAAAATATATTAAAGAGTGATCAGTTTACCCCTTATGGTAAAACATGTGGCTTTCATGCTCCTATTAAGTTCCTTTAATGAAATCGCTTTTGCAGGATTTTGTTACAGATGTGTCCTTTTTTACCTTTACTTTTGGCTCAACACACCCCAAGATAAGTCATACCTGATGACCAGCATTGAAGAATCCAACAATATTCGGTCGGGTGATATTTTTGCAACATGTGTCTGTGATAACGCAGTTGTGTTCTGCATTGCACTCTGTATTGGTTTGCTAACATGGCCTGATTATCCAGCCGCAGCTCTCTATTCTGTTGGTTAATTACACTGACGAGCATTAGAGTAACAATGTTTTGAACTTTTTACTCCATATCTCCCCATCCACTACAGGTTCGAAAGAGAGGCTACCTTCATTTTATAGACAATCATCTTGGCTATCTCATACGTAAATTTGGCATGCAACTTTTTAGCATCTGACTAGTTATATAGATTCTTATCCTGTCACTGCATTGTTATTGTTTTGCGTTAAGAAATCTTGATTAAAATTTTTATTATTTTGTTGGTACTTTGTAAATACACCTTTGGCTTTCAACATTGCCTGAATCATTCTGGGTATGCTCTCCATCAGATTCAAGCATGTCTCCACCGAAATCTGATCCAAGGTCTTTTACACATTACACATTACTAATGTTGGTGCATATTGGTCGACTCACTTGAGTATGTATACAGCTTTTTCTTCAACTGTACCCACAAGTCTTCAATGGGATTGTGGTATGGTGAATATGGGGGTCAATCCAGCACCTCTACTTCATTGTTATTGAACAAATTTCTTTGCCATTCACGATGTATGCTTCGGGTTGGCGCACTGCTGGAACACTATGTCGTCCTTTTTATACCCATAGTACTCGAGTGTATCAAGTAACTCGTCTTCTAAGAGACTCCCATATATCTCAACACTCAGACCATCATCATCGATTCTGGTCAAGCATCCAAAGCTTTTGGCTGTGAAACAATCCCATATCATCAGGCTTCATTCATCAAAACTTGACAATTCCTTCAATTTTTCAATCCATTTTTCACTTGTTTCTTCCAGACCCATGTGCACCTATAAGTACCTAGTCTATTGACTTTCGTCTCATCGCTCCAAAACACACATTTCCAATCTTCTACTGTCCACTTTTTATACTTTTTTTAAAACTTGAGCCAATGCCTCTTTTGATGATATTGAAGTCGAGGCATCTTCACCTTTTTTCGTAGCGCGGTCCTTGCATGGACGTCTGTGATCTCACTATTATGAAGCATACAAGCCACCTCCACTGCCGTGTTTGTCATACCGTAACTTACCTTGTGATGTGCCAACATGTTGACGCCGATAATATGCCTGGACGTCCACCTCTTGGCTTTTGAATGGCTGGATGAACTTCATTTTGTAGTCTTCCAATTGTCATGGCCTCACATGATGCGGTTTGCAAATTTCTTGGCTGAGAGACCGCTATCAATGAGTTGGATGATGCTTTTTCTCTTTTTCTGGGAAATCTTTTTCATGCGTGCTTCACGATTCGAACCAGTGATCTTTCCCTTTGGAATCAACCAAATAACACACTGAGATATTAAGAAGTGTGAGAACAGGTTGTAATTTGTAATATACAGTAAGAAAAAGATTTTTCCACAACCAGGAGCAAAACAGGAGCAATGCATTATGATAAGAATGTGCATAACTAATCATAGGTAATTATGGGCAAACATGCTTGCCACTGCTCGATACTTGATCGAGCATCGGGGTGCTCAGGTACTCGTGGTGCTCGCACGAGTATCGCGGGTGCTTGAAAGTTTTGTTTGTGAAACAACGAACACAAAGCTCAGGCCTTCTTCACTGAATTATAAGAGCTGGCACTCCCAGTGAGAGACATTTGAAGTCTCTAAATGGCTCACACTGGGGTTTAAAAATCATTGATGGATGTAGTGTGTTAAAAAAACAACTCTTGAAGAGCAAAAAGAACAGATCCTGGATAGTGATTTATTGTCAATGTATTATGGAGTAATAACTCCTACAGTTTGTGTTTGTCATGGAGTTTTTTAGGAAATACTTACAGCAACAATATTCATGGAGTTTTTTTACTCTGAAACACGTTGGCAATAAATAGTATCCAGGATTAGGGCTGAGCGGACCTGGACTGTTATAGTCCAGATCCGCGCGGTTTCAAAGATGCCTGGGTGCTGGGCCTGGGCCCGGGATTCCGGGTGTACGATCCGGATTTGGCACTGAGGAAATTAAAGGAAAAATAAAGAAAAAAAGAATTACGCGAGCGTTTCATACGTACGGAGACTTGTCATGGCGGTGTCATGGTGGCAAACTGCTTTCGGGTTGCGCATTCACTTCCTGTACTGCACATTAAGCTCATCGCATACACACAGCCTTCCGTGCTTTCCCCATCCACCTGCCGTCCTGTCATCTGTAATTAGTTGCAGTCAGACGCGCCCCCAGCCTGTGACAGTGTCTGCCTGCAGTCATTGCGCATCGCGGCTTAGTCATTGTCTGCGCTCACAGCCCGCGATCGTGTTCTATGGCCGCTCTCTATGAGATGTAGCAGAGCTGGAAGTGGCATGGGATCTCGTGTGGATTATGCCGGACCTGGATGTGTGTATTTGGGGGTTAATAAAGTAGTGAAAGAGGGTATGTTTTTGTATTTTATTCCAAATAAAGGATTTTTTTCTCTGTGTTTGTACTTATTTACTTCATTTACAGGTTAGTGATGCAGGTATCTCATAGACGCTTGTGCCATCACAAACCTAGGGTTTAGTAGCAGCTGTGCGCTATTATTAACCCCTGCTATTACCCCTATTGCCACCACACCAGGGCAACGAGAAGAGCCAGTAAAGCATTGGGATTATCACATCTAATAGATGCAGCAATTCCAAGCAGCTGCGGGCTGAGAATACCAGCTCCCAGTTGGCTTTATCTTGGCTGGGTATCGAAATTGGGGGGGGACCGCATGTCGTTTTTTTTTTTTTAATTATGTATTTAAATAATAATAAAAAAAAAGCTGCATGCGGGATCTCTTAGGCCGGAATCACACTTGCGAGGGACTCGCGCCGCATCAACCGGCACAGCTGCACACTTTCCTAACAGGAGCGGGTCGGCCGTTTTGTTTCTGTGTACCTGCACGCTCATGTTTGGAGAGCGGCAGGCCGTACCGGGTGATGTCATGCCAGACTCGCACGTGTCTTGCATCGCATCACCTGGCACAGCCGCACACTCTTCTGACAGGA
Organism: Anomaloglossus baeobatrachus; assembly: GCF_048569485.1. Taxonomy (NCBI): domain Eukaryota; kingdom Metazoa; phylum Chordata; class Amphibia; order Anura; family Aromobatidae; genus Anomaloglossus; species Anomaloglossus baeobatrachus. The sequence continues at coordinate 464,376,460 of NC_134358.1, forward strand.
GCGGGTCAGCAGCATGTGTTTCTGTGTACCTGCACGCTCCTGTAAGGAGAGTGTGCAGCTGCCGGGTGATGTCATGCCAGACTCGCACGAGTCTCACTTTTCATCACACGGCACTGCCGCACACTCTCCTTAAAGGAGCGGGTCGGTAGCATGTGTTTCTATGTATCTACACGCTCTTGTCATGAGAGTGTTCAGCTGCGGGGGGATGTCATGCCAGACTCGCCCATGTGACTCCTGTCTTATTTTTATACACAGCATAGATAAAGGCCGACAGCTGGGGGCTGAAGCCGTGGGCTTTATCTGTGCTGGCATCAAAATATGAGGGACCGTGCCCCAATTTATTTATTCATTTATTTTTATACCACCATACTGACCTGCCGACACTTGCACTACTTTCCCCGTCCACCGGTTGTCCTGGCGCCTGTGATTGGTTGCAGTCAGTTGACACGCTGCCACTCAGGGTGGGGTTGCATTTAACTGCAACTAATTACACGCGCTGGTGGGTGGGCAAAGCAATGAATTGTCAGCTCCGGAAGGGAAAGCGTGACCCGGAAGAAGTGTGCCACCAAGACACAGCCTCAGAGCGTACACCACACTTGCTTCTACCCCCCTACCCCTTCCACCAATGTTTTTAATCTCCGTATTCTGGTCCCCATAGACTTATATGGGTACCGGATTCCGGAGCGAATCAAGTTTTTTATTTAATTTAGCAGAGATACGCCGGTCCCAGTTTTTTGCAAGTTCGACCAGCTCTATCCATGATCAGTTGTTCTTGCTGTCTATTCCTACTGCAACGCAGATTAGCCCCTTTTCTCCAGTTTCCAGCATTTATCTCACCGTGGGCTGCTGCAGTGTTTCATGTTTCAGTAGTTGGGACTTTCACAACTTTTTCAGGTGAACAAGTTTCCTGATTTTTAAACTTTTTCTATCATACATAACACCCTTTGCGCTATTTGTCTCCCCAGTTGCTTTATATTCTAATGTAATGTCACCAGACGACAAAGAATCGTGGCTATGAGATCGATACTGCACAGAAATAGTCACAAATGACTCCTTTAAATAATCTATTTCATGTTCAAATTTAATTATCACCATTGCTGATATTTTTGTGTCACAGAAGACCCTTTTTACACCTGTCCATGTCCATCATAAATCGGCTCTCTGCCTTTGATGTGGGATCACAAGCCGAACCCGAAACTTTTGTGGCAGATGATGGTTGGTATATTTAGCCATCATCTGCCTCTAACTACTGTGGATGGAGCTCATATCCAATTGCTATTAACCTGTTATGTGCAGCTGTAATCTGAGAGATTGGCATTTATAGCAAGCCAGAAGGGAGATGTGGTGTTCTAACCCTTCATTGGTGCTCCTGCAATGTGATCTTGCGATGCAGATGAGTTGCCGTTGTTGGGGGAGACCTCTAGGGGGTCTTCAGGGTCGCAGAGGAGGATTCCAGATTAGATCTGCGCAGATGTATGTGTGAGGAAAAAATTACCACACAGACGTGTCTCTATCTGGGAGAAGTACAGTGCTCTTCTAACCCGTATATTGTAAAACAATCACAGCTATACAATTCAACATTGTCCTTGATTAGTTAGAGGTAAGTGACGAGGCTTATGTAGAACGTCATCAGCCTGCTACCTGCTTTCTAATACCAGTTTCAACCAGCTACTGAATACCTGCATTGTTCAGCCTAGCATAATTTGTTATCAATAACACATTCCAAAGGCACATCCTAGTATGCACATCAGCATCCTAGCAGTAATCATACAAACACATATGATATTATTTTGGACAATTGATTCATAGCTAAGCCCTCACACCGTGAAAGCCAGTGGTTCTGATGACCTCTCTGTGTCTGTCATCACGGTACTCCTGTGAAAACCAGCCTTTGGTTGGCATTCATAGGAGACCCTGATTTCTGCTACATACAGCAATGTTGTGGCATTGCTGGACATAGCACAAGTGATTGGATAATCGCAAGTTCAAGTCCCCTAATGCAACTAACAAATACAGTGAAAAGTAAAATAAAAAAGTTTCAACAATATGAAAGAAAAAAAAAATAATAGTTCAAATATACATATTTGGTATTGCTGTGTTCGTAAAAAATAAATTCAAAAGTAAAAATTTTTTTTTTTTTTTTTTTTTACAATTTTCAGATTCTATTCTATTTCACTATTTAAATTAAATAAAAACTATACATGTTTGGTATCTCCGTAATTGTACGTCATGAATAAATAATGCAAAAAAAACAATTGCAGAATTGCACTTTTTTTGCTATGTCGCACCCTTGGCATTTTCTCCCCCACATTCCAGTACATCATATGATAGATTTGATGGCATCATTCAAAAGTACAACTCATCCTGCAAAAAAAACAAGCCCTCACATGGCTACGTCTGAAGTAAAAAATTTAACGTTATGGCTCTTGGAATAAGAGGAGGAAAAAAACAAAAGAGGAAAAACGCCCAGTCCTTTAGAAGTTAAACTGGAGGAAAAATAATAAATGTATAGTTGTCCTTCACAATGTGTGAATTCCATCATTCTGCATTATTGAATTTTTTTTCTTTGATTGCCTCTTTTTAATAAAAACCGAGCCACACATTAATAATTAAAAACTTTTGCCTTTTTTTTGTTCTGTAAAGCAAGTTACAATCATTTAGCTCACTTTTATGTAGAGAGCTCTTAGCACATATTCCTGGTGAATGCCTCACTAAAAAGCCTTTTTATATAATGATTGTTGGAGATTTACAATCCCCACAAGGGAGCTCGAACAAAGGAGAGATTAAAGTGTTATTCAAAAGAGTATTAAACATTGTTTGTTGATATCTAATTTGGGATTTTCTCAAGCAGATAGGACAATGTTAATTTCTTCATTAGTAATTGCACAGAGCCAGCAAGTTAAAAGATGTTTTCAAATTGAGCATCAGATCTTGAAATGAGATCTAAATTTCTTTAAAAAAAAAAAAAAAGGCTCATACTGTATGTATACATATATAGTGTAAGCTTTGTATTTTAGTACCATCTATAGAGGGCATTTTATTTTACTACCATGTACAGAGGGCATTTTATTTTACTACCTTGTACAGAGGGCCTTTTAGGGGCTTTCACTCCTTTGAGACACAGCCAATTTTAGTTTTTGTGCTTCTTGTTTTCCAAATTTCCTTTCTGTCGACATAGCCATATGAGGGCTTTTTTGTGCAGGATGAGTTGTACTTTTGAACGACACAGTTGATTGCACCGTATAATGTACTGAAAATCTAGAGAAAAAAAATTCCAGGTGAGTTGGAAAATGCCTATCGTATTTTTCAGAGTGTAAGACACCTGACTATAAAACAAACCCAGGGTTGGATAATAGAGATTATATGAAACTTATCCTGGTGATGTAAAGATGTATAGGAGATAATGTCATTAACATTACTGGTCTACTGTTGTGCTTGTTTATTGGTGCTCTTTAGAACAGGGGTAATGATGTATTCCAAAGTGGTAGAAGTATATTTGGAGGGTTGTACCAAAAAATAAAAGGCATTATATACTGTCCCCAACAGCGACATAACAAGGTTTCAGTATAGTTTAATTTATTTGTCTTGTACCAAAGTTCGCAATGAGCAAGAGTCCATTTATTGTGGGTTCGGTTACGAACCTTGTGTCTTACATGTGTAATGTCTTTCAGTAATAATAATTTATTCACTAATATAGCACCATTAATTCCATAGCACTTTATACAGTATATATCAGCAATAGGGACGGGCGAACACCCCGATGTTTGGTGTTCGGGAGACTCCCCCGAACATTTTGTAAAGTTCGCGTTCGGGTTCTGATATAACACGAACATGCGTTCGAACACCTAACTTGGACTTTACAGTTATGTGATGGGGTGGGGGGGCTGTAAAATAAAGAATATAGTTAATAATAATCATTGTCATTATACTTACAGGTCCCGTAACGCATGCTTCTGACTGTCTCCCGCCGCTTATCCTTCTGATCATCGCTGTGCCCTCCCGGTAACCAGCACTGATGATAGGACCTTCTGTAACGTCATAGCATGTGACCAGTCACGAGTGTATTATCTCATTGGCTACAGACTGGTCACATGGCTATGATGTCATGCTAGGTCCTGTCAGTGCATCTCGCCAGTATGCGGTGCTCGCCCGAACATCTCCGTACTTAGTATACTTGGCAAGTGCCATGTACCGGTGAGATGCTCGGGCACATGCTTGGCTCCCCGTCCCTGTATGTCGGCGCTCTTTACAGAGTCATCCCACATGCAGGGACTGGCTGCCACAGCCGGTGAATAGCGGCGCCGGGAATCAGGTGATCAGAGATCACCGTTGCTATAGTAACCCGCCTGTCAGGTTACTATTGCAACGGTGGCAGCAGTGACGTCATCGCTTACCAACCCACAGCCTCTGCTCACTCATTGAGTGATTAGACTGAACAGGGAACAGCAGCATTCTTCCTTCCATGCAGTGCTGTCTGATGTAGCAGAGCTGCATAGGTTGAAGGAGAAAGAAGACAGAAGACCAGGATCGTGGAGGGGTGAGAGGGAGTAATAGACATGGAATCTCTAAGTGTAAATCTAGTATTAACCCCTTATTACCCAGCGTGCCACCTGTCACCAGGGCCACTGGAAGAGTTGGAGACAGCTCCAGAAGATGGCGCTTCTATGAAAGCGCCATTTTCTGGAGCGGCTGCAGACTGTAATTCGCAGTGGGTGGGGCCAGAGAGCTTGGGCCAACCTGCGCTGCGGATTCCAATCCCGAGCTGCCTAGTTGTACTTGACTGGACACAAAAATGGGGCAAAGCCCATGTGGTTTTTTTTTTTTAAATTATTTCATGAAATTCATGAAATAATTAAAAAAAAGGGCTTCCCTATATTTTTGGTTCCCAGCTGGATGCAATTAGGCAGCTGGGGGTTGGGGGGCAGCCCGTACCTGCCTGCTGTACCTGGCTAGCATACAAAAATATGACGAAGCTCACATCATTTTTTTTTTTTTGCAAAAAACTTAAAAAAAAAAATGCTTCTCTGTATTTTCCATTTCCAGTGAAGGTAACACCAAGCAGTAGGGGTTAGCAGCCAGTAGCCCTTATACAGCAATACAAAACATGCAGCGGGAGCCCACACATTTTTTTTTAATTATTTATTTAAATAACTAAAAAAAAAAGAAAAAAAAAAAAGGGCTTCCCTGTATTTTGATTGCCTGATATCACAGTACTGTAAACATAACTAAATCATTAAAAAAATGACATAGCGCTCCGCGGTATTTTTGATTCTCAGCGCAGATAAAGCGGACGGCTTTGGGCTGCCACCCCCATCTGCCTGGCGTTACCTTGGCTGGCAATCAAAATACAGGGAAGCCGATTAATTTTTTTTTATTTAAAAAAATAATTAAAAAAAAAAAATGCCTGGGCTCCCACTGTATTTTGATCGCCAGTCAGGTAAAGCCAGGCAGCTGGGGGCTGGGATTCTCTGCAGCCCACAGACTCCCCTGGAAATGGCGCATTGTTTCTTAGCGCCATTTCCAGGCGCTTTACCCGGCTCGTCCAGCGGCCGTGATGACGGTGGCTCGCTGAGTAATAAAGGGTTAATACCAGCTTTGTATTCTCAGATACTAAGCCCGGAATTCATTGTCACACCGTCATGCCAAATTAGACATGGCCACCATAAATTTCTAGGAAACAGTAAAAAAAACACAACACAGAGATTTTTTTTTTAATTAGAAATAAAACCAAAAAACATTTAGAGACTCCACCTTTATTATAAAAAAAAATCCTTAGTCCAACGTAATCCACAGGGACAGCAAAGTCAGCTTCATCACTCTGTGCAGACACAGTCTATACAGTGAGAAGCAAAGCACAATATCAACTCTGCTTCATCACTGTGCCCAGACAGTGTCTATACACAGTGAGAAGCACAGAGAGCCATGTCAGGTCTGCTACATCGCTCTGGATAGAGCGATGAAGCAGACACTAACAGTGAGGGTATGACTCGTGCAGTCTTGCATTGCATCACCTCACTCGCCCCAATCGCCCCAATCTACCGTCAGGAGATTGTGCTCCGTGATGCGATGACACTCGCATCACGGTGCACCAGGGCCTTTGATGACATCATACTCACGTGACCAGTCTGTAACCAATGAGGTAATACAACATTCACATGTGACTGGTCACATGGGTATGACGTCACGGTCACGGCAGGTCCTTTTAGCCAGAGGTGCTTACCGGGGGGGAATAGCAATGATCGGACGGATGTGGAAACAGAAGCGCTGGAAGACAGAGTCTGCAGAACGCGTTGCAGGACCTGTAAGTATGATCATAATATTTGTTTAATAATGTGCTTTTTTTTTTTTGTTAACAGCCCCTAGACCCGAACTGTAAAGGCCACTTTACACGCAAAGATAAATCTTTGGCAGATCTGTGGTTGCAGTGAAGTCATGGACATATTGTTCCATTTGTACACAGCCACAAACCTGGCACTGATTGTCCACAATTTCACTGCAACCACAGATCTGCCGCAGATTTATCTCTGTGTGTAAAGTGGCCTTTACACGCACTGGAACACGAACATCCCAGAAAGCTCGTGTTCGGGGTCGTGTGCACGAACACCATGTGTTCGGTATGGACCTCAAACTTTACAGTTCGGGTTTGCCCATCCCTATTCAGCAACTCTGTCCCCATTGGGGCTCACAATATAAATTCCATATCGGCATGTCTTTATAGTGTGGGAGGAAACCGGAGAACCCAGAGGAAACTCATGCAAATAAGGGAAGAACATACAAACTCCTTGCAGACTGCAGTGCTAACCACTGAGCCACCGTGCCACCCATGCCACTTAAACTCTTTATACATGATTTACCCAGCATTTCACTTTTATAGATGTTATTCTAATTTCCATCCTTTATAGGATGCCTATTGCACATTTTATAACAGTCCTGTGTCATTCATGACCACAAATGTTGGCAAACAAAGACGGCATCATATATGTATCCTGTATGGTGCAGACAGAGAAGCACATGGAAATGCAGGAGATTGACTTTTGTCTTGGACACAGAGACTCCTCTCCTAAGTGTAAATCATCTTGTCTACACCAAAGATCCATTCTATTAAACCTCAGGCGCACACAAGCTTTCCCTACCCTGATGGCAAGCTCAGCTCAGTCTCTCCTGCTCGGCATTAATTACACCGATCGATAGAGAATAGTAATGAGTGAACTATTTGGTGAAATGGAAAAATGCTTGAGTTCCCCCATCAACTTCCATTATACTTGGTAAACGAGTACCGAGCATCAACATGCACGTTACGAGCACTCGAGCACAGAACAGTTCACTCATCACTAATGGAAAACTATGTAGCCGCTTAAGCGGACTTTACACGCTACGATTTCACTACAGCGATCTCGTTGGGGTCACGGATTTTGTGACGCACATCCGGCCGCTGTAGCGATGTCGTAGCGTGAGACTCCTAGGAGCGATTTTGGATCGTTGCAAAAACGTCCAAAATCGCTCCTCGTTGACATGGGGGTCCGCTGCCAGTTATCGCTGCTGTCGCTGGGGCGAAGTTGATCCTCGTCCCTGCGGCAGCACACATCGCTACGTGTGACGCCGCAGGAACGAGGATCATCTCCTTACCTGCCTCCGGCCACAATGTGGAAGGAAGGAGGTGGGCTGGATGTTACGTCCCGCTCATCTCCGCCCCTCCGCTTACATTGGGCGGCCGCTTAGTGATGTCACTGTGACGCCAAACGGACCGCCCCCTTAGATAGGAGGCGGTTCGCCGGTCACAGCGACGTCGAAGGACAGGTAAGTATGTGTGACGGGGGTGCGCGATTTTGTGCGCGACAGGCAGCGATGTGCCCGTCGCGCACAAACGATGGGGGCAGGTGTCATGCTAGCGATATCGGGCCAGATATTGCAGCATGTAAAGCCACCCTTAGACTGCTTTCACACTTGCATTGAACAGCATCCGTTGCTATCCGCCACCTTAAGGAATTACGGTAACCATTGCCGGAAACCATTTTATTCCTCATAGACTTCTATTAGCTACGGATAGCAACCGATGGCCTTGCATTGCATCCGTTAGCCGACGCTGCGTTGTATCCGCCTGGCGGATGGAACGCTGCATGTAGCGTTTTTCTGCGCTCGGCGGATGATAAAAAAAACGCAACCTGCAGGATTCCGTCGGTCTCTGTTGTTTTTATAATGGACGCCTATGGTGACGGATTCCGTTATAATCCGTCATTTGAGGGATTCCGTCAACGTATCCGTCTTTACGCAACTGCGCATGCCCAGATGTGTAAAATCAAGAAAAAAAAACCTTAACGGATTGCGTTATTTTGTACGATCCGTAGCATCCGTTGTGCCACTATATGCAAGGCATCCGTTGCATCCGTCACACAACGCAATGCAACGGATGCCGTTCAACGCAAGTGTGAAAGCAGCCTAAGTTATCTCAGCAATAGGAGCACAGCTCTTATAAATGCTCTACCCTGTGATTTAAGCTGCAGTCAGGGAGGCACTGCTAACCTTACAAACATTTTAACAAGACATTATCTTACTATAGAATGCGTCTCATAATCTGAAAATAACGGTATACCCCTGTTGTTTTTTGAGCTTTGTTTTTGTTTTTTTTTACGACATTCACTTTGCGGTAAAAATGACCTGGTAATAGTGTTCTAAAAATTATTGACAAAAAGTGGGGATCAGACAACTTTCTGATTTCTTTTTATTCCTTTTTTTTTAGGGTGGTGACTTGACAAAAAAGTGTTATTCTGCCATTTGCTTTTTTTCAGTTTGTATTACAATTTCATTTTATATTTTAATTGTTCCTACTATTTAGGAGTGTCCATTTTTAAATTTTTTTAGATTGTTATTTAGATTTTTGGGGAAAGAGAGTAATTTAATTTTCTATACACTCTGAACAAAAATATAAACTAATACTTTTGTTTTTTGCTCCCATTTTTAATGAGTGGAAATCATAGATCTAAGACTTTCTATGTACACAAAAGGCCTTTTTCTCTAAAATATTGTTCACAAATGTGCGTAACTCTGTGTTAGTGAGTACATCTCCTTTGCTGTGAAAATCCATCCACCTTACAGGTGTGGGATAGCAAGATGCTGATTAGACAGCATGAGTATTGCACAGGTGGGCCTTAGGCTGGTCACAATAAAAGGCCACTCTAAAATGTGCAGTTTTACAGTATTGGTGGGGTCTGTGGAATGTAAAAAAAAAAGTCAGCATCTGGTGTGACCACTTTTTGCCTCACAGGATGCCACACATCTCCTTGGCATACATTTTTTTCAGGTTGTTCATTGTGGCCTGTGAAATGTTGGTCCACTCCTCTTCAATGGCTGTGCAAAGTTACTGAATATTGGGAACTTGAACACTGTCATATACGCCGATCCAGAGCATCCCAAACATGGACAGATGCCGCAATTTTTGGAGGAAAGTGGCACTGTATTTTCCTATAAACACCATGATAAAGCAATATAAAGCACTGTACATTCTAAATGCTAATGTAACATGTGCCTTTAACCTAATTCATTATGTACTTTAAACACGTTTTACTCTGCATTCAATAAACTACAGTGAATCAGTGGGAAGGGGGCTCATAACTCTGGGAGAAAAATCAATAAATGGCGTACCGTATGTTATACTATATATACACAGTATATGTATATATATATATATATATATATATACATATATATATATATATATATATATATATATATACAGTTAGGTCCAGAAATATTTGGACAGTGACACAATTTTCGCGAGTTGGGCTCTGCATGCCACCATATTGGATTTGAAATGAAACCTCTACAACAGAATTCAAGTGCAGATTGTAACGTTTAATTTGAAGGTTTGAACAAAAATATCTGATAGAAATTGTAGGAATTGTACACATTTCTTTACAAACACTCCACATTTTAGGAGGTCAAAAGTAATTGGACAAATAAACCAAACCCAAACAAAATATTTTTATTTTCAATATTTTGTTGCGAATCCTTTGGAGGCAATCACTGCCTTAAGTCTGGAACCCATGGACATCACCAAACGCTGGGATTCCTCCTTCTTAATGCTTTGCCAGGCCTTTACAGCCGCAGCCTTCAGGTCTTGCTTGTTTGTGGGTCTTTCCGTCTTAAGTCTGGATTTGAGCAAGTGAAATGCATGCTCAATTGGGTTAAGATCTGGTGATTGACTTGGCCATTGCAGAATGTTCCACTTTTTTGCACTCATGAACTCCTGGGTAGCTTTGGCTGTATGCTTGGGGTCATTGTCCATCTGTACTATGAAGTGCTGTCCGATCAACTTTGCGGCATTTGGCTGAATCTGGGCTGAAAGTATATCCCGGTACACTTCAGAATTCATCCGGCTACTCTTGTCTGCTGTTATGTCATCAATAAACACAAGTGACCCAGTGCCATTGAAAGCCATGCATGCCCATGCCATCACGTTGCCTCCACCATGTTTTACAGAGGATGTGGTGTGCCTTGGATCATGTGCCGTTCCCTTTCTTCTCCAAACTTTTTTCTTCCCATCATTCTGGTACAGGTTGATCTTTGTCTCATCTGTCCATAGAATACTTTTCCAGAACTGAGCTGGCTTCATGAGGTGTTTTTCAGCAAATTTAACTCTGGCCTGTCTATTTTTGGAATTGATGAATGGTTTGCATCTAGATGTGAACCCTTTGTATTTACTTTCATGGAGTCTTCTCTTTACTGTTGACTTAGAGACAGATACACCTACTTCACTGAGAGTGTTCTGGACTTCAGTTGATGTTGTGAACAGGTTCTTCTTCACCAAAGAAAGTATGCGGCGATCATCCACCACTGTTGTCATCCGTGGACGCCCAGGCCTTTTTGAGTTCCCAAGCTCACTAGTCAATTCCTTTTTTCTCAGAATGTACCCGACTGTTGATTTTGCTACTCCAAGCATGTCTGCTATCTCTCTGATAGATTTTTTCCTTTTTTTCAGCCTCAGGATGTTCTGCTTCACCTCAATTGAGAGTTCCTTAGACCGCATGTTGTCTGGTCACAGCAACAGCTTCCAAATGCAAAACCACACACCTGTAATCAACCCCAGACCTTTTATCTACTTAATTGACTACAGGTTAACGAGGGAGATGCCTTCAGAGTTAATTGCAGCCCTTAGAGTCCCTTGTCCAATTACTTTTGGTCCCTTTAAAAAGAGGAGGCTATGCATTACAGAGCTATGATTCCTAAACCCTTTCTCCGATTTGGATGTGAAAACTCTCATATTGCAGCTGGGAGTGTGCACTTTCAGCCGATATTATATATATAATTGTATTTCTGAACATGTTTTTGTAAACAGCTAAAATAACAAAACTTGTGTCACTGTCCAAATATTTCTGGACCTAACTGTATATACAGTATATATATTTATTTATTTCTTTTAAGCAATAGGAGCCACTGTAATAAATTTGGTAAATTTTTCAACTTTTAGACAGATTGTTTAGGTTTATTCTTCCTATTAATTGACTTACTTTGTGCAGAAACTTGAGCCAGCATTTTGGTGCATTTTTTGGCAAACAGCATTGCATAAAAAACCTGACGCTTTCTTGCAACAGCTGACCAGCCCCCCCTCTCCACCCCCCTTTATGCAAGGTTATAAAAGTACCGAGAGCACATAATAAATGTGGTGCACATTTTTGGCACAATATAGTGCTTTTTTTCCCCACTTCAAATTTTGCCATTGACTCAATAAAAGCAGACGGGAGGGGTCAATGCATAAAAAACACTACAAAATATGTGCTTATATGTGGCTTTTGTACATGGATTTTTCAGCAAGAAAAATCCACATAAAAAGCACCGTTCACATGGAGTATTTTCCTGTGGGTTTTGGAGCAGATTCTGCTTCTGTTCTTCTTTTCATGTGGGTCAATTCTTGAGGCCTTTCTAGTTGAAAAAAACTCCAGATTTTTTTTTATTCAAATGAAGCAGAAAAAAAAAATCTGAAAAAATAAACCTATAATTTAGATTTGAAGATTAAATTTTGGGCATTTTTGAGACAGAAAAATCCACCTCAAAATGTATGTAAATATACCCTAAATCTCCCTTATTATATTTCATCTTGTTCAAATACCCGTGGCTGATGGCTTCCTGGTCTTACATGGCCGTTGAACTCCTGGCATTTCTTTAATCAACATAGAACATTATTCATGCACTGTTCTGCTTAATTGCAGGGCATTTTCTGGGTTTAATACTGTGCACAATCAAGAATATATTAATTGCAAGCTGTTGGCCAATATATGCACATGTCTGACAGCACATCAAGGCTATGAAATGGTGTGAGAGCACATTACACTGCAACGTCTGCTAAACATATGAGCTCATTTGATTTGTAAAATAACACCCAGCTATTTACACCCAGCTAAAAGAATATTAGAAAAGATTTCCTGAAATAATTAGGAGATAAGTGCAATAAGGGTTGTGAACATCGCAGGAGAGATTAATTTAGTAGCTATACGAAAAAAAAATCATAAGTAAAAATGTCAAGTCTTAAAGGGAACCTGTCACCACTTTTTTGGCCTATAAGCTGCAGCCACCACCACCGGGATCTTATCTACAGCATTCTAACATGCTGTATATAAGAGCCCGGGTCGGGAGTATAAAATAAAAAACACTTTATAATACTTACCTAACGGTGGCTCGGTTGGCCTAATGGTCGTCTCCGTTCTCCAATGTCGGCGCCTCCCCTTTCGGCCATCTTCGTCCTCTTTCTGAAGCCTGTGTGCATGACGCGGCTACGTCACACACACTCGCCGGTCCTGCATAGGCGCACTACAATACTTTGATCTGCCCTACTCAGGGCAGATCAAAGTGCACCTGCTCAGGACCTGAATGCCGGCGAGTGTGTATGACGTCGGACCCGTCATGCACCGCGGCTAGAGAAGGAGATCAAATATGTCCAAAAGATGCGGCGCCGGAACCGTAGAACGGAGATGCCCATTAGGCCCACCGCGTGACCGTTAAGTAAGTATTATAAAGTGTTTTTTTTATGTTATACTCCTGGCCCGGGCTCTTATATACAGCATGTTAGAATGCTGTATATAAAAGCCCGGTGGTGGTGGCCGCAGCTTATAGGCCAAAAAAGTGGTGACAGGTTCCCTTTAAAGGTGCTTTCCAACATTAAGATCTTTTTCAAAAAATATTTTTTTTTTCATCAAATACTAGTGGCCAAACTCAACTAATATCTTGTCAGTGATCCATAATTGACTTTCCTTCAGTGCTCTCAATCTTACTTTTACACGAGATTGGTATTGAAACACTGTGAGTGATTGGCTGCAGTTGTCACATGCTAGCGGCATGGAATCAAAGGCTAGAAGCGCTGCAGGAGGCTTGGCGCTGAATTGCTGACAAAGAGACGGAGTATGGTTTCTTTTGGTATTTTACAATACTTCCAGTCATCTTTAAACTATTTTTAAATGTTGGCTAACGCCGTTAAGAATTCTTTGTGTTTAGATCAAGGCACAACTTTACCTATAGTTTTAAATAGCTTTGATTTTATAAAATATGTAGGCTTAATACAAACCTAATACAAATATCTTTGTGGATGAGATTGCTTATGATTATGAAAACATGGCTGTTTTTTTCCATATACAGTATGTCACAAAAGTGAATACACCCCTGACATTTTTTTCATGGGACAACACTGATGATATGACACTTTGATACAATGTAAAGTAGTCAGTGTGCAACTTGTATAATAGTGTAAAATTGGTTTACCCTCTAAAAAACCCCACAAACAGTCATTAATGTCAATTCAAATGGCAACAAAAGTGCACACCCCTCAGTGAAAATGACCAGTTTGTGTCCAATTAGCCATTATCCCTCCACCGGTGTCGTGTGACTGATTAGTGTTCCAAAGTTTCAGGTATTAATGGGGACCAGTTGTATTAAAGTTGGTGTTATCACTCACACAGTCTCTAATACTGATCACTGGGAGTTCAACTTGGCACCTTATGGCAAAGAATTCTCTAAGGATCTGATAAAAAGAATTGTTGTTCTACATAAAGATGGCCTAGGCTATAAGAAGATTGCCACCGCCCTGAAACTGAGCTGCAGCACAGTGGCCAAGACCACACAGCAGTTTAACAAGACAGATTACACTCAGAACAGGCCTTGCCATGGTGGACCAAGGTAGTTGATTACATGTGCTCATCATCATATCCAAAGGTGTTTTTTGCAAAATATACGTATGGGTGCTGTCAACATTGCTGCAGACTAAGAACATGGATCACTGGAACCATGTTCTGTGGTATGATGAGACCAAGATAAACTTGTTTGGTGCCTACAGTCAGCCATGGTAATTGGAGTGTCATGGTTTGGAGCTGCATTAGTGCTGCTGGCTGTGGGGAGCTACAGTTCATTGAGGGAATCATGAATGCCAACATTGTACCCTGACATACTGAAGTAGAGCATGATCCCCTTCCTTTGGAAACAGGGCCGCATGGCACTTTTCCAACATCATAGCGACCCCAAACACACCTCCAAGATGACCACTGTCTTGCTAAAGAAAATGAGGGTAAAGGTGCTGGAATGGCCAAGCATGTCTCCGGACCTAAACTCGACTGAGCATCTGTGGGGCATCCTCAAATGGAAGGTGCAGGAATGCAAGGTCTCTAACATCTACCACCTCCGTGATGTCGTCATGGAGGAGTGGAAGAGGATTCCAGTGGCTCCTGTGAAGCTCTAGTAACCTCCATGCCCAAGAGATTTAAGGCAGTGCTTGAACATAATGGTGGCCACACAAAATATTGACACTTTGAGCACAATTTGGCCATTTTCACTTAGGGATGTGCTCACTCTTGTTACCAGCGGTTTTGACAGTAATTGCTGTGTGTTGAGTTTGTTAGAGGACACCAAATTTACACTGTTATACAAGCTGTACATTGACTACTTTACATTGTATCAAAGTGTCATATCTTTAGTGTTGTCCCATGAAAATATTTAATAAAATATTTACAAAAATGTGAGGGGTGTACTCACCTTTGTGATATACTGTAGGTAAGCACAAAGTATTAG
Organism: Anomaloglossus baeobatrachus; assembly: GCF_048569485.1. Classification (NCBI taxonomy): domain Eukaryota; kingdom Metazoa; phylum Chordata; class Amphibia; order Anura; family Aromobatidae; genus Anomaloglossus; species Anomaloglossus baeobatrachus. The sequence goes on from NC_134358.1 coordinate 464,391,505, forward strand.
CTTCACCAGCTCCTGTAGATTCACTGTAAAGATCCTCAGCAAAGAAAGGTATTGAGCTATTTGTTTATAAAACTTCATTAATTAGTACAGCGTAAAAGGTTCCAGGGTTATTAAGAATATTGCATTAAGTCTGAATCTGACACGTTTCAGGCAAAGAGCTGTCTTCTTCCATGCTTGATTGACTGTGGTTACGCAGCTAAATTCATGTAATTCGAGCTGAGGTGCAATGTCCGTCACAATCAATGGACAAATTTGAACTGTTTCTGGAAGAAAGCTGCTGTTTTTCACATACATGTCTTTTAATGTGTATATCATGTTTTAAACAACTTTTCAAAAATTGATAGTACACATCAAAATTTAAAGATCAGTTGATAAAATCTGTTTTCATAGAGGCAGAGATATCGATTATCAAAGAAAAAGACTGATGGCACATCCTACTTTTCTAATGTGGATAGGGCAAACTGATATAAGCTCACTGACCGATACGAGTTACAGGTGCTGCTCATTGACGTCTATGTATAGGAGAGTAGGAGGGAGAGGAAGCAGCTGAAGAGAAAAGTAATACACACATAGGTGCTGCTGCTGCTTGTAGTAAGTGTTCTTTTTACCCAAGTGTTAAATTCACAGCAACTCTGCTCAATACTAATACATCACTGGAGTGAGACCGTAAAATATGGATTGGAAGTTAAGCCCCCGTCACACACAGCGAGATCGCTGAAACGTCACAGGTTTTGCGACGTATCAGCGACCTTGCTAGCGATATCGCTGTGTGTGAAAAGCAGCAGCGAGCGGGCCCCTGCTGCGAGGTCGCTGATCGGGACAAAACGATCAGGACCATTTTTTGCTCATTGATCTCATGCTGTGCAGCAGGCATCGGCGTGTTTGACGGCGGGAGACCAACGAGCGCCCAGCGTCGAACTGGCTACTGGAGGAATCTCCAGTAATGCCAGGCCTGGATTCAGTTACTTACTTTGCACTCCGGAGCTCTCACCTGAACTTCGGATTGCAGCCCGGCCTGGAATCAATCACTCGGCGCTCGTGGTGCAGTTCTGCAAACTCTGAGATCAGACCAAGCTGAAGCTGAGAGCTCCGGAGTGCAATGCATGTAACTGAATTTAGGCCTGGCATTACAGGAAATTCCTCCGGTAGCGAGCAGGAAGCTGTCATTACATGGGTCGCTGATGGCAGATCACTGTGGAGATTTGCCTGATTAAGAGCTCACCAGCGACCAAGTAGCGTTCCAGCGATCCCTGCCAGGTCGGATCGCTGGTGCGTCACTAAGTGTAACCGGACCCATACAGCAAGGTTTGTCTTTGTCTCAGCTTATCTTTTGCCATCTCTATCTGCTCCCTTCTTCCCTTTCTATACATCGTTGGGCAGGAGCTGTAACCTGATCTCTCAGTAAAGCTGAAAATTAGTCTTCTCTGAACAATGCTTTTAGTACACATTGAGAGTTAAGGCCGCTTTACACACAACAATATCGCTAGCCATCTTCTTAGCGATGTGACACGCCAGATCGTAGATACGATTTGCCGAGATCGCACATTTGACCGGCGCTACAAAAAAATGACCTATGTGCGATCTCGGCAAATCGTATCTACAATCTGGCGTGTCACATCGCTAACGAGATCGCTAGCGATATCGTTGTGTGTAAAGCAGCCTTTAGTGATTAGTGCAAGACATGGAGGAGAAGAGTTTTATAGGCAGAGGAAGAACATTTTTCTGTAATAAGATTTGGTACAAAGTTTCCTACATGTTGCTTATACTTTTGATTTAGGAAAAATTGTTAAAATTACAATTCTACTTTAAGTTTTCATAAGTGGACAAAAAAAAAAATGTTTTTCTCACCAGGATAGTTTTATCCTATCAGATGATAGAGAAAATATACAAAAACGATCCACAATCCTGCTTATATGTTGGTGCTCCAGTCTGCCTCTTGGGAAAATGTATCACTGTCGGTGATAGCCATTTATTTGCTAGTCACAGTTTCTTAGACATCTCAGACTTCTGAGAAGAGTGGAGACTGTCTTTCACTTCTTCTCAAGGGCAGCTGACCTTCTCATCGCCAAAAAGGGGAGCCCCTTGCCAGCACATATGACTACAGACTATTACATTAATCTGTTTAGCCGCTGTACCAGCTGCTTGCATGTTTTTAATTATCTTATTAGATGAAATAACGTTGACCTATCAAATAAAAATCAAGGTGAGTTATTTTTTAACTTTCCGTTTTGCATGTTATTTTCCTAAATACATCGTAATGGCTTGTCTACTATTATTGTAAAGAAAGCCATTGAAGTTGACATTTTATTTTGGCTCATAAACGAGCTGAATTCCTGAAGGGCAATTGCAATTTGCTAGAGATTAAAGTTTAATGCTTCGTTTAAAACTATACTGTCCTCTGACTCAATACAAGAGAGATCATCTTTTTTGTTAGGGAATCATTATATGCGTTAAATAAAATCAACAGTTTCTTTTCATTGAAGGAAGTGTAAGCTCTGTTATGTAACAAATATATATACTGTATACAGCTATGGCAGAAATTAAGAGACCACTGAAAAATGTTCAATTTTTCTGATTTTTCTCTTTATAGGTATATTTTTGAGTAAAATGTAAATTGTTCTTTTATTCTATAAACTACTGACAACATGTCTCCCAATTTCCAAGAAATTAATTTTTATTTATTTTCTGAAAATGAAAAATGGTCAAAATAACAAAAAAATGAGAATATTTTGTTGAATAACCATGATTTTTAATCTCATCTTTCATACGTCTTGGCATGCTTTCCACCAGTCTTGCACACTGCTTTTCAATGGGGTTCAGGTCTGGAGATTGGGCTGGCCATAACAGGGTTTTTAAGTGGTGGTCCTTCATCCACACATTGATTGACCTAGCTGTTTGGCATGGCACATTGTCCTGCTGGAAAAAAACAGTCCTCAGAGTTGAGGAAAATTGCCTGAGCAGAAGGAAGCAACTGTTTTTCCACAATAACCTTGTATGCGGCTTGAGTCATACGTCCTTTGCAAAGTTTAATCTGCCCAATTCCTGCCTTGCTGAAGCATCCCCAGATCATCACCGATCCCCACCAAATTTCACAGTGGGTGCAAGACACTGGCTTGTACGCCTCTCCAGGTCTCCAGCTAACAATTAGATGACCAGATGTTGGGCAAAGCTGAAAATTAGACTCATCAGAGAAGATTACCTTACTCCAGTCTTCTATGGTCCAATCCTTATGGTCTTTGGCAAACTTCAGCCTGGCTTTCGTTTGCTTCTCATTGATGAAAGGCTTTTTTCTAGTTTTATATGACTTGAGCCCTGCCACTAGGAGCCTGTTACAAACTGTTCTTGCAGTGCACTTCACCCCAGCTGCCATTTGCTATTCCTTTTGTAGGTCACGTGATGGCATCCTGCGGTTGCTGAGTGACATTTGAATAAGATGATGATCATCCCGGTCAGTGGAGAGTCACTTTTGCCCTCTGCCGGTCTGTACTCTGGTTGGAATTCAACTGACACTGGAATGGAATGGCCGTCAGACATGTAGAGAAGCTGATTTTTATAAATATGTGCAGTGGTCTCTTAACGTTTGCCAGAGCTGTGTATGTGTATGTGTGTGTGTGTGTGTGTATGTATGTATGTATGTATGTATATATATATATATATATATATATATATATATATGTATATACAGTGCCTACAAGTAGTATTCAACCCCCTGCAGATTTAGCAGGTTTACACATTCGGAATTAACTTGGCATTGTGACATTTGGACTGTAGATCAGCCTGGAAGTGTGAAATGCATTGCAGCAAAAAAGAATGTTATTTCTTTTCTTTTTTTTTTTTTTTTTTTAATTGTCAAAAGTTTATTCAGAGTGTTGTTTATTATTCAACTCCTCAATCCACCAGAATTCTGTTTGGTTCCCCTAAAGTATTAAGAAGTATTTCAGGCACAAAGAACAATGAGCTTCACATGTTTGGATTAATTATCTCTTTTTCCAGCCTTTTCTGACTAATTAAGACCCTCCCCAAACTTGTGAACAGCACTCATACTTGGTCAACATGGGAAAGACAAAGGAGCATTCCAAGGCCATCAGAGACAAGATCGTGGAGGGTCACAAGGCTGGCAAGGGGTACAAAACCCTTTCCAAGGAGTTGGGCCTACCTGTCTCCACTGTTGGGAGCATCATCCGGAAGTGGAAGGCTTATGGAACTACTGTTAGCCTTCCACGGCCTGGACAGCCTTTGAAAGTTTCCACCCGTGCCGAGGCCAGGCTTGTCCGAAGAGTCAAGGCTAACCCAAGGACAACAAGGAAGGAGCTCCGGGAAGATCTCATGGCAGTGGGGACATTGGTTTCAGTCAATACCATAAGTAACGTACTCCACCGCAATGGTCTCCGTTCCAGACGAGCCCGTAAGGTACCTTTACTTTCAAAGCGTCATGTCAAGGCTCGTCTACAGTTTGCTCATGATCACTTGGAGGATTCTGAGACAGACTGGTTCAAGCTTCTCTGGTCTGATGAGACCAAGATCGAGATCTTTGGTGCCAACCACACACGTGACGTTTGGAGACTGGATGGCACTGCATACGACCCCAAGAATACCATCCCTACAGTCAAGCATGGTGGTGGCAGCATCATGCTGTGGGGCTGTTTCTCAGCCAAGGGGCCTGGCCATCTGGTCCGCATCCATGGGAAGATGGATAGCATGGCCTACCTGGAGATTTTGGCCAAGAACCTCCGCTCCTCCATCAAGGATCTTAAGATGGGTCGTCATTTCATCTTCCATCAAGACAACGACCCAAAGCACACAGCCAAGAAAACCAAGGCCTGGTTCCCTGGTGAGGGAAAAAATCAAGGTGTTGCAGTGGCCTAGTCAGTCTCCTGACTTTAACCTAATTGAAAATTTGTGGAAGGAGCTCAAGATTAAAGTCCACATGAGACACCCAAAGAACCTAGATAACTTGGAGAAGATCTGCATGGAGGAGTGGGCCAAGATAACTCCAGAGACCTGTGCCGGCCTGATCAGGTCCTATAAAAGACGATTATTAGCTGTAATTGCAAACAAGGGTTATTCCACAAAATATTAAACCTAGGGGTTGAATAATAATTGACCCACAGTTTTATGTTGAAAATTTATTAAAATTTAACTGAGCAACATAACTTGTTGGTTTGTAAGATTTATGCATCTGTTAATAAATCCTGCTCTTGTTTGAAGTTTGCAGGCTCTAACTTATTTGCATCTTATCAGACCTGCTAAATCTGCAGGGGGTTGAATACTACTTGTAGGCACTGTATATATATATATATATATATATATATATATATATATATATATATATATATATATATACACACAGTGGAACTTTGGTTTAAGAGCATTTTGCAAGACAAGCAAAGCTTTTTTACAAATTTGTAACTTGGTTTAAGAGCAGTGCTTTGCAAGAAGAGCAAATACTCACCATGTACATGTCTGGTTCTGACCTTTCACCACTCTCTGACCCACACTGGAGGTAATTTTCTGTACATATGTACTGTATACTATACACAGTATAGTACAGTACAGTATATACTATACAGCATGTCTATCAATTTGCAAACAGCGAGGGCTCTGGACTATTCTTGATAAGTAGCGCAGGTAAAGCAAATCACTGGACAGCAGCCTTCAGCTGTTGCCAGTTATTATTTAAAAAATAATATATTTTTGATAGCTAGCCAAGGTAAAGCAGACAGCTGGGAGCTCCTATTATCAGGGTGGGAAAGACCATGGTTATTTGCCCCTCCCAGCCTAAAAGTAGCAGTTTGCAGATGCCCCAGAAGTGGCACATCAATTAGATACTCCTACTCTGGCACTTTGCCCTGCTCTTCCTGATTACCCTGGTGCATTGGCAATTGAGGTAATACTTTTTGAGTTGATGTCAGCTGTGAATTGACAGCTGGCATCAAGCTCAGGGGTTAGTGATGAGGAGGCAAAGAATGCATATTTGTCTGATTAAGATATATTTCAAAGTTGCTTATTTTTATGTGTACTGATCTTATATGTATTGAGTTATGAAATAAAAATTAAAATGACAGTTATGCTTTAAATAGCCCTGGATAGCCCCTTTAACCCCTTAACGACTGCGGGCAGTAATATTACGTCCCTGCGGTCATAGTGTTAATCCCCACCTGCTTCTGCCAGCTGCAGGCGGGGAACCGCGCACATGTCAGCTGATTTATACAGCTGACCTGTGCCTGGCAGGTACAAGTGGAATCACTATCCACCCGTATCTGTTAACACCTTTAAATAGCGCTGTCAAGATGGGACAGCACCAATTTAACGGCAATAGCACTAGAAGTTTACTCACTGCCTGATATCGGAAGTCACGTGGCGTGGTCACATGGATCCGGTGGTTGTCATGGTAGCACAGGGTCATGTGATTACTCCTGTAGCTCCCATCACTCAGGTCCTTTAACCAGCAGCTGAGTACTGCCGGTTATAAGAGATGATCATTTCTCCCGGTCTGAGCAGTACTGCTATGATTAGGAGAAATGAATTAGCAATCAGACAACTGGTCCTTATAGCCCGTGAGGGGTACTAGTAAAATAAACAAAAAGTTAAAAAAATAGTTTTGAAAAATTTAAAAAAAATAAAAAAACCCCTAAAAGTTCAAATCACCTCCCTTTTGCCCCATTAAAAATTAAAGGGTTAAAAAAAATAAAAAGTATACACACATTTGGTATCGCCGCATTCAAAAATGCCCGATCTATCAAAATATAAAATCAATTAATCTGATTGGTAAACGGAGTAGTGGCAAAAAATTCAAAACGCCAATATTACATTTTTTGGTCGCCACAAATTTTGCGCAGGCTGTCAAATTGTAGCATCAGCGCAAAAATATTACCATTAAAAACATCAGCTCGAGACGCAAAAAAAAACCCATCACTGAGCCATAGATCCCGAAAAATTAGAACGCTATGGGTCACGGAAATTGCGCAAAATGTACGCCACTTTTTTCGGAGAAACTTCTGATTTTTTTTTAACCCTTTAGATAAAAGTAAACCTATTAATCTTTGGTGTCTACGAACTCGCACCGACCTGAAACATCACACCGACATATCAGTTTTAACATAGTGAACACAGTGAATAAAATGTTTTAAAACTATAGTGCAATCGCACTTTTTTTTGCAAATTATTGCGCATTTGGAATTTTGTTTGCCGTTTTCTGGTACACTATATGGTAAAACCCATGATTTCCTTTAAAAGTACAGCTCGTTGCGCAAAAAACAAGCCCCCACATGACTAGATTGACTGAAAAATAAAAAAAAAACTTACATTTTTCAAAAGAAGAATGGCAAAAAAAACCCGGAAAACGCAAAATTGGCTGGTCGTGAAGGGGTTAAATTCTGTTTTTTTACTATCTCTAGATCCTTTTAACATACAAAGAGGCTTTTTAAACCTTAATGGCACTGTTTTTTAGACTCCTCCTTATGAACAACATACACAATATTCTCAAAAGTTATTCTTATCTGGTAAAGTTATAACCTCTGTACAATAGCTGTTCACTGAAAGTCCAACACCACTGTCACTCCAAACAATCCTGAAAACCGCATTCTGAAATGTCTCTTTAGGAGGTTACCAATTCCTCGGATAGGTTGTAACTTGCTGATCACAGAAGGCCTGCCTCTGTCCTAAAAACTGGATTCTAAAATGCCACATTAGAATGGAACAGTGGGCTGCCGGGAATTGCTGGGGGCTGCCGGGGATTGGTGAATGCTGAACTATGATTTCTCTGGCATTCATCAGTGGCATTACAGAACACTGTTCTTAGTATTTGTGGAGGATCCAGCATTGGGATCCCAAGAAATAGGTAATAATTTTCTAATCTGATTGATTGGTATTAACTTGCCCGAATGGGAATACTTTCAAGGTGCCCATATAAATAGTTGTAGTTACTAAACTAGTTTACCAGCAAATTACTGTGGTTTCATAATTATCAAATTAGTTGATGAATCATTATTTTTGCTCGGGTACCCACTCACGCAGTGTAACTCTAGGTTTGAGCCATCCATGGAGACCTTTTTGGAATTATTGATGGTTCTAGAACATCTTTGTATCTGTGATATAGCAGAACTTTATTTAAGCTGCAGCAAAACCTCAGTTTCATGTCCGGTGTCACACTGCACTCCCTATTCTAGCAGCACACAGGCCTTACATCTTCGCGGAGGACGTAACTGTATCTCCGCTGATTTTAGCAAATCATCTCAACAATCACTTCATTCTGTTTCTTAACTGCTCCACTCCCCCGACATTTATCATCATCTTAACATATATATTAAAGGACATTACATTTCAAGTATTTAGAGACAACTTAATAGCTCTAGACTGACTTAGATTACATTAAAGTTCAGGCCTGGAGTATACTTGGCAATTCCTCAGATCAAATATTCTTAGCTTAATAAACAGTCATTCCCTGCTGGAAATCAGTCTACCCTGTGGCTTTTCACTGTGCACAGTGCCCTTTACTCATTAAAGATCTGTATGTTGGAGCTGCACTTGAATCGTTCTTTGTACGGATCAAGTCTGTTAAAAAGTAATTACGCTTTATTTATTTTACCAGAAATACTATCTGTGTCAATTTCATAGTTTGATTATTTTGTATTAAGGAAATATGAGGATAAATGTTCATAAGTTGTTCATAAAGACCTTAAGATCAGGGTGTAGGTATAAGGTTCACTAAGGCTCGGGCTACGCAGCGACTTTTATCATTCGTTAGAACGGATCCAGCAGCAATCCGTTGGCAAAAAAGTTCTGCAAACACAACTTTTTTGTTCATTTTGAAAAATTGATTTTTGCAGAATCAATTTTTTTTAACATGTGAGTCTATGGATCTGTTAACTGATTGCTATTTATCTTCTGTTTGAAACTGATCCAGTAAACAAAAAAGGATCCTTTACAAATGAAACAAAAATGGATGACCAACTAGAAATCGGTTAATGGAGTAACTAGACTCCCATGTTAAAAAAAAACCTGATCCTGCAAAAATCTATTTTTTCAAAATGGCCAAAAAAGTTGAGTTTGCACAATTTTTTTGCCATCGAATCTCAGCAGCATCCATTCTAACAGATAATTACTGGACATGTGAATATAGCCTTACAGAAGTCTCTTGACACATACTTCACTGTCAATTCAATTGAGGAAGCAGATTCTTGTGTTGTGTGGGAGACACACAAGTTTATGATCGGCAGGGTAGGTTCTTATTGGGCATGAGGATCGTTAAAATGTGAATGTGCTCATAAAATCACTTGTCTGCTGGTGGAGATCGGGGACTAGTAAAGATGACATAAACAATTGTAACGCTCACCGTTGGTGAGGGAGGCAAGCGAGAGTGGACCACAGGGGGAACCCAGGCTTACCGTTTAGTGGGACACGCTTGACTAAGCGCCTGCCGTGATGCGGAACGTCAAGTGCCACTTACAGGACAGTAACTAGGACTGTGGCAGCTGAGCAGACCTGGGAGATAGCAGGACCATGGTCAGGTAACATAACATGGTCAGGTTGCATAACTTCCGGCACGGGTCATCAGGCTCCGGTCACTAGGCAAGGGACATCAGGCACAGGACATCATACACAGGTGCAGCCGTGTGAGGATACCTGGAGGAACTTCAGTCATCAGAGTCCAGGTAATCAGGCATGGGTGGGCTGGCACGGGACGTCAGGTACAGAACATCGGACACAGGTGCAGCAGGAATGACTGAGGCAGACAGGATGACAAGTGCAGGCAGGTTCAGGATACAGGCTGGTACCAGGGAATCAGACAGGACAGACACAGCAGAGCAGAACTGGTTGCAGACAGGACCCACACACAGCTAGGATCAAAAACCTAATGCACTGCTTTGGCCTCTTCCATGAGGGAAAGGAGCCTTAAATACCTGGTGCCTCCCAGAGATAGGCTGGGGAAACCTTAACAAGGTGTGCATGCTAACTCTTAAAGGGACAGGAAGCATGCATGCGCGGCCCCCCAGGCTGTAGACCATGAAACCCAGTGCAGGGCCTGGTGCCTAGGTAGGACCTCAGGACCGACACACATGCGGGGCGGACAAGCTGGGAACCAGACTACATGTGGATAGCAATGAAGGGACGCAGAAAACCATGTGACATGTGAGTGGCCATGGGGGAAGGGGGCAAGCCGAGGACCCCGCAACATGAGGATGGTTGTGCAGGACTGCAGGGGACCACCCAACATGTGGGCAACCATGCAGGTAAGCAGAGGACCGCGCAACACAAGAAAGAGGAGGGAGTAGGAACATGGCGCTAGAATACAGCGGCACAATGGCGCATTATGGAAACCGGCACTAGAACTATCTCCCTCTGACGACATAAGTAAGACCTTTAAAATTAAATGCAAAACTCTCCGTTTTTTACTCCTTCATAAAAGGAAAGCTGACTTTAAAAAATGCTGGCACCATTACTATAAAAATGGCAATAAAAGTGCCAAATCGTTAGCGAGAGCTTTAAGAGTACAGAGAACTAACACTTATGTTCCCTCCATTTTGACCAGTTGCAATGGCATGAACACCTTCTGATTGATATTGAAGACACGTTCAACACCTTCTGTTCCTCCTATTAATCCTATTGGGTTCAACTAATCCTAAAATAGGCAAAACGCCAACTTTAAATCTAACATTTAGATGTATGTAAGAGAGCCTGGACTGTCCACTTTGTTGGAAGAGCACACAGGAGTGCCGGAGTTGCCCTTCAATGAAGGGGAATTACGGGCAGCCATAAAGGAATCCAAGCCAGGGGTAAGCTCCTGGCCCAGAGTGGTTCTCCTTACCCTACTATGGAATGTTGTTAGCATCTCTCTCTCATCTCTTGCTATCTAATTTTAATGCAATTCCCAAGAGCTCCTCCTTACAAGCCCATATATCAGTCATCCATAAGGAAGGGAAAGATCCATCCCAATGTACAAGTTATAGACCTATTTCACTCCTTAATGTACGTATTAAATTTTTGCGAAAATTTAGCTAAGCACTTTGCTTAGTTACCCGATGTGTACTTTGGCTACGTGTGCAGGGTGCCAGTACTGGCAGCCTGAGAATGTCGTACGCTAGTAACCAAGGTAAATATGGGGTAACCAAGCAAAGCGCTTCGCTTAGTTACCCGATGTGTACTCTGGCTACATGTGCAGGGACCCAGTACTGGCAGCCTGAGAGCGGCGTATGCTAGTAACCAAGGTAAATATCGAGTAACCAAGCAAAGCGCTTCGCTTATTTACCCGATGTGTACCTTGGCTAGGTGTGCAGGGAGAAGGGAGCCGGCTTCTAGAAGCTGCGGACGCTAGTAACCAAGGTAAATATCGGGTAACCAAGCAAAGCGCTTCGCTTAGTTACCTGATATGTACCTTGGTTGCCAGCGTCTGCAGCTGTCAGAAGCCGTCTCCCTGCTCCCTGTACATTCAGATCGTTGCTCTCTCACTGTAAAAATGTGTGCTTCACAGCGGGAGAGCAAGGACCAAAAAATGAACCAGAGCAGTGTGTAACGATCAGCGATTTCACAGCAGGGGCCAGGTCGCTGCTTAGTGTCACACACAGCGAGATCGCTGATGAGGTCACTGGTGCATCACAAAACCTGTGTCTCAGCAGCGATTTCGCTATGTGAGAAGTACCCCTTAGTGTCTCTTCTTAAAAAATTGCCGTCTTTGCATATTACCAACCCGGTCACTTCCTTGCCAAACCTGATGTCAAAATTTTGCTTATATAATAGTCTATATAATTTTAAAATTAAAGCCAATGTCCAGGAAGAAGGAATCTACGGCAGACACTATCCAATTTTCCAAAGTGCTTTATTCCAATATCCTGTGCAGTTAAAAGTAGCGGGGAGAGAGCCGGGTGCAGGCCTCCTAATGGACAACGGCCGTTTTGCACGTCCTTGTGCTTCTACGGGTCCAATGATACAAGGACGTGCAAAACGGCCGTCGTCCATTTGGGGGTCTTCACCCAGCTCTCTCCCTGCTACTTTTAACTGCACATGATATTGGAATCAAGTACTTTGGAAAATTGGATGGTGTCTGCCGTAGATTTTTGCTTCCTGGACATTGGCTTGGATTTTCTTTCCTCTGTCTACGTGCACCCATGACCATTGTTCCCATAAGGAGGACTGAAGCTGACCTATAAACCTGGCTATAAGGTATTGCACGGTTTGGTGCAGAAACTGCCTCTGCATAGTATACTAATTTGAAAATTAACTTCTCCAAATCAGAGAAACTGAATATTAACATACCTTATCAACTTTAGCGCCTTTACAAAGTCCTCTCTAAAATATTTGGAGATCTATTACCAAGAGATATAAACTTGACATACTTGTTTAATTTACCTAGACGTTTCCAATTGGTATAGGAGAACTGCTCGAGATTTACGAGGATTGCCTTCATGTGGTTTCGTAGAAGCGCAGTATTTAAAATGATCTTTCTTTCCCTGGATACTTTATGTATAATTCATGCTCTTCCTATTGGGGTACCCTTGTCCTTCACCCCCTCATATCAGAAGAGCCATATTGAATAAGTCCTCTGAGGGTAAAGTATTGCCCAATTTCAGATCCTACTATATAACCCCTCACCTCTTTAGAATCCTGGACTGGTGTAGGAATCATACTGGAAAAGTAAGGATTGAGCAAAGCTTTTTGAATATCCCTCTCATTGTGACTCCCTGGTTGGATCCATCTATGATTAAATTACCGTACTTAAAACATATCCCACCTTTGGGTCTGTACTAGCCTGTACCTAGCCAGCTCTATGTTAACACATCTTGGGTAATCCACTTTATTCCCCCGAGTTTAGATGACAAGGTTTTTTTACCCTGGCTAAACAATGGCTGTTCCAGAATTTGTCATTTTTGTACTAGACATACAGTATCTCACAATAGTGAATACACTCCTCACATTTTTGTAAATATTTTATTAGATCTCTTCATGGAGCAACACTGAATATATGACACTTTGATATAATATAAAGTAGTCAGTGTAAAGCATGTATAAGGGCCGCTTTACACTCTGCGATCTCGCTAGTGTGCGTACCTGCCCCCATCGGTTGTGCGTCACGGGCAAATCGCTGCCCGTGGCGCACAACATCGCGCGGACCTGTCACACATACTTACCTGCATAGCAACGTCGCTGTGACCGCCGAACCGCCTCCTTTCTAAGGGGGCCGTTCGTTTGGCGTCACAGCAACGTCACTAAGCGGCCGCCCAATCAAAGCGGAGGGGCGGAGATGAGATTGCCGGTGGACGCAGGTAAGGTGTGGTTCCTCGTTCCTGCGGTGTCACACATAGCGATGTGTGCTGCCGCAGAAATGACGAACAACATTGTACCTGCAGTAGCAATGATAATTGGGAATGGACCCCCATGTCACCGATTTGCGATTTTGAACGTTTTTGCAACGATTCAAAATCGCTGGATGTGCGTCACAAATTACGTGACCCCAACGAGATCGCTTGAGCGGTGTCGTAGCGTGTAAAGCGGCCTTAACAGTGTAAATTTGGTGTGCTTTCTAAATAACTTAACTCACAGCCATTAATGTCTAAACTGCTGGCAACTAAAGTGAGTACACCCCTAAGTGAAAATGGCAAAATTGTCCTTTGATTAGGAACCTTCTACCTTCCCTGAATCTTATTCGAAGTCTGTCTGCTCTGTCCTTTTTTGTTTTGAACCATTAGTGTGTCTAACAGACTTCTTACCTTTATTGCTATCTAGTACCCATAACTTCTGACTGTAGAATCAGTGAGATTCAGGAACTGTCAGTGCAGGAACCTTTCAAGGTGTTGTGTGACAAGCTTATCTTTAAACTATCATTTTCCACCTCGAGGCGTTAATTATTTTCACAAATCTCAGGACATTATACTTCCTTTCTTCTGTGCTAACCCGTGGAATGATCAAGAAAGGAATTTCCATAAACTTGTTGTTTTAGGGCATTTCTCCCAAATATTAAATCTTGGAGAATTTCAAAAATGTATTTATAAAATATTGTGGTAAAAGGAAGAAGACCGTTAAGAATACTGTGTCCTATTGAGAGGCTTATAAGTGTCTTAATAAGCTTATTCCGGAAAACCTAAAGGAACATTCTTCTGTGTTTCATTGGCTGAAATGACCTCTGCTTCTCTAGACCAGATTTGCAGAGCGTAAAATGTACATACTTAGCATTACAGTCTTGATATTTTATCTTCGATGGGTATGACATTCGTTAAGAAGGTACTGAATGCTATCATTCTACCCTAGATGGCTTAAACCCAAAAGTTATACTGAAGGTAAAGTGCACAAAGTACTGTTCTAGGGCAGTATGAATTAGACGCTGGTTGCAAAATTTCAGTATGTTTGACTCTGAAACTCTTCAGATTTTTAAAGAAAAACATATAAAAGCCGCTGGGAACTGAACCTCACAGGATAGGTGGCTCCCTGGCAACTTCTCCTCACCCCTCCACTATAGATGCATACAGGACAAGACCTGTCAGTCAGTCACTGGCAGGGAGAAGCCGCTGAGAACCACCAGTCCGGCTAGTCTCCCATGTGGTTCGGTCATCAGCGGCTTGTAAAGTATGTTTTTTGTTTTTTTTGTAAATTCTGCAGCATATCAGAGTCAAACATACATGGCTGAAATGCAGCCAGTGCCTGATACCTGTAGATCAGCCCTGCATGTATCTGCTGTCAGGTTCCTTTTAATATTCAGATACAGTAAGCAGTATATTTCATTTGGCTGTTGATAAAATGACTAGAAAATGTACTGTTCTGGAATATCAGGAGTATAGTGTGCGGAAGATGACTCATTTCTCGTTCCTTCTAATAAGAGAAATTAAATACCCAACAATGTTATTGAAATGGGAACAAATGTTGCTTGATAAAGATTTGGAATTGTATGGATGTAGGTGGAAAGTAAATAATATACTTTAATGATAAGAACAAACTAGTGTATTTAGGAAGATGACAACCAGAATACCAAGTTACAGATGTTCCACAATTGACCACAGTCATCAATATAAAAAAAACTATCTACCATGTCATAAAAGAATGTAAAAAGTTACTGGTAGTTGTTTTCTTAGCTGTAGCTTAATTTAGCTTAATTAATATGCAGAGGGATATGGTATAACCCAACAGCAACATTTAAAGGGATTTTCCATCTTATTGATGTTTTTTTAATACAACTGTGTATATTCTAAATAATAAAATAGTACTGTTCACCTCCTCTATCCTCCTTGGCCCTCCTGCAGTTCTCCGGTTTTTATTTACTTGCTAAGTGTCATGTGCCATGGTACTTGCAGTTACCCAACAATAGGAACCCCTGTGCCTCGGGAACAATAGAAGCTGGTTTTTTAAATATTTTGCTAAGTTGGATCGCCCTTTTTGTGTGATCAATCTCTTTAATCCGATCTTGTCATACATATCGGTCAGTGAATTCCAAGCCCAACTAAGGGGTACTTCACACACAGCGAGATCGCTACTGAGATCGCTGCTGAGTCACGTTTTTTGTGACCTCATTAGCGATCTCGCTGTGTGTGACACTGAGCAGCGATCTGGCCCCTGCTGTGAGATCGCTGCTCGTTACACACAGTGCTGGTTCGTTTTTTTTATTGTTGCTCTCCCGCTGATAAGCACACATCGCTGTGTGTGACAGCGAGAGAGCAACAATCCTGAATGTGAAGGGAGCAGGAGCCGGCGTCTGACAGCCTGCGGTAAGCTGTAACCAAGGTAAACATCGGGTAACCAAGGTGGTTACCCGATATTTACCTTCGTTACCAGCCTCTGCAGCTCTCACGCTGCCAGTGCCGGCTCCTGCTCCCTGCACACGCTAAGTTAAGTGGTGTGAGCTGGTAACTAAGGCTGCTTTCACACATCCGGCTTGAGCTGTGCGGCTCAATCCGGCTGTGCAAGCTATGCAACGGATGCGGTGAAAACACCGCATCCTTTGCATAAGTTTTTCCTTTGCGGCCCGTCCGGTTTTTGCCGCTTGCGGCATGCTACTGAGCATGCGCAGTGGCAAAAACCGTATGCGGCGGCCAGATGCGGTTTTTGCCACATCGCGCCGCATCCGGCCGCCATAGGCATGCATTGAAAAATGCGCCGCATCGGCCAAATGCGGCGCGATGTGGTTTTTTTTTGCCGCACGAAAAAACGTGCTAGCCAACGTTCCATCCGGCCGCCGCATCGGCTAAATCTGCCGCATGCGGCAAAAACCGGATGGAACGCAAGGCCATGCGGCACAATGCGGCACTGATTAAAGTCTATGCAGAAAAAACGCAACCGGCAGCAAAAAAAACCAGTTGCGATTTTCCTGCAAAGTGCCGGAGTGTGCCGCATTCCAGAAACCGGAGGTGTGAAAGCAGCCTTAGGTAAACATCGGGTAACCATACCCGATGTTTACCTTAGTTACCAGTGTCCGCAGCTTCCAGACGCCGGCTCCATGCAAGCGCAGCGTCGCTTGCACGTCGCTGCTGGCTGGTCACTGGTCGCTGGTGAGATCTGCCTGTTTGACAGCTCACCAGCGACCATGTAGCGATGCAGCAGCGATCCTGACCAGGTCAGATCGCTGGTGGGATCGCTGCTGCATCGCTAAAGTGTGAAGGTACCCTAATACAAAAACAGCTGGATTTAATGTTTTTTTATATTAATTAGATTAAAGAAAACCTGTCATGTTGTTTGTTGCTATGAAACCACCCGCAATGTGTTTTAAATGATGCAATGTGCATCACTTGTATGGTTTTAAAAAGAAATTCCATGTATTTATCTTAAACAAAGATTTTATATATGCTTTGGTGAATGCAGGAAATATCTTAGGTTTCATTCATTGGGGCGGCACTTAATATGCATTATTTGCTTTATACACTTCTGTAAAATTGTATAAAAATGTTCAAAATGTATTCATTGTGTTCAATATTTTGGCAGTAGATATTCGTGTAAAGTAAAGCCTGCCAAGAGGTGACATAAGCATAAAAGATATATTAACTTTATTAATTATGAGCAGACTCGCAGATAACCGGTTATCCGGTTTCTAAAATCTGGTTTCGGGACGGATTCCGGTCCCCATATAGGTCTATAGAGACCAGAATCCGGCGATTAAAAATGGTGGTAGAAAGGATAGGGGGATGAGAGCAGGTGCGCTGTACTTACCGAGACATTGGCATGGCTGTTAGCTGCTTCCAGGCCGAGCATTCACTTCCGGGGCTTCGCATTATGCTCATTTCATATGTACTGCTTACCCCACCCACCAACGCCTGTGATTGCTTGCAGTCAGATGCGCTCCCACACCGAGTGTCATCTGACTGCTTCCAATCAGATGTGCTGTGTGCATCTAGCTTAGTATAAAAATAAATAAATAAATTGTCTTATCTTGGCCGTGTATCAAAATCGGAGAAACCGCATTTGGCTTTTTTTAAAGTATTATTATTTAAATAAATAATTTTTAAAAAATGGCATGCGTTCCCCTCAATTTTGATACCCAGCCAAGATAAAGCTCGACAGCTGATGGCTGATATTCTCAGGCTAGGGAGACCCAGCCTAAAAATAACAGCCCACAGCTGCCACTAAGCTCTAGATTAGTAATGGCAGGCATCTATGAGACACCCCTCTATCACTAATCTGCAAGTGAAAGTAAATAAACACAAACATCGAAAAAATTCTTTATTTGGTATAAAAGACAAAAAAAACCCCTCTTTCACCACTTTATTAACCCCAAAACACTCCCCGCAGGTCCGACTTAATCCACACGAGGTCCACCGACGATTCAGCTCTGCTACAGCTGAAATTATAGCACGCAGCCAAAGAACAATGACTGCGTGCTCTATCTGCAAAGGCAGAGATTGAGCAGCGATTAGTGGTGACATCACTCACACTGTTTGTTATAATTAGCATAATAATTATACAAACGATTCACTTTGTTGCAAGACCTGTGTGAGGTCATACCCATGTGACCAGAAGGGACGAGGTCTCAGCCAACAAAGGCTGCTTTCACACATCCGTTTTTTGCCGTGCGGCACAATATGGCGCTCTGCAGAAAAACGCAACCGTTTTTTTTTTGCTGCCGGTTGCATTTTTTTCCCGCATAGACTTGCATTAGCGCCGTATTGTGCCGCATGGCCTTGCGTTGCGTCTGTTTTTTGCCGGATGCGGCATATTTAGCCCACGCGGCGGCCGGATGGAACGTTGCCTGGCACATTTTTGGTGCAGCGAAAAAACCGCATCGCTCCGGATCCGGCGCGATGTGGCGCGATTCACAATACAAGCCTATGGACGCTGGATGCGGCGTCCTGCGGCAAAAACGCATCCGGCGGCCGGCGGTTTTTTGTACTGCGCATGCTCAGTATCAAGCCGCATCCGTCAAAAATTGGACGGGCCGCATGGAAAAACTTATGCAACGGATCCGTTTTTTTCGCCACATCCTGGATACCAGGTCACATGGGTATGACATCACACAGGTCCTGCAACAAAGTGAATCGTTTGTATAAAACTTATGCTAATTCTAACAGGGGGAGGGGATAACTATGAATATATGATCTGTTCCATTGCAACTGCCACTCAACAAGCAGCTAATTTTATAAACTTTACCTTTTTGGATTTCAAAACCTAAACATCCGAGCTGACCACTACAGGTATGTAGAGAATCAGCCTGATAGTGCCAGTATATTTTAGCTTATATACAAAAATCCTGGTTATTGGTTCCCTTTAATTTCCCCAGTGCCGGATCCGGATCAAGATCTGGAATCCCAGGTCCGGGTGCGTTTGAAACCACGCAGATCTGGTCTTTTACAGACCGGGCCGCTCATCACCAGTACTAACAAATGTAACAAGATTTACCCAAATTGCATGCATGGCTCAATTTCAGCCTGTGTTGCCTTCATTTTATGTGATATACATTGTTAATTATATCTGTACCCCAGTGTTCTTTCTTCTGAAGCATTTTGCCAGACTGTAAATGGATTGTCTTATGTTCTGTCCACAGGAGCACAAAAATCCCTGGACTCCTTGGTTGGGGAAATTGGTGCACCCCTGATATCTGACAATTCTGTCCAGCAGAATGGTTAAAGGGATTGCCCACTACTTGGACAACATCTACTCATTCCCCTTGTTTGCCCGCATAAAAATAAATAAGCCTATACTCATCTGGTGTGGCTGCAGTTCCAGCGATGTCTGAAGCTGTGTTCCTGGGGCCACGTGACATTGTGATGACACTTGGGCCTTGCGACCAATCAGTGCCAGCTTCCTTCTTCCTGCTTTTGGATGTTTGAGCAGGAAGTCAGCGCAGTGCTCACTTCCTGCTCAAATGTCTGATCTGATGGTGAGGAGACAGACGCTGGACGCTCACGGGGCTCACGTGTCATAACAATGTCATGTGGGCCCTCGGGAACATGACTCCAGACATCACCGGAACCGCGGCCTCACTGGAGGTGAGTTCAGGCTTATTTATTTTTACGGGGGTGAACAAGGGGAATGAGTGGACAACCCTTTTAAGCCACTGATCCAAAATGTAAACTCTGCAATGATGCAAGAAGAGGCAGCTTTGCCTCCTCTGTATTGGAGGAGATGGCTGGAACCAGCATCTGGCATCTTCAGAGCAGCTCTGGCAAGCTTTAAATCCAAGAGCTTGCATGTGCTGCACTCCTTGACTAGGACCCTGACCACTACTTATGGACAGCAGTGGTAGCCGGTAACCTAAGCATTGGGCAACCTTCAATATTGTTCTTGAAAATGAAAAGCATTTTTAATTAGAGGTAAATTGCAATGTTGATTGCAGTATTGGTATGGTTGTTATTGGAGTATTGCATTTTTTTATACATCAAAAAATCTTATCCTGTAAAAAAAAATTACAACCCATCTTCAATTATTCTGTTATTTTAAAATGACCTTGTTTGTGTCTGCTAATTGTAACAAGCATCATCTCGTCGGGTCACCGCCTATTGTTCTCGAGCCGATGATGTGTCATTCATGGCGTTTGATTCACAGAACGACGGAGAAGAAGCCAAGTGAAATTCTTTTGTTCAAACTCTGTAAATGGTTTGGGACAATTAATTTCCAATCGTTTCCCAGTAGAGCAGATTTACTTGTATATTAATGAGGCACAGGTGTTAGGCCCCTTGTGTGTCTAAGCCTGGGAGGCATATTTAGGTTGTTTATCTAGTCAGCCATAGGTACTGCAAGGTGCTCAAGCTTGCCTTCCCTAACAGTTTATACAGTCAGGCTTTTTTTTTTTGTCTTTTTTTCATTTTTTTGATGCTTTTTTATTTAAATATTGCCTGCACCTGTTAAAAATTTAAAGCTGTTCATGTAGAAATAAGTGTAAGCCGTTCCGGTGGTAATAGCACTACCGGTTAAGTAATGCGGTCCTCTATTATGTTTAACAGCCCAGTCTATCATTAAGGCTAGACAAAAAAAAAAGTCAATTTAAAAGCAAATATTTTATGGAGGAGCCTAATAGTTATTAGCTCCGGTGCCTCTCAGATAATTCTGCCAGTGCTTTTCTCTCCTTTCTGTGTACGGAAATATGGATGTGGCCGTATTAATATTCATTTTTCTTGTTTATTCACTGAACTGCGGTACCAACATTTTAGAGAAAATGGAATGGCCTCCATAGGCATTACGAATTTCAGTAGCTGGCATAATTATAGCGATCTACATATTCATTAAATCCTGAGACGAAATGTGTCCAAAAAAGACATCCATGCGTTTTGTAAACTGTGCGTGAATAAAAATCATTGCAAATAAATAAATAACAATTCAAAATTTAAGAATAAAGTGTTACAAATGTGGCCGGTATTAAAGCAGCGTGTGAAGTCGGAGCGCTCCTGCGATATGTTTCCTAAATATTCTACATCTGTGTTATTTACCTCCATAGCAAAGAATGGGAAGAACTTTTTGTAAACAGCAATTATTTGGCAGCGATCCGTCTGAGAGGGATTAATGGGCAGCTGAGAAGCAGCAGGTTCCGGAGTGTTTGCTGGAAGGTAAGGAGAAAATATTTATTTATAGTTTGCGGTTGCAATGTATCAACATTTTACCTGATGCGCCTGAAGATTACTGATGCAGTCATAGGATTTTCCAGGCGACTAAATCTACTGTTTCTGAATCCTTTATTATTATGTGCCGGATTTTATTTTTTGAAGGGGGTAGAAATTATACAGAGCTTCTTTTTGTAATGATTTTAGAGGAAAAGAAGGATAAACATTGTATTCCTTTTAATGTTTATTCAGTGGAGACACAACTGGTTACGTTTTCTGATATCCTCGTCTATCCCTGTTGTATTGTGGTGGGAGGTTCATCCATTGTTTATACAAGGGCACGCCACAAACCATCGGAGTCATGCCACTTTCCGTCATACTTAATAACACTTTGCATATCCTGTTATCCTGTATCCCAGACATGCTGACGAGGGGCAATTTCTGACTTTTCATTATGCTCATCCTCTTAAATAAACACCGCTGATAACATACAATTACCGCTGCGGAGCAGGACGGATGGCTTTCCACACAACTCAGGGCCTACTTTATTAAATCTTTTTAAGGTTGGATTATCGCTGCAGTTTTGTTTTTATCCTAGCAATGTTTCAAGATGAAAGACAATGTTTTTCTTTTTTTCACACTGAAAAGTTTATTTTTTTGGTCACTGATGGTGGCAGTTATCTGTAAGAAACTACTGAACACAAGCATAGGCAAAGGCTAATCTCTTGTGAAATCCCTTGCTTTTAGGGATTGGATGGGATATTACTAGTCAAGGAGGCTTCAAAAAAGGACCTCTTTTCTTTAGGCTCGCATGCACATTTGACTAATATTGACTGAACCTGCCCATATTGGCATGCTTGACAAACAGTCTAATGGAGATGGAGGCCTGATGACGTCACCACGGTGGGACTTTGATGTCCTGCATGTGTACTGTCATCAGTGGCAATGCAGCGAGATCGTGACTCCCTGGCACTACCGCAGAGATTAACTATATCTGCTCGCTATGTACACCAATGTAGTTAACAGTAGCGTAGCTCCAGCTGGGCCCCTGAAGAGCACGGGGCCTGGGGTGACTGCACCTTCTGCCCCCCGGTAGCTACGCTACTGTAGGGGCCTTTTGACTTTTAACGACAAATGACAAGTGATGTTGGGAGTGATGTGGATCTGTCATGTTTGATTTCGGTCTACCAACCATTTTGTTCTCATGAGATAAGCCACTGCCAGGGCAGTCTAGCAGGGGCTCTCTCGTAGACAGCACAGGAGCACTTGCTGAGCAGTGCTTCCTTGGGTATGGGAAAGACGGGAAAGATAGTTGGTTATCTTTTGGCATTCAGCTATTTAATGTGTATGGAGGAGTCAGGATTTATAGCTACCAGCGGAACTATCGGCCAACAGATATCGATTGTGTATGCGGACCCTTAGAACTTAGACTGGATAGTGCAGTTTCTTTATTATTATTCCTCCTGGAAATGTGTAAGTAACCTGACAGCTGTGTATAACCATTCCTCTTGTCAATAAGGCACATCCCTACATAGTGTGTGATGTGTAGGAATAATCCCTATTCAAAGAGAATAGTTACCCTGAGTTACAAATTATTCATAGATTTTCAGGAAAAATAATGGGGCATCAGCCCAATGCACAGCTCTAAGGAAAGATGCTTCAGAATTGTTCTCCATAGGTTATACTAGAATCTACAAATGTGTCTGCTCACAGATCCTCTTTAAGAAAATCACCATAGAAGCCCACAATCCATAATATCTGGATTTTTACACATTACTAGCTGTATGGATGATATTTGTTCTCACACAGACAGGGCTAAAGATGTCCCAAATGTTCATTATATACAGCAATTCTGTAATGACATCACTTTCTAGGGGGTTTTCTGGATCACCAGAATTTTGGCTAAAGACAATAAACGGCAGAAAAGAGCAAACCAACATCACTTACAGTAATTAGCTGTCACTCCAGCCTCCCCAGTCACTCTCACTTTATTTACATCTATGTAGTAGATACATGTTCTGAACATAACTGCTGCAGCCAATCACTGGCCTCAGCGGTCTTTGGCTGCTCACCATAGTGTCATCTCAGTGTGATTGGCTGCTTTGGTCATGTGGGCAGATGTCATGTGACCAAGGTATGGAGGTAAACATAGACAAATATGGAGCACCAAACCAAAGTCACCGGAGCTACAGGCGAGTGATCAGGATAGTAATGGTTATTTTATAAGATTTATTGCCTTTTAGCTAATTTTTTGTTTATCCTAGAAAACCTTTTACCCCTTTCCCGATATTCAAAGGTTATATATGATAGAACTTAGCTAGAGTTGTAAGGATGGGGCAAAAGTGACTGCAGCTTCTAGGCAGATAGGCAGAGGGACTGGCTTTCTCTGTCCACCCATTGGTCTTGATGGGTTGTTGTGATTTAAAAGGCTAGTCCCATCTCCAAGATCCTATCCCAATATGTTGTAGGTGTAATAATATTATTAGCAGATACCTCCAGTTAGAAATGTAGTATATTTCACCTGATATAGCCGTGTCTCTTACCTCATGTGCGGGACATTGCAGCCTAGGTATCCCACAATTATGACCACAAGCAACTAACTAACTGTCACTATATAAGTGGACATAACCATGGATACCTGCTGCTATGCCCTGCACATGAGGTAAGAGACATGGCTATATCAGGAGCACTACAGTACATTTCTAATTGGAGGGTATTGCTATTATTATTGTTACTACTACATATTGGGATAGGATTTTGGAGATGGAAATACACCTTTAATGAATGTTGGTGACACAACTCCATTACTACTATCTAGAGTATACTTGTAAAATAAAGGTACTTAGTGCACAGATTGGTCAATTTGTGTGTTCCCACTAGCCACAACAAGGTGACCTTTCTTTTGGAGGAACCTTAAACATTTCAATCAATCATGAATTTCTAGGACCAAAAGATTACAAATTTACAGGGCAGGTAGTATCCAGTGGTAATTTAAAAACATGTCATTAGTGTTTGGTTAGTACCGCAGTTTTTACCATCAGTGTCATCAGTGATTTTAAATAATGAAAAAATGAAGAAATAAATGATAAAGTTTCTCCTACACATGACATTATAAACCACAGACAGCACATGGTTGTCATCGGTGTGCAGTCAGTGAATTTCACATACCCTTACACTTGTATAGGTAATCTTGATCCACGATGCAGATCGAAACCGGACATTTTCCTGTGATTTTTGCAGACACATGGTCCCCAAAAACAACAATAAGTAATTTTTTATGTGTAAAAAGCATGAATAAAACACGTACATAAGAAATGGATGTCTAAAGTTAAGGTTAGGCTCCCCAGGCTAAGTTCCCTCGACCAGTACTTGGTGAGATTTGTCACTGTGTATTTTCCCTGTGATAAAAACGGAGCATAAAAAGCGTATTAAATTACAGTTCTAGAAAAGTGAATGGGAGTTATAGAATTCTCCTGCCCACTATAATGTGGTGCTTTTTTGAAATCCGCAACAATTTCACCTGCCGTAAATATGCGTTTTATTTACAGACTTTCCCTATAGAATTGAATGAGATGAGGAAAATCTTCAGGTAAAAAATGCACATGTGTTTTTAGTGTGTTTCCACAGGAAAGCATGAAAAGCACATTTAGACATGTCTGATAGAAGTGGTTAGGGTCCCATGAAGGAAAGATCTCCTTATTGTGGCTGGTTGGCACATAAATTGGCCTATTTGCCTACTAAGTACCTTTATATTATATATATTGTATATTCTAGATAGCAGTATTGTAGTTTAAATTACACACTTTCAATGTTTGCATCTATCTTGACGCATACAGTCAGCTGCTTCACTCTGTGGTTTGTGTATATTATAGTCACAGCAACTTGCACCTATTCACATTTGCTTCATTCTTAGGAGGTGCTGGTTAGTTTTTGTGCCTTCAGCACTGACATAGATTGTATACTACCAGTAAGTTTTTAATATAGTCTATTCTTCAGTGCACTTTAAACTGCATATGTGCATTTTTTTCATCATTGATCCATATCTCCCAACCATCTGAGATCCAGCAAGACAGTCCTGACTTAGGGAAGGTGTCCCAGGAGCTCAGATATAGTTGAATGTAATGGTGAGGCATGGTGCCGACAAGTCCTTGCTTCACCATTTTGTCTAGGGTGACCCTGAATATCCTGCAAGGACCTTTGACAATGTCACTTGATCTGAAGGCAGGATTTGCGTAGACCTATTCATTAACACTGGAGCAGCACGCAGAGATGTAATAGACAAGTGTGAAATATGTGACTGTGTGTATGTTTACTGAGGGGACATCATACTGTGTTGGAGATGTGGGGGCATTATACTGTTTAAGCAGCTCTGGAGATTTCAGTTAGTGGTGAGTTGTGGGTGCATCATACTGTGTGGTGAGGTTATGGGGCAATCACAGTTGGTTGGGTTGGGTGATATGATACTTTTGTAGGAAGTTTGAGGGCCTCAAACAAGGTTTTGGGGACTAATGTGAGAGAGAGGATCCTACTGTGAGAGAGAGGAATGAGGTGGGCACTTTACTGTGTCTGGGGATATTATACTGTGTTTGGAAAATGTACAGTGGAGGCGTCCTATTTTGTAGGAGCCAAGTAATGCTTTGTGAGGGCATCATGCTGTGTGTCAAGGCTGTGAGGGCATTGTTCTGTGTGTGGGGAATGTACTGTGAGGAAGAATCTACTGTGGTGGTTTCATACTCTGTGGGGGGGGATGTAATGTGAGGCATCATGCTGTGGGGGAGAGATATACTGTAAAGGTGGTGTCACACGTAGCGACGCAGCAGCGATCACAACCAGCGATCTGACCTTATCAGGATCGCTGCTGCGTCGTTACATGGTCGCTGGTGAGCTGTCAAACAGGCAGATCTCACCAGCGACCAGTGACCAGCCCCCAGCCAGCAGCGACGCGTGGATGCGTAACTAAGGTGAATATCGGGTAACCAAGGAAAGCACTTCTCTTGGTTACCTGATATTTACCTTAGTTACTAGCGTCCGCCGCTCTCACGCTGCCAGTGCCGGCTCCCTGTTCCCTGCACTCCTAGCCAGAGTACACATTGGGTTAATTACCCGATGTGTACTCCGGCTACGTGAGCAGGGAGCCGGCACTGGCAGCGTGAGAGCAGCGGACGCTAGTAACTAAGGTAAATATCGGGTAACCAAGGAAAAGGCTTCTTGGTTACCCGATGTTTACCTTGGTTACAGATTACCGCAGGCTGTCAGCCGCCGGCTCCCTGCCCCTTCAGTTCGTTGCTCTCTCGCTGTCACACACAGCGATGTGTGCTTCACAGCGGGAGAGCGACGAGCAAAAAATGAAGTAGGACATTCAGCAATGACCGGCGACCTCACAGCAGGGGCCAGGTCGTTGCTGGATGTCACACACAGCGACAGCGACGGGATGTCGCTGCTACGTCACAGAAAATGGTGACTTAGCAGCAACGTCATCGTCTCCATGTGTAACACCACTTTAAGGCATCATGTGTTAAGGAATATACTTAGGGGCATAATACTGTGTGTGGAAATGTGGGGGAATCTCTCTGTCTTTGAGACAATGTATTGTGGGGCATCATATTGTATGTGGGGAATCATACTGTGTTTGGGGGGGAAGTACTGTGAAGGCATCATACTGTGTGCAAAAATAAACTCATGTTGTGTGTGGGGCAGTGGATAACATTTTGTGTGTTGGGCAGTGGAGGTATCATACTGTGTGTGGGGAATATGGGGGAATCATACTGTATAGGGGGCTGTGAGTGGCATCATACTGTGGAAGCATCATAAAGTGTGTGGGGAATATGGCAGCATCATACTGTGTGTGAGGGAGAATGTGGAAGCATCATGCAGTGTGTTTGAGAATGTATGATTGGTCACATCATACTATGTGCGAGAGGGATTACTGTGAAGGGGCATTATACTGTGTCTGTGGGATGTGGGGGCATCATAGTGTGTGGGGAGCATCATAGTGTGTGGGGAGCATAATACTTTGTGAGGATCTGTTATGTGGCAACATACTGTGTGGGGGGCTGTGGCAGCACAATGCTGTTACTGGAGGGAATGTGAGAGTATCACGCTGTGTGTGTTGGGGAATGTACTGTTTGCATCACACTGTGTGTTGGGGATGTATAGTGGGGAGCATTATACTGTGTCTTGGCGATATTATACTGTGTCTTGCTGATATTATACTGTGTCTGGGTGATTGTACTGTTTGTGCATCATACTGCGTTGGGGGACATTTACTGTTGAGGGCATCATACTGTGTGTTGCTGATCTGAGGGCATCATGCTGCTGTGTGGGAGAATGTAGTTAGGGCTCATCATATGGTGAGTGGGGCTGTGAGGATAAAATTAAAATTACTATTTTTTTTTACCTATTACTTCTTGAATAATTTTTTTATCTGGTCTGAGCCATTTTAAAATATTTCTTTTTCGGTGGTCTTTTTCGGTGTGTTGATATTACAACTAATTATTGTTCTTGACTTGTATTATTTCCTCCTAGTTTACATCAATTCAGATATAAATATCATCATGTACATTGTTTTCTGAAGGACGGCGTACCACTTCACACTTGCTTCATAAATGATTAGATATTGAGTGTTAAGACACGTGGTTTCTTTATAAGACTGAGACAAGAAAAAAAAATACATACAACTGTGTACTTTAGCAAAGACCATAAATTACGGCACAAACAATCTTTTAAATGAATTAAGTTTGATTAATTTCCCAATTCTCCGAACACTAATATTTCTAAGATCTAAATTTATTATTCCAAAAATACCTATCGCTGCAGAACATGTGATGTGAGGGCAGTAAAACATTCTGACTGCCGGCAGTGATTATACAAGATGTCTAACTGAGCGTTATCAAAGGGGAGGAATACTTATTAGTGAGATCACACTGCAGACGGCACTTAGAGAACACCACAGTCAAGCAGTGCCTGAACATTAGCGTTAACATGTTAACTCTATAAAAAAAAGACTACTGTAAGTCACACTGTCAGTTCAGTCATTAATTCATCTGTATTCACAAATATGGAGCCCATTTATCCTCTAGGGAAGAGTGCACGTTGCTAGACACGGATTTCATAGATGGGATTCCCATACATACATTAGGTCCTGAAATATTTGGACAGTGACACTAGTTTGGCATGTTATCTGTCTACCAAAACATATTCAAGATACAGTTATATAACCAATTAGAGTAAGGACTTAGGAATTACCGCTTCTTCTTCTTTAAAGGACCATTAGTAATTGGACAGATGTAAAAAGCTCTTTAATGGGCTGCATTGGCTACTCCTTTGTTAATCCGTCATAAATTAAGCAGGTAAAAGGTCTGGAGCTGATTCCAAGTGTGGCATTTGGAAGCTGTTGCTGTGAACCCATAGCATGTGGTCAAAGTAAGCTCTCAGTGGAAGAGCAACAGACCATCATTAGGCTGAAATAAAAAGAAGAAATCTATCAGAGAGAGAGAGCAGAAATGTTAGGAATGGCCAAATCAACAGTTTGGTAAATTATATTAAAAAAGAGCGTGGAAATTCACATTTGACAATAGTGATGGATTATCGCAGAATCCTTTTCATGGTGAAGTAAAAACCCTTCACAACATCCACTCAAGTGAAGAACACTCTCCAGGAAGTAGGTGTTTCAGTGTCTGAGTCTACCATAAAGAGAAGACCTCGTGAGAGGAAATACGGAGGTTTCACCAGAAGGTGCAAACCATTAATCAGCCTTCAAAATAGAAAGGCCAAATTAGACTCTGCGAAAAAAAACATCTAAAGAAGCCAGCCCAGTTCTTGAAAAGCATTCTTTGGACAGAAGAAACTATAACCTGTACCAAAATAATGGGAAGTACGAAGAAGGCTTGGAACTCATGATCCAAAGCACACCTCTTCCTCTGTAAAACATGGTGGAGGCAGTGTGATGGCCGGGCATGCCTGGCTTCCACTGCCACTGAGTTACTAGTGTTTGATTCTGATATGACTGTGGACAGAAGCAGGGAGATGAACTCTGAAGTGTACAGGGCGATACTTCTGCTCAGATTCAACCAAATGCAGCGAGGTTGATTGGATGGCGCTTTACATTACAGATGGACAGTGACCCAAAACATAATGCAAAAGCCCCCCAGGAGGATTTTTTAACCCCTTAAGTGCTGCGCAATTTTTCATTTTTGTGCTTTCGTTTTTTTCCCTCCCTTATTCCAACAGCCATAACTTTTTCATTTTCCTTCAATATTGCCATCATAGGGATGTTTTTTTTGCTGGTTCAGTTTTATTTTTGAATGACACCATTTATTTTACCATATGATGTAATGGTAAGCAGGGAAAAAAATTCCAAGTGTACCGAAATGGCAAAAAAAATGAAATTCTGAAATTGTTTTTTTTATTTTTTATTCACAGCATTTACCTTAACATAGAACTTACCTGACCGTATGATTCTACAAGCCAGTATGATTACATAGATACCAAACATGTGAAGGTTTTCTTTTAGTTAAGTAGTGAAAAAAAATTCTGAAATTTTGAAGAAAAAAAAAATCTTTCTTGTGTCACGACATTCTGAGAGCCATACTATTTTCAATTTTTGGGATCTGGGGCTGTGTGAGGACTTATTTTTTTTGTGAACTGAACTGACGTTTTATTGATATTATTTTGGGCTATATATAATATTTTGATTGTCTGTTATAACAGTTTTTTGTTGTTGTTGCGGAGGATGAAAAACTGGAGTTCTGGTGTTTTGATTTTTTTTCTCCTTACGCTATTTATCGATTAGATTTATTTTATATTTTGATAGATCACAGTTTTACCAACACAGCGTTACCAAATATCTGTATTTTTTATTAATTTTTAATGTGGTAAAAGGAGGATGATTTGAACTTAAATTTTTTTTCTTATTTTTTAAAAAAAAATGAAATTCTATTTTGTACTGTATTTAATAGTCCCCTTGTGGAACTTGAACCTGCAATTGTCTGATCACTTGTCCAATGTACAGCAAGAAATCAGTTTCCTATGAATGCCGTTCACAAGCTGGCTTTCACAGGAGTACTGAGATTATAGAAACGGGGATCTTCAACAGATCCCCTGACTGTCATGACAACTCATCAGTATCCAGCAATCGAATCGCAGGCGCACTGATAAGGGGTCAGAACAGCGCGCCTCCCTGCCAGCATATGTTAAATCACACTGTCAGAGATTGACAGCCTGCTGCTGTTAGTGGAACATGTTAGCTGATTAAATCAGCCGACATATGCAGGGAAAAATGCAGGCTCGGTGTGCAAGCCAGCATCAAAGGCAGGGAGATGATCCATGATGTACAAAGCATGTAATGATTCGTTAAGGCAAACAAGTGGAGCAATGTCCGAGTCAATCACCAGATCTCAACACCATCGAGCATGCGTTTCACATGCTTAAGACAAATTTTAAGTCAGAAAGACCCACAAATAAGCAACAACTGAAGTCAGCAGTAATAAAGGCCGGAAAAGCATCACAAAGGAGGAAAGCCAACGTTTGGTGACGTCCATAGCTTCCAGACTTCAGGCAGTTATTGCCTATGAAGGATTCTCTACAAAGTATTAAAAATGAACATTTTAGTTACGGTAAAGTAAATCTGTCCAATTACTTTTGAGCTTCTGAAAGGAAGAAACGTAGAAAAACTGGTTGTTGTTCCTAAAGGATATTTTTTTTCAACCCCTTTAATCAAACCTGAAAGTCTTCACTTTAATTGCATAATAAAACATAGCAGCATTCAGAGCCTAAATCACAAATTTCTGGATCTAATTGTATATAAGAGTAATCCAGTTTCAATACACACTAAAGAGTTGATTCACTACTCTGCAATAGTGGCCACATCTCTATAAAACTGATAGGGAAGGCTTTTGTCTAAATACCTTGATCAGCCAATTCTGCTCGTGAGCGGCGCTATTGCGGTCCACTCATCCCCACAAACTTTACCCTGGCTCCATGACCTCTGGTGTCCGGTGATGTCACGTCACCTTCCAGTTGACCCGACATCACCGAGACGGGCCCCAGTCTTCCTAAGTAACTGGGCTGTGGACAGCGTTTCACCGCTCGTCACAGCCCAGCATCGCTCCTGCTTGCGGCGCTCTACTGTGAAGGAGCATGTGCACGTGGGATGCTGGGCTGGACAGTACAGTCACTCAGGAAGACTGGGGCCCGCCTCGGTGATGTCAGGTCAACTGAAAGTTGACGTGACATCACCAGATCTCAGAGGTCATGGAACCCGGGGGTCACTACATGGGGATGAGCGGACCGCAATATTGCCACTCAGAGGTATTTTTGGCTGAACAAGGTATTTGAAAAAAGCCTTCCCTATCAGTTGTACAGGGATGTGGCCACTATTGCAGAGTAGTGAACCCCCCCTTTAATGGCTGTAATGTAATAATAATAATAATCTTTATTATATAGCCCTAACATATTCCACAGCACTTTACATGTATCAGCAGCACTGTCCTCATTGGGACTCACAATCTAAATTCCCTATCTGTATGTCTTTGGAGTGTGGGAGGAAACCGGAGAACCCAGAAGAAACCTACGCAAACACAGGGAGATCATATATACTCCTTGCCATCATTGGTATACGTTGTGCCAGGAATTGCTTTATTTTTCGGTGGAGGTTACATGGAAAGGTTGGTGGGGAGGGAAGGGAACACTATACCCGTCAAATAAAGCAATTCCTGCACAGCATATACTGGTGAGTGCCTTCAATTCTTCTATTTTCATATTGGATACTTCTGTACTTTTGAATGAGCACGCCGAGACTGCAAGGATCTGCTTGGAGATTTACGCAGCCACTACTGTTGTCACATAGATTTTGTGCGAGCTGAAAAAGCGCAGTTTAGTGAACAGTGAACCAAGTTCCTCTAATTCACTTGAAGTATACAGACTCCTTGCAGACGTTGTCGTTGGTGGGATTTAAGCCCAGGACCCCAGCGCTGCAAGACTGCAATGCTAACCACTGAGCTACTGTGCAACTATCCTTAGTAGAATTTCTGTAATGTATCATCTGTTCAGGTCCAACAATCCACCATCCACAAGCTGATTGGAGAATGGTGCTTACCTGTGTGCCAAATCCCTTGCTGCCTGATACTGCAGATCACAAAAATTGGGCATAGTGGGACTACGCTGTATCGGGCATATGCACTATATAGTATTACCACTATTGCTGGAGACCGCACAGGACGGCACCTCGGTGCACAGGTGTCATTCTACTGGTCTAGACAAGTTGGATCTTACTTGTTTTACGTTCAGAAATATATTGTGTCAATATAAATCACTCATCATCTTGACCTGTTCTTGCTTTTGGGTCGTTGTCTTCTCTCTTAAGCTTCTCATTATGAATCGTCTTTCATTTTGGATGAAGTTTTCGTGAGCCGCCCTGGAGTGCCACCTATCAATCTTATTATCTGTATGGCTTCTGTTTGCTTTTTTTCATGCTCCTGCCTTTTTATTCTCAATGTATTACGTTTTTCCCTTGATAATCAATGTCCTTTCCTAAGCTTGTTTGTAACATATTTCCATTTTTTATTGGCAGCTGTTTCTAAATGTTTTACCCCAAGACAGAAGCCAATGGATAAGTAAAACGGCAGAGTTAAGAACGTGGTATAAAAAGATTAAGGAAATAGTAAGTGATATTTTCACTATTATCCTGCGCTGTTTTGAAACGGTGTCTGATTGAGACAAATGTAATGTTACTGTGTTTGTCTTATTTTAGCATATTACAAATCCAAGGAAAGCTGCCGGACAGCAGGATCTAATGATAAATAATCCATTGTCACAGGATGAGGGGGTAAGTACACGTCAGTCTCAAAAAAATGGAACCCAACACAATACTTCATTTGTAGCATCAGTAAAATCTCTTATAAAGTGATAGTGCAACTGCCCTCGCTGAACCGTCTCCCAAAATACCAAGGTAAAAGGAACCTGCCAGCACATTATTACATGTAGAAGTAGTGCTGTGGCTAAATAGGTGCTTGTTCCCAAATAAAAGTGATGGTTTTCTTAGCGATTCGGAGTCAAACATTAGAATTCAAGCTTATAAGCCATATGCAAATTAGGCTAGATGTACACTTGCGGCGTATCAGTGCATTTAATCTGCTATAGCGGATTGACACGCCTCCATTGCAACTCCAGCCTGATTTGCATATGGCTTTATGCCAGAATACTTTCATGACTGAAGCAAAAGATTATATTTTTATTTGGGGATAAACACCATACAACCGCTTAGATTTGAAAAATTTTGCCAACAGGTTCCCTTTTAAAAGGAATCTTACACCAGGTTTTTACTGCGCCATCTGAGGGCAGCATAATGTACAGACCGAGAGCCTGATTCCAGCGATGTGTCACTTTTTGAGCTGTTTGCAGTCATTTTGATAAAATCCATGTTTTCTCTGATGCAGATCTAGCAGTTATATAGAGCTGATGAATGTGCTGGACTACCTGGCAGCACGCCAAGTAGTCCTCTGATGGTAATCTACTGCTGATTAAACAGTGATTTTTATCAATACTACACTAAGCAGCCGAGTAAGTGACACATCACTGGAATCAGAATCTCTCCCTCTACGTTATGCTGCTCTCAGGTAAGGTGGCAAAAACCTAGTGACAGATTCTCTTTACTTGATTTCCATTTGGTGAGTCCTCCAAATCATCCTGCAGTGCAGAGAGTTGTTGCATAAAAAAACAGTTAAAGGGGTTATACGGCTTATTTTGACTTTTTGTATTATTTCCCTATTCGGCTACATTGGGACAGGTAAGCAGATAGTGACCACTTACCTGCCCTACTGTCAGCCCCTCTCCCCAGGCTTAGAGCGGTCATGTGACCGCTCCTGCCGCGATTTTGCTGCTTCCGGTCATTTCATGTCAACATGGGCAGGACCATGTTGACATGCAAATCTGGGAACAGCATGTTGCCGCTCTGCTGGGCGGGTACAGTGCGTGGAGTCCCCGCCCCCCTACCCTGCACCATTTTACACATTTCCCCACACACATACTCTCCCCGCAACCTCCCCCGACACTGCTATGGGACCCGTGAGCTGAGGGGAGGGGCCTGGCGGCGGCTGCCCACAGTGTCACCGCCAGCATCGCACATTCAAATGTATCGATATCACAGATGCCGATACATTGAAAGCACTGATGAGAATGAGCGCAGTGCATTGCAGTGCGGGCAGCCGCGGGGATGACGAGCGCTGCTGTCAGGAGATTAGATGAGATCATTACCTGCTGTGACGATCTCCTGCACTCCTGACGTGAGCGCTGTCACTGCCTTCTATGCCCGCCGCGTTCTCACATCAAGTCTCGCGGGCCGCCCGAGACTGTCACTAGCGGTGACGTCACGGGCTCCTGTGATACTGCTGAGAACGCGGCGGGCAATGGAAGTCATTGACATCGATGACGTCAGGAGTGCAGAAGATCATCACATCAGGTAATGATCTCATCTAACCTCCTGACAGCAGCGCTTGTCATCCCCTGCAGTGACCTGGGCTGACCTCATGATGTTAGCTCAGGTCACTGCAGTACTCTCCCAGCCAATGGGGAACATTCTGTTCTGCATTGACTAGGACAGTGACTATGGTATGGATCGTTGTGGGACCCCCTTATTGGATTACGCTGGACCCAGATTTGATTATTCTTTTCAATAAATTGGTGAAAGAGGGAATGTGTTGGGGAGTGTTTTTTCAAATAAAACTTTTTTTGTTGTCTTTTTTTTTTTTTTTTTTTATTACTGACTGGGTTTGTGATGTCGGGTATCTGATAGATGTTTGACATCACTAACCCCAGGGCCTGATGCCAGGTGACATTACACATCTGGCATCAACCCCATATATTACCCCATTTGCCAACCCACCAGGCAATGGGATGAGTTGGGGCAAAGCGCCAGGATTGGCACATCTAATGGATGCGCCACTTCTGGGGCGGCTGTAGCCTGCTATTTTTAGGCTGGGGAGTGTCCAATAACAGTGGACCTCCCTATTCTGAGAATACCAGACCACAGCTGTCAGCTTTACCTTGGCTGGTGATCCAATTTGGGGGGGACCCCGTGTTTTTTGCTTTAAATTATTTATTTAATTTAAAATAACAGCGTGGGGTGCCCTCTGTTTTGGATTACCAGCCAAGGTGAAGGTGCCATCTGTGGTTTGCAAGCTGCAGTCGTCTGCTTTACCCTAGCTCGCTACAAAAGATATGGGGGACCCCACATGTTGTTTTTTTTTTAATTATTTATTTATTTTTTGGCTAAATACAAGGCTAAGCACCCTTTAGTGCCACATGAAAGTCACAAAAGGGTGCCAGCTTAGAATATGCAGGAGGTAGGACATTATATATGTCTTTCTCATCTATCTATCCCCTGTTCATTCATTCATTCATCCCTCTATCTCTCTGTCTATATCTATCTATCCATCTCTATATCTACTCATCTATTTATCTTTGTTGCTGCTTCCGTTTTTTGCGGTCTGCAAAAAAAGCGGAAGGCACACGGATGACACACGGACCGTATACGGAACAGAACGGATGTCACACTGATGCCACACGGATGCATCCGTGAAAAAAACAGACCGTTTTTTGCGAACCGCAAAAGCGGAACGATCATATGAATGTAGCCTACATGTGTTCCCTATAGGGGTAGGGGTCGGTACAGAACGATGGTGGGGGGGTTGTCTGTGCTGAACGATGTGGGGGGGGGTTGGTACAGAGCGCTCTGTGTGTGTGTGTGTGTGTGTGTGTGTGTGTGTGGTGGGAGGGTTTCAGAGCCTGATGTGTGTGTGGGGTGCAGAGCCTGATGTGTGTGTGGGTGCAGAGCCCTATGTGTGTGGGGTACAGAGCCCTATGTGTGTTTGGGGTGCAGAGCCCTATGTGTGTGGGATTCAGAGCCCGATGTGTGTGTGGGGTGCAGAGTCCGATGTGGTGTGGGGTGCAGAGCCCGATGTGGTGTGGGGTGCAGAGCCCTATGTGTGTGTGGGGTGCAGAGCCCGATATGGTGTGGGGTGCAGAGCCCGATGTGTGTGTGTGTGTGTGTGTGTGTGTGTATGTATGTGGGGGGGGGGCTGTTATTTCCAATGCTAGAGTGATAACAGGTCAGGTGCTGGGGCAGAATACTGACAGGGAATGTTTGTGCAGGGGGTGAGGCTGGACACTGAGGCCGGGCGGTGCCAGCTCTGACTGGGAGGTTTAGCACAGGAAGAGGTCAGTTTGCTGGAGCTGAATGTAAACAAGAGCTGCAGAGAATAAAGGGATAATTCAAGAGGAACAAAAGTTAGAGAACAAAAATAACAATGTAGGGGTGTTTTATATAACAATACAGCACAGATCAGCTCACCAAAATTTTTTGAGTTTATGTCGGAAAACTCCTTTAATTGAGTTTTCTGGCTTAGGTAACTGAGCTTTCAAATAAATACTTTGTATAGGAGTTTTTAGCTAATAGAAGAGGTCCCCCATTCACAATCTGAGATATCTTACATTTACACATTGCTGTGTAGCTTTACGCTTATTCTATTCAGCAATTTTAGTGGAGCAACATATACAATTTTTGGTGATATTCCAAAATCACAAGTTATTCTCTTTCCATAGAATAGTGAATACCGTATTTTTCAGATTATAGGATGCAACTTATTATATGATGCTCACCAGGATTACACTGCAGAAAATAGGAAAATCAGATTTCCGACTATTTAAAAGTTCCCTTGTGGTGTAAACAAGTGCAGGGATTAATTCCATAGCGCTTTACAGACCTCATCACTGTCCCCATTGGGGCTCACAATCTAAATTCCCTATCAGTATGTCTTTAGAGTGTGGGAGGAAACCGGAGAACCCAGAAGAAACCCACGCAAACACGGGAAGAACATACAGACTATTTGGATACGCACAACACTGCTGCATACACAGTACATGCACACTCTGCTCCACTGTATATACACACACCTCTGCAACATAAATACACAGCTCTGCTACATACACTCTGCAGCACACACATACACAAAACACTGCTGCATGCACACTCACTTCTGCATTATACACATTGTTCTAATATACAAACAACTTTGCAATATACACACACAGCTCTCCTATAGACACACACAGCCAGGGTCGGACTGGGGTGTGAGGAGCCTACCAGGGAAATTGCCTCTAGGGGCCTGCACTATAGCTACTTTAAACGTTTTTATTAGTTGATCATTTTTGGCTTCTCTCAGTATAACGTGAGCCTTTTAGCAAACTCTACAGTGCGCATAGAGCCCTGTCCTGTGCCTGCAGATAGCGCATAGAGCCCTGTCCTGTGCCTGCAGATAGCGCATAGAGCCCTGTCCTGTGCCTGCAGATAGCGCATAGAGCCCTGTCCTGTGCCTGCAGATAGCGCATAGAGCCCTGTCCTGTGCCTGCAGATAGCGCAGTAGAGACCTGTCCTGGGCCTGCAGATAGCGCATAGAGCCCTGTCCTGTGCCTGCAGATAGCGCAGTAGAGACCTGTCCTGGGCCTGCAGATAGCACAGGATTTCTTGTAGCCTCTTATTTATTGTAGTTAATAATGGAATCTGTTATTTACAATCAGTCGCAGTTTTTCTTACACTCGGACATTCCTTGTCCTAGGAAAACCACCGAGTCCATCAGCCAAATGATATTCAAAGAGAAGCAGAACGTTATCCAGCATCTTCATATGGAAACATTTACTAACATTAATCCCCCTCTGCCGCCATCTATCTGGGAAATCCCCTGTAAGGGTGCATGCCCAGCCGTCCACGATCAGTGTTTGCAGCATGTTGGCTGTAGCATGGTTCAACTGCATCCAAAACGCTGCATTGTACAGTACAAGCACAGTGGATGGATTTCTAGAAATCCCGTGCCCAATGTGATTCTTTTTTCCGCAGCAAACACTGACCTACGGATCTTCTTTCTAGACCGCAGCATGTCAATTGTTTGCTGCGTAATCGCATGCTCCTCCGTAGGGAGAACACAAGTGAAAGACTGCAGCACACTGAAGCCCGATTGTGGGCACACACAGCTGCGGTCTCCTGCGAAGGAGACGCGTGGCCCCGCAGCTCAGGACCCGCTCCATGCAGAACACAGTGAGTCCTGATCGTGGGCACATACCCTAAGAGTCAGTATGTGTTGGTGTGAAGCATTACCACCCAATACACTTTTCCATTTGGAGACTGTGGTGAATATTTGTCTTCACTATAGTTTCCAAACTAGTCTTACATTGTATTCAGACAACACTGCTCTATAAACAGATCAGGCTTTTTTTTTTTTTTTTACATATACAGTATTTATACTGCAGCTCCTCCTGTACTATCATCACATATAGAGGCCCCCTGAAGAGTAATTACATATAGCCTAAGATAATAACACTGACACTGGGGTTGCAGGATAATGACACTGACACTGGAGTACAGAATAAAGACCCTGGATAATAGGATAACAACACTGACACTGGGGGTACAGGATAATGACACTGACACTGGGGGTAGCAATGGGCCCCCCAGCCTTGTGTACTGTAGCAATAGGCCCCCCAGCCTTGTGTACTGTAGCAATGGGACCCCCAGCCTTGTGTACTGTAGCAATGGGCCCCCCAGCCTTGTGTACTGTAGCAATGGGCCCCCCAGCCTTGTGTACTGTAGCAATGGGGCCCCCAGCCTTGTGTACTGTAGCAATGGGCCCCCCAGCCTTGTGTACTGTAGCAATGGGCCCCCCAGCCTTGTGTACTGTAGCAATGGGCCCCCCAGCCTTGTGTACTGTAGCAATGTGCCCCCCAGCCTTGTGTACTGTAGCAATGGGCCCCCCAGCCTTGTGTACTGTAGCAATGGGCCTCTCTTCCTGTCCCCCATTATGCCATTGTTCA
This sequence comes from Anomaloglossus baeobatrachus, assembly GCF_048569485.1. Lineage (NCBI taxonomy): Eukaryota > Metazoa > Chordata > Amphibia > Anura > Aromobatidae > Anomaloglossus > Anomaloglossus baeobatrachus. Next base: position 464,430,309 of record NC_134358.1, read on the forward strand.
CACACACACGTTCTCACCTGTCCTCCGTTCCTGCGCTGTCATTACCTTACCAGTCCGCAGGCTCATGGACCCCACCATGATCTCGTCCGGTGTACGGAGCCGCCGCCGCAGGATGCCATCATGACTTTACTGCAGTTAAATGCTTTGCGGCACCGTAAAGCATTTAACTGCAGTAAAGCAATGAAGTCAGCCTGCAGTGGCGGCTCCGTGCACCGGACGGGTGACTGAGGGGGACTGTGTATTGCGGTCTGGAGCACCGCGGGAACGAGGAGAACAGGTGAGAGTGATTTTTTTTTTTTTCCTTCGGCTCCTTCTGAGCGCTTACCTCTCCTCTGCATCCCTGCACGTCCTCTCCTCTGTTGCTCCGGTGGCGGCAGTGTGAAGACGGCCGCTGTGTCGGTGCGGGGCTGAGCAGCTCCTCCGCCTCCTGTCACCGGCCGCACTGTTCACATGTACGTGCGTCTGAAGGATGCACGTACATTTGAATAGCGCGCGGTGCAGGACCTACGGTGAGTCACATGACTGTCTGTGATGTCACCACAGGTCCTTCTGCACCCACAAAAACTGCAGCGATAGTACAGAACTTGTGCTATCGCTGCAGTTTGTAATTGAAAGGCTGGGGGGCCCTCAGAGCGTGGGAGGGGGGGCCCATCAGAGCGTGGGGACCCTGACTAGTCTGCCGCACATAACGCCGGCCATGAAAAACCGGCAGCCCCACGGCGCTGTACACAGCTCCGCACTAATTAAGGCACGTGGGGCCCACTGAGGGCCCGAGGCCTACCGGGGGATTCCCCGGTACCCCGGCGGGCCAGACCGAGCCTGCACTCAGCTCTGGAACATCAGCACAAACACAACTCAACTACATCATGACTCAGATATGCTACATCAACACATACAGCTCTTCTGCAGCAATACATGCACACCCCTACCTCTGTAACACACTATGTAGACACATCCACATTTTAACCTTCTTTCTAGACATGTGACCCATAACATGACATGATAAAAGTTCATCAACTGCAAGAACTGCAGCATCCTTGCACCTTTAGTGAGTGTAGGTCCTGATTGCGTCCTGGTATATATGTATCTTATTCTAGGCCCCATTTTGGTATATATATGTTCCCCATCCTGGTTTATATATCCCCCGGCCTTGTATATATATCATCCTTAGCCCATTTTGGTATATATCCCCATCCTGGTTTATATGTGCCCCATCCTGGGTGCAACCTGGTATATATGTTCCCCATCCTGATATGTATGTCACCATCTTGGGCGCATACCAGCTTGTATAGCTGTGTAGGGACCAGGCTGGTCTCTGTGCTGCATTGCTATTCAGCTTGATGTGCGCCCTCAGTCACACATTATGCTGAAGCATGCACTGGGGTCTGCAGGCCCCTGTACCCTCAGGCTCGGTCATGATCACGATCTGTGCCACCGTTACACCCCTGCTGTTGATACTACCATGATATACAGTACAGACCAAATGTTTGGACACACCTTCTCATTCAAAGAGTTTTCTTTATTTTCATGTCTCTAAAAATTGTAGATTCACATTGAAGGCATCAAAACTATGAATTAACAAATGTGGAATGAAATACTTAAAAAAAAGTGTGAAACAACAGAAAATATGTCTTATATTCTAGGTTCTTCAAAGTAGCCACCTTTTGTTTTGATTACTGCTTTGCACACTCTTGGCATTCTCTTGATGAGCTTCAAGAAGTAGTCACCAGAAATGGTTTTCATTTCACAGGTGTGCCCTGTCAGGTTTAATAAGTGGTATTTCTTGCCTTATAAATGGGGTTGGGACCATCAGTTGTGTTGTGCAGAAGTCTGGTGGATACACAGCTGATAGTCCTACTGAATAGACTGTTAGAATTTGTATTATGGCAAGGAAAAAGCAGCTAAGTAAAGAAAAACGAGTGGCCATCATTACTTTAAGAAATGAAGATCAGTCAGTCCGAAAAATTGGGAAAACTTTGAAAGTGTCCCCAAGTGCAGTGGCAAACCATCAATCGCTACAAAGAAACTGGCTCACATGAGGACTGCCCCAGGAAAGGAAGACCAAGAGTCACCTCTGCTGCGGAGGAAAAGTTTATCTGAGTCACCAGCCTCAGAAATCGCAGGTTAACAGCAGCTCAGATTAGAGACCAGGTCAATGCCACACAGAGTTCTAGCTGCAGACACATCTCTAGAACAACTGTTAAGAGGAGACTTTGTGCAGCAGGCCTTCATGGTGAAATAGCTGCTAGGAAACCACTGCTAAGGACAGGCAACAAGCAGAAAAGACTTGTTTGGGCTAAAGAACACAAGGAATGGACATTAGACCAGTGGAAATTGTGCTTTGGTCTGATGAGAACAAATTTGAGATCATTGGATCCAACCACCGTGTCTTTGTGCGACGCAGAAAAGGTGAACGGATGGACTCTAAATGCCTGGTTCCCACCGTGAAGCATGGAGGAGGAGGTGTGATGGTGTGGGGGCGCTTTGCTGGTGACACTGTTGGGGATTTATTAAAAATTGAAGGCATACTGAACCAGCATGTCTACCACAGCATCTTGCAGCGGTATGCTATTCCATCCGGTTTGCGTTTAGTTGGACCATCATTTATTTTTCAACAGGACAATGACCCCAAACACACCTCCAGGCTGTGTAAGGCCTATTTGACTAAGAAGGAGAGTGATGGGGTGCTACGCCAGATGACCTGGTCTCCACAGTCACCAGACCTGAAAGCAATCAAGATGGTTTGGGGTGAGCTGGACCGCAGAGTGAAGGCAAAAGGGCCAACAAGTGCTAAGCATCTCTGGGAACGCCTTCAAGACTGTTGGAAGACCATTTCTGGTGACTACCTCTTGAAGTTCATCAAGAGAATGCCAAGAGTGTGAAAAGCAGTAATGAAAGCAAAAGGTGGCTACTTTGAAGAACCTATAATATAATATAAGACATATTTTCAATAATTTCACACTTTTTTGTTAAGTTTTTCATTCCACATGTGTTAATTCATAGTTTTGATGTCTTCAATGTCAATCTACAATTTTCAGAGTCATGAAAAGAAAGAAAGCTCTTTGAATGAGAAGATGTATCCAAACTTTTGGTCTGTACTGTATAACTTACCTGTCTCAGGTATTTTGATTTGTTTACTTAATAGAAATTTCATAGGTTCTAGAAGGGATAAAGCTGTGTTCACAATGCTCCAGTGAGTACAGTATGTATATGTCCATGGGTTCTGTAATGTGCCTGGCTCGCTTGCGTAATTGTACCTGTATTTCAACTATATTAGAAAGCATCATCTAGTTATAGTACAATGACATATTGTAAAAGAAGTGACTTACACTGTACAGTATACATTATTTCTCCCAGCGCAAGTATTATATACATTACTAAATATAATATCTGGAAGTAGAATAGTGTTGTCCTGTGCAGTCAATAACCCTTCATAATAGTGTGATGCACGATGAACCTTATAATATGACTGCTAGTTCTATATAGTGCTGGCCGTGATGACCTCATTAGAAAAATGGTGCTGAAGCCTTTACCAAATTTGTATTTTTTTTTTTTATTTATTTTTCAACAGAGTCTTTGGAATAAATTCTTTCAGGATAAAGAACTCAGAGCGATGGTTGATCAGGATGTTAAAAGAACGTATGTATATGCTTTGTGGTTCTGATCTTTTTTGTTTAGTTCCTGGGTTCCGTATGAGAAAACTGACACTTCAGCTTGTGGTTTATTTCCGAGAGAACAGTGCGACAGCCCGAAATCAGATATGCGTGATTGACATTTCTCCTTAGCATGATTCAGTCAGCACCCCATAAAAACTACAGCGTTGGCTGAACCCGTCCATATTAGCAGGGTCGGCCAACATGAGTGTTTTTCGGGGTATTAACATGATTCTGTATGGGGATGGAACCATTTTATCAACTATCATTCTGTTCCTCATCATTGCTCGTTGGCCTGTAATTAAGCACCAAATGACGTGATATATAATTAATCGACGCTCTTTATGGTTGGGATAAAAGTGGCACATCTAATAGCACCATAATTGCATTGTTGTAGCAGTTTTTATTGGCTTTGTTAAATGTGTCTGTCCCTATACATGCCGAGGTCATCAGCGCAGATTAGATGTGTAGCGACAAACCCCAATGACCAGGGGAATGGTAACACCAAGTCTACATATAGTGACATAAAGCTGAGGCTATTAAACATGACTTGATATTGTATGAAAAATTCCAGCAATTACTCAAATAGACATGTCAGGAGGATAGGTGGTATATAACAAGAGGCAGAGAGTCTTAGGCTATGTGCACACACTGCGTTTTTTACCTGCGTTTTTGGTCCGTTTTTGCTGCAGAAATTTCTTGAGAAATTCTTGTAACTTTTCTGCAAACATTCCCCAGCAAAACCTATGGCAAAAAAAATTAGCTGTGCGCACACTGCGTTTTTTTCTTAAGAAAATTCTTTCAGTAGATTTTCTTAAGAAAAAGAATGAGCATGTCACTTCTTTTCTGCAGCTAAGTGCGTTATTTGCCATAGATAATTGGCACAATAACGCAGGGAGCAACCAGCGGTAAAAACGCACCAAAAACGCGTCAAAAACGCAGGTGCGTTTTTGGTGCGTTTTTTAATGCAGGTGCACTAATCCTTCACTCTTAAGAAATTTCTTAAGAAAAATCATTTTTCTAGTGTGAACATAGCCTTAGTATACTTGGGACATCGAGATAAAGGGAATGAAGAATACTAAAATTTGTAAGGCTATGTGCGCACGTTGCGTACAGTCACTGCAGAAATTTCAGTAGCGATCTGAAGAGCACATGTGCGCTTTAAATCGCTGCAGAAATGTCCGTAGTGAAAAAAAAAAAAAGCCGATTCCATGTGCTCTGCCTGCAGCTCCTGCCATAGACAGAGCAAGAGCTGCCGGCAAAGCGCACGGAAGAAGTGACATGTCACTTCTTAGAACGCAGCGCTTCGGCAGAAGCCGAAGCGCTGCGCTCTAAAACGCCACGTGCGCACGGCCCCTGCACAATCTCCATAGACGCATGCAGTTACGCTACGCTACAAAGCGCAGCGTAACTGCATGTATTTACGCAACGTGCGCACATAGCCTTAGTGTCAACTATCAGAATTATAAGTAGGCCAGAGGGGTTTCTTTAAGAATTTTTTGTTAATGATAGTATAGTATAGTAGTTTCACGTCTACAAAATATTTTCATGGGCGAAAGTAATATTTCCATTTATTTCCGATTACTTTCACAGCTTCACTGATAAAATTGAATCTTGCTAATCATTCATATATGAAATACTTCTTCCAGATTTCCTGAAATGCAGTTCTTCCAGCAAGAAGATGTGAGAATCATCCTCACTGACGTACTCTTCTGTTATGCAAGAGAGAATGAACATTTGCTTTATAAGCAGGTCAGACATTTACCTATAGGACGCATTGTGCTATTGATTATTGCCGTACATTATGTGCAATAGGAAACAACCATTATAGAGAATTGGCAAATATGATCACTTACCTTTTGTAAAATTGTTTTTTTTCTCTCATTATCTTGTGGTTTTTAAACTTTTACCGGTTATATCACATGTCGTGTGCGAGTGTCTAGGAGGAGCTGAATTCACTCCATATATAGCAGATGCCAGCTGTGTTATACAGCCAACAGCTGCCTGTAACTGGAGCAATCAGAGCTAGCTTCAGCCATTGCATTGTTACCCATGAGATATCTTGACATTGACCACAGTATTGACCTATATCCAACCACAGTATCTAAGTGGTTGGATATAAGGGAGCACCTATGTCACCTCCTCATGCTTCACATGGCTCCAATGGGCTGCCATGACAGCCAAAGCCTATTAAAGACTAGAGGTTCGGTTTTCGAGCCTAACAGAAAATTTTAAAATCAAGGTTCAGGGATTGGATGATTTATGTACGAGCCGCTTGCAGTGTTTGAACGGTACACACTGGGGATAACAGTAGCATGATCGGATGTAGTGTGCAACAAAAAAAAAAATTGAAAAAGCCCTGCCCACCCTCCTTGGAAGTGATCTGCTTTTGGTTGGCTATATGTGGGCGGAGACTCAAACTGCCAATCAGTGACTGGATCCAGGGTTCGAGTCCTGACCGAGCCTGTGGAGGCTCATTTGCTGAATTGTGCCTCAGTGGAACTGATCATCTCTGCTAAAGACCTCACTTGCCATGGCAGTCATGGTAGCCATCTTTTTACTCCTTTAGGCCTTGTGCGCACAGTCCTTTTTTGATGCAGATTTGGTGCAGATTGTGGCCTAGATCTGCATGCCTGTCTTTATACCAGCAATGTCAATGAGAATTCTGAAGTGCTGTGTGCTTTGCTTATTTTTTACTTGCAGATTTAGTGCAGAATATAATCTGCAGCATGCCAATTGTTGGTGAGTTTTTTCCTGCATTTTTTAGTCCTTCCACCCATTGACTTCATTGAGAAAAATGCATGGCACAAAAGCAGATGCATTTTTTTATGTATTTTTCTGCCAGAAAGTGCACATTTGATGAAGAACATTTCTGCACCAAATCTGCAACGTGTGCGCATAGCCTTAAGATGGTGCAATATGTTTTTAAATTTTAAGAGAATCGGTCACCAGATTTTTTTTCTACCCGATTTTAAACCCCACTCAAACACAGTAGACTGATGTCTGCCGAACCTAGTGTGTGTGGGGCCCCGATGGACTATTGGTCGGGGTAGATGTAAATTGTGCATGTCCAGTTCCGGCTGCCAATCCTGCCAGCCGACGAGTCAGCTAGTGGCTTTCTCATGGAGAGCACAGGAGCTTTGGTCAAACAATCTAAGATATCATCTGATAAGTGATCACCTATAACATAGTTTGTCTGACAGCCATTCAATGTGTGCGGACCGCTTACAAGCAGCATGATGTATGGGCAGGAGTCCTGATTCCAGTGGATTATTACTTAGTGGACACTTACGGGTACTTCTCACATAGCGAGATCGCTAGCAAGATCGCTGCTGAGTCACAGGTTTTGTGATGTACTAGTGACCTCATCAGCGATCTCGTTATGTGTGACACTGAGCAGTGACCTGGCCCCTGCTGTGAAATTGCTGATCATTACACACTGTTCTGGTTCATTTTTTGCTTGTTGATCTCCCACTGTGCAACATGCATTGGCGTGTTTAACTGCAGGAGAGCAACGAGCACCGACTCTGTGTAAGCAGCGTATGCTGGTAACCAGGGTGAATATGGGGTGACTAAGCAAAGCGCATTGCTTCATAACCCGATGTGTACCCTAGCTACGTATACAGGGAGCCAGCACTGGCAGCCTGTAAGCGGTGTATGCTGGTAACCAGGGTAAATATCGGGTAACCAAGCAAAGTGCTTTGCTTAGTTACCCGATATTTACCCTGGTTACCAAGCGCAGCATTGTTACACGAGCTGCTTATGGCTGGTCACTGGTGAGATCTGCCTGATTGACAGCTCACCAGCGACCATGTAGCGACGCAACAACAATCCCTGCCAAGTCGAATCGCTGGTGGGATCATTGGTGCGTCGCTACGTGTGACCCCAGCCTTACTGCCATTGATAAGATTTAATAAGACACTGTTTTATCTACTACAGCCTTGATAGTATGCTTCTGCCATGCCATCCTCTGTACCTATGAGCTCCGTCTATCTCTGTTTTCAGCCATGGTCAATGTGGCTTCTGTAAAGCATAACACTTAAACGCTGTTAACTGAAGCTGGGGATAGATGGCTGTCCTCATAATTATGCAGAAAATAAAATGAAAATTGTCTAATCAGAAAGTTAGAAACAGGTTTGAAAAAAAATGTATAGGTATTGGGTTTTAATAGGAAAAAATTAAGAGGTGTTGGGTGCCATGCCTATTGTTAATGGCTAAGGGCTATAGACCCCCGACCACTGCCATTCCCTGATAACCCGTATCATCTATAGCAAGGAGAAGTGTGATATCGTAACCCAGGGTTAAAAGCGGTTGCGCAAAACTGTTTATATTCAACAGCTATTAGAGATTTGGAGAAACATAGGGGGCCTGCTAGCAGAGACTCATTTTCAAGTTAATGCTGTTTTTTGTATTAGTTTTCGACAAAGAACATTGGGAAAAAAAACACTAAAGAACTTTGTAAAATCAAATTACGTTAACTAAGCAATAAACAAGTTTGGAAATGCATATTTCCTAGCTATGTTAACTGCGATGTGAAAACGAATCGTTAAGCCAAATAAAAATTAATGGCGAGCAATTTTTTTCCCTTATTTTTTTTCTTCTTATAAATCTCCTTGGTCGTAATTATTCAACGGTGTCCATTCCCACAGCGTTAAGTGAATGCACCCCAGGCACGTCAAGCATTGAAGTGGGAAACCGTGTATAATTTTAAACAAAGGCTGTCATTTACTGAACTAGAAAGTAATATTATTACTGGGTAAGAATTAAAACAGCTTAATTACCCCCTGCTTGGGTTTGATATCTTGAAGATGCCTTACAGAGAAATAACACCTTTCTGCATAAGGAATGAATATTTAACTTGATAACATTTAAAAGAAGAGAAAAACTTAAGTCTCCTCACAAGCTGTTAAAGCCATTACTTTGTAGTAGGTGACACCCCGTTTAACATAGACCATATTGTTAATAGTTATGGGGTTTTATTGAATTAATGAGACTCTTATCATGTAGTAGAATGTCTTGCTGTGTTAATTGAAACTGCATAGATTACATAAATGGTATTAATGAACTTTGACTGCCTGATGCTCCAGCTTTAATAAAGACTGCTTGGTGGGCTAAATGAACACAGGCATATAAAGAACAGGTTCAATTTTGCGAGCCTACAGGCTGTTGACAAACACAAAAGTTTACCTCGGTTTTCTTTTTCTTCTTTTCTTTTTCCGTTTGCAGCATTGCGCACTGCTAGAAGGAGCGCAACGTGGAAAGTTTTCTTAAAAGGAGTCTGTCGACACAAAATGACTGTTCAAACCAAGGACAGGAACTCGGTGCAGCCTTGCCATGACCAACACTTCAATGCAACTCATCACCTACTTGTTTTTCCATTAATTTCCAGTCTCCACTTTCTCTTGTAAAACCAGAGCAGTCCAAAAATGATTGGAAAACTGAGATAGATGGAAAAGAAATAGGTGGAAAGGTGCACTGATCTGTTTGATTGTGTAAAGCGTGCACCAAGTGCTTGTGCTTTGTTTGAACAGTTAAAGAGGTTATCTATAACTTTTAAATTGATGGCCGATCCTTTGGGTAAGTCATCAATGTCTGATTAGCCAGAGTCCGATATCCTGCACCCCTGCTGATCAGCTGTTCTCGGTGCTGGCAGCAGGCACCTGTAAATGCTCAGTTCCGGAGCTACCCCGCCGGGTACTTCACACCCACCTCCTATTCAAATCAACAGAAGGCGGATATGCAGTACCCGGTTGCGGCCACTATCAGTTGACAAGGTAGCTTCAGAGCTGAGCATTTCCAGCTGCCTGCTGTCACTACCGACACTGAGAATAGTTGATTTGTGGAGTGTCAGACCCCAGCCGATCAGACATTGATGACGTATCCTAAAGGTAGTGGGGAACCTCTTTATTGCTTACAGATGCCCTTTAAATACAAAAGCTAAACCTTCTACTGACTGTTTATGAACATTGATAGGTTGCTTTTTACTGACCGCTTTTTTATTTTGTACTTCTGTGAGGTGCATTAAGGTCCAAAATATGTGTATAATGCTGGCAATAGGACTATGGTGGTCAACCTCCAACATCAAGGGGGCATTACATTTATCGTACCACTCTCTGTTTGCAGTGGAGAGGTGGCTCCCTATGCTGTAGACTAGTGAGTGTGTGCATACTCCATGCAGTGATACTATGTGTAGTCAGCCATCTGCTTCAGACAAGGGGCATGAGGAAAAAAAAATCTGAATCCTTTATTTCATTAGATTCAAGTCCAACATAATGAAAAATAAATGTTTTAATTTCTTTAGCCATGAGTAGGTACCATTTAATAAAATCCATTTGTAACATGTAGGCTGACCAGGCAATTTTTTTTCTGCTTGAATATTTTTTTATCATGTTCGATTTTAACCCTATGAAATCGAGGATTCAGAAATGTTTATTGTTAAAGACGAGTGCTGGATCTTTCTTTTTACCCTAACAATATAACTACGGCACCTTGAAAAGGAATGCATACCAAATTAACTTTCCCACATTTTGTTATGTGACACCCACAAATATGAATGTATTTTATTGGGATTGTCTGTGATACACCAACACTAATTAGCAAGTGTTTGTGAAGTGTAAAAGAAATAAATGGTTTTCTAAACATTTGAAAATTCTAAATCTGAAAATTGCAGCGTGCATTTGCATTCAGCCCCCCTGAGTAATTGCATGATAGGACCAGCTTTCACTGCAATTACTGCTTCACGTCTTATGGGGTATGTCTCTACCAGCTTTGCATCTAGAGGCAGACATTTTTGCCCATTTTTGTTTGCAAAATAGCTGTACATCAGGAAGATTGGATGTAGAATGCTGGTTAACAGCAATTTTCAAGTATTGCCACAGATTCTCAATGGGATTTAGGTCTGGACTGTAACTGGGGTATTCTAACACGTAAATACACGTAAATACGCTTTGATCTAAAACATTCCTCTGGCAGTATGTTTTGGGTCGTTGTCCTGCTGGAAGGTGAAGCACAACCCAGTCTTAAGTCTTAAGCCCATAATAGGTTTTCCTTGCCTTGTATTTAGCTCCATCTACCCATAAACTTTGACCAACTTTCCTGTCCCTGCTGAAGAAAAGCCTCCCCACAACAAGATGCTGCCACCAAAATGGTTGATGGCAGGGATGGTGTTTTTAGAATAATGGGCAGTGTTAGTTTCCTGTCATACATAGCATTTTGCATCCCAAAACATTCTACTTTTGTCTCATCTTACAAAGCACCTTCTTCCACTTATTAGCTGTGTCCCCTACATGGCTTTTTGCAAACTGTAAAATGGACTTCTTATGGCTTGATTTCAGAAATGGCTTTCTTCTTGCCACCCTTTCATAAAAGCAAGATTTGAGGAATATATGACTAATATTTTTCCTGTGGACAGATTCTCCCATCTGAGGTGCGCATCTCTATTGCTCCTCCAGAGTGACCATGAACCTCTCAGTTTCTTCTTTAATTAGTGTTTTCCTTGTTTGGGATGTTAGTTTAGGTGGACAGCCATTTCTTGGTAGGTTTGCAGTTGTACCATATACGCCTTATATTTTTAGATGATGGATTGAACAGTGCTCTGGATATTCAGAGCTGTAGCTATTTTTTTTAAAACCTAACCTTCTCCATAACTTTGTCCTTGACCTGTCTGGTGTGTTTTTTGTTTTTCTTGATGCTGTTTTTGATCCCCAATATTATCAAATAAACTTCTGAAGCCTTCACAGAACAGCTGTAGTTATACTGAGAATAAATTACAGACATTGACTCAGTTTAATAATTATGTGACTTCTGGAGACAATTGGCCACTCAGGATATTATTTAGGGGTGTTGGACTACAGGAACTGAATACAAATATATATCACAATGGAAATGGATTCCTTGAACTTCTGTGTAAGCACCAGTGGTGTGTGGTAGCTGGTCATCGATGGCATAAGTGGTGTGAAGTGAACACATTTTCATGTCTATCTGAAAATGAAACTTTACAAATACTTTCTGTAATCAATGAGTAGACTATATGGCCAAAATTTTACTAATTGATAAAGGAGTTATCCTACACGATGCCAATAAAATCTCATCTACACCAGGATGTGTGCATGGTTGGCATTCTGCACCTCTTCTTGTCATTAAAATAGGACAGGTGATTGATACATGTCAATCATGCATGCATCCTAGCATGGTTGTGTAGACACAACGTCATAGGATAGGTGCACAATAACCACGGACACACTGCAGAAGAGTGTTCGCTATTATGGCTTCGAAAGAGACCCAACTCTCTATCCTCCGGGGTTATTCCCTGCATTAAATAAATAATTTAATTTCAGATAATATAATCTGCACAGAACAGCCTTGGACAGTCATCTATATTTACATGTCTATGGGTGTTTGATATCTCTTTGAACTTGAGTACTAATAATTTACTCTTTATTTTCAGGGGATGCATGAACTGTTGGCGCCTATCTTATTCATACTGCATTGTGACCACCAGGCGTTTATGCATGCTAGTGAAGCTGCACAACCTAGGTGGGTACTTCTAGACCTATAGGATGTTAGAAAGTGATCCATAGATGTTTTGTAACCTATGACTCCTACACTGGGTGGATTCATCCGTTTTTTTCTCACACCCATGGACTTGCATTGGTGAGTCTCGGCCGTTGGACGCATCCATACGCATCATGCTACAATTTTTCCCTCAGTACAAAAACAGTTGAGAAAACAATCGCAGATCAGCAGTGCCTTATTGTTGAACATTAGTGCGAGTGCAATCTGATTTTTTTTTTTTATTGAATTGCCCTCAGAATATTTATAAGAAGTGAACCCCTAAGGACAAGTAAATCTAGTAATCTGCCTTCACCCTGCCATCTCATACTTGCAGGAGTTTAGGTAGTAGGAAGGTGAAGTCTAAAGTACCGTTTTGCAGCAGGATTTTCTGTCTATCCCTCGTAAGCTCGTCTGTCTACAAATTTTGGTTTTCACAACGTTCACTGCTTCAGTTTTTATTGTGCCAAGTTACATTACTTTAGTTGTTGTAAAGAGCAATCAGATGAATTGTAAAAAATTGCAAAGTAATTTCTTGCCATGAAAATTAATTTGATCTATAAAACATCATTTCCACTGAATTTCAGTCCTGCCTTGAACCTACCTGCTGCTTTTCAGTCGCCACTGAGGAGACAGTGTTAAGGAGGACAAGGCAGCTGATTGAATTACGGAGCTGACTTAAACGGAAGCTTGTGCTTGAAGTCATTGTCTTCTTCTGATAATCATCATTACGTCTTCAGAAATAAGTGCATTCAATATTTGTTTGCATCAAAGTGGCTTTATATGCAAGGACATTGTTGCTTGTAAGATTGCCTTTAAATCAACAACTTATCACATCATCAAGAGCTTCAAAGAGTAAATCCCCCGTCACATTTATTGACTTTCCAGCGATCCCGACAACAATACGACCTGATAAGGATCACTGGTAAGTTGCTACGTGGACGGTGAGATGTCAAACAGTCAGATCTTCCCAACGATACAGCGACCGTAGCGACCTGTATAATGATCTCGGTGGTCATTGGGACCCTGAGCTCTGAGTCGTCAACGAGGTCGTTGGTAAGGCATCAAACACATCGATGCATCCTGCCCAGCAGGACCTCGACGATCAGAAATTGGTCCAGGCCATTCCAACACGACCAGCGATCTCACAGCAGGGGCCTGGTTGCTGCTATGTGTCAAACGTAGCGAGATTGCTGGCGAGGTCGTTGTTGCGTCACAGAATCTGTGACTCAGCAGCGATCTCGCCATATGTGAAGGTACCTTTAGACATAAAGGGGTTGTCTGGTCTAAAATGACAAGTATGCAATCACTCGATCTTACTGTAGATATGTGAATCCTCACATCGCATGCACTGTGCTCTGTGAGGATTCTCCAGTGTCAGAACTGGGAACAGCAGTCACATGGCAGCAAGTATGTAATATGCAGACTTCCGGCCAAAATCCGACTGATTGGGCTTGGTCTCTCTCAATGCAAGTGTATTGAACGAAGTATGCATATTGCATACTTGCAGCCACGTAAATGCTGTTCCCGGCTCTGAGACTGTAGAATCATCACAATCCACAGTACTCTCAATTTTAGCATTGACAAGTCTGAAGTCACATAGAGGGACTGCAGAATAGTCATTTTACACTGGACAAGCCCTTTAATTGCTATTAAGAAGGCTGCAGGGTCTCCAATAACACTAAGTGCCAGGACACAGTGTGGCGAAGGCTTTTAGAGGCTGACCTGGAGTCTCTTTCCAAGAAAAACTTCATAAACACACACACTTCTTTTGGATGTACAGTGATTGGACTGCAGGGAGCTGGGGTAAAGTTATTTTCCCTGATGAAAGCTGTTTAGGACATCTGGAAGAATGATTGTTCCGAGACATAAAGGTGAGCGCTACTATGAGACTTGTGTCATGTCAAGAGTAAAGCATTCTGAGACCATTTATGTGTGGAATTGTTTTTCATACAAGGTAGTAGCTCAATCACAATTTGGCCGAGACCACTGCCAAAAATTTTTTTTTTATTTATTTTGCTTTGCTTTTATAGCACCATCAGCTCTTTACAGACATTGTCATCACTGTCCCCATTGAGGTTCACAGTCTACATTTCCTATCAGTATGTCTTTAGAGTGAGAGAGCAAGCTGGAGAACCTAGAGGAAACCCACACAAACACGAGGAGAACATACAAACTCCTTGCAGGTATTGTCCTTGGTGGGATTTGAATCCACAAAGGAAAACTTCTGCAGAGGAACAGTGTTAATCATGGAGCCACCATGCTGCCCAAATGCCAAGAATAAATTGTTGATGGACAATGCTTTTTCGAACATGACGGAGCACAATGTCACAATGAAAAAGTAACAACTAAATGGCTCAGTGAATAAAACATTGACATTTTGGGGCCATAGCCAGGTAGCTCACCAGATCTCAATCCTATTGAGAACCTGCAGTCCTCAAAAATCAGGAGGACAAACACAAGCATAGCAATGGTAATAACTCCAAGCATAGTTTGCCATCAGTCAGGATTTGGCCCAGAATCTGAAGTGCAGCATGCCAGGGAGAATTGCAGAAGCCTTGAAAAAGAAGGGTCAACACCTTACATTTTGAATCTTTGCAAAAACTTTATGTATCCATTAATAAAAGTTTACATACTTATAATTGTATCTCCATATACCACAGATCTAAAAACACTGAAGCAGCAAACTGTGGAAACCAACATTTGTGTCAGTCTCAAAATGTTTGGTCCCGACTGTTCTAGTAAATGCCAAACTAGTACTATGAAGGGTTAAATAGTCTCATTAATTGTGACCACGGAGGCCAGTAATTGGCTGAGAAGCTATATTCTGTGTATCAACAGGGACAAGTAAGTGGAGACCAGCAGTGGACCAACGACATGACATGGGAGCGGCATGATCACTTTTTTTCTTTTTATAGCCTTTAACCCTAGAATGCATACCTGGGGTCTCGCAGGCCTGCTAAGTCACTTGTTTTCTATTGTAGATTTCTATGGTTGCGCTTTCTAGGGTTAACACATTGTTGAGGCGTCCGACCTAATGACACCTGTAGATGAAGCAGACTTTGTTATTCTACCACTTTACTATAAAACACATTTTATATACTGGGCCGGAGTAGCACACCTCATCGAGGATCTGCCTGCACAGTGTTTGCTTAGTTGGCAATAATAAATGCCAATGACTCCACCAGCTGATGAATGGTGCCTCATTTGTTCTTTAGTAAGTCTGAAGATTAATGACTGTCATAAATGTTTAGAAGAAAAAGCTTTTTTTTATTTTATATGTTCCAAAAGAAACAACTCAAAAATACATATTTTTCAATCATAGAATGTATTGACATTATGGTGCACGAAATAAAAGACATTAATAATATGTATTTTTTTCTAGTGAAGAAATGAAAGTTCTATTGAATCCTGATTTTCTGGAACATGACGCCTAGTAAGTCCGAAACCTTACTGTGTAATGGACGTAAATGATAACATCCCCTAGCTATCTGAAGGGTGTAGGACTAAGATTGGGAGCGCTATTATGTGGCATATCAATACTAACGCAATGCAGTAGCATGATGCAAACATTAAATACATTAGTATAATAATAATAATCTTTATTTCTATAGCGCCAACATATTCCGCAGCGGTTTACAATTCAGAGGTTCATATACATATTGTCATAAGTAGTAGTTATAGAAGATACAATAATAAGGCAAAACTGACAACCCTTCTCGTAAGAGCTTACAATCTACAAAAAGGTGGGGGAGACAAGGTATAGGTGATTATTTACAACGACGGTCCAGCCATCTTGAAGAAATGACGGATGGATAACGCTGCATAAGCCAGTCACCAGCCAGTCTTTGTGATGCTTTTGGGTGCAGTTGCGTTTGATGGAGAATTATGTTCTGAGAAATAGTGGACGGGCTATATATAAACAGACTTCGATTAGGGAAGGTGATGGCCACCCTAAAAAAATGTGTTTTTAGGGAGCGTCCGACGCTATGTCAGTTGCGGTTCATCATAATTTCTTGGGTAGAGCATCCCAGAGAATTGGTGCAGCTCGGGAGAAGTCTCTGAGCTGGGAGATGGAGGTTTGGATTAGTGCGGAAGGTTAGTCGAAAGTCATTTGTGGAGCGTAGAGAACGGCTAGGGTGAAGACAGACATGAGGGTGTATTACACACACAACAATGTCAGGGTCAAAGATCATATTTTGATCAGAGTGTGTGAGCCCATCTGCCAGCCACAACATGATTTCTTTCAGAATATTTTTACTTATATAGCTCCATCATATTCTGCAGTGCTTTACAGACATCATCACTGTCCCCAGTGGGAACCCCAACTAAATTCCCTATTCAAATGATTTTTATTAGGTTTTGTAGTTAACAAATCTTGAAATCATGCGTTACAAAATTTAAGGACCTATAGATAGTAATGACAAGGTTAAGAAAAAGCACATATTTTGCCTCCCCAGTTTGTTAGTGTTGATACATCAAGCAGTATATTTTGTTGGTCAAATCAATTGCTTATGAATTAACTTTTTGCAAAACATAACTAAACAACAAATAAAATTAACAACTTCCTGACATGGATTCCGTAGACAGTCCAGCAAATTTGAGAGATCAGAAACATATAATTCTAGTGAGTTTTAGATCAGGGAGGTATCAAAGACTAGAGCTTCAAGCCTGGAATTATTAGTGAGCTTGTATTTCTCAAATATAGTTAGTGTTTTCTTAACGTCAGTTGGGCTATATAGTCTGTCGGTGATTGGGCTCTGGCCATGGGTTCCATTTGGTGAGGTACTTTGTTTGAGTATTATTTTTTATGGCATGGTAGTACTCTAAAGTTTTATGTAGAGTTAGTTTCTCCTTAGCTTCTTGAATATTAGGAGCTTTCTCACTTTTCCATTTGGATGCAATGAGATTAGTGGACACTAGTAGAATATGTATTACTATGGGCCTAAAATGCTTAGGTATCGCTTCAATGTTTAAGAGAAGAAGAACTAATTCTGGAGTTAGAGCTACATCTAGCTGTGTAATGGACCTTATAAGTGATTGAATGTCTCTCCAGAATTTCTTAATGTTAGGACACGACCAAAATATGTGAGTTATGTTGCCTGAATTTCCACAGTTTCTCCAGCATTTGTTTGAGGTATCTGGGTTAATTAAATGCAATTTATGGGGTGTGTAATACCAGCGGGTTGTTATCTTATAATTGGTTTCTATAAGAGCAACGCAAAGTATATTTTTGTAGACTGTGGCCAATGACTTTTGAAATCTTCAAATTGATTTTCTGGGATTTTTAACTCGATTTTCCACTTTTCCAAGTGTTTTAAGTTAAGGAGATTTGTGTCTTCATTATAAATTTGGTAGATATATTTGGTTTTCCAAGTGTTTTGATTATTTGGATTCTTTAAGAGAGCTGTGATATTACTTGGAAGGTGGAGGGTGGTGCTAGGTTTCATGAATATTTTTTCTATTATCTTCCAAGTTTTCTTATTTGACTTTGTTAGTTTGAATTCTATTGCTAAGTCTTGGCAGGGCTTCAGCTTATCGTTATCGAGTATGTCTGAGGTTAAGCATATTCCCTTGGATTTCCAGTGGTTGAGCTTTAATCTTGGTGAGAATGCAGAAAGCGTTTCGATCTTCATCCAACCTATTGATTCAGTGCCGTGTATTTTTCTAGATTGGGCTCCAAATTTCCTCCATGTTATTATTGAGTTCCTGGTGATGACCTCCTTAGGTAGTCGCTTTTTAGAGTCGCATAGGTAGGTCACCACCAGGTCTCCAACTTCTATATTTGGACAGTAAGAATCTTCAAGTCCCACGCATGCAGGTTTATCATCTCTGTTCCAATACTTCTGGCTGCTTTTAATAGTCGTTGCTTGATAGTAAGCCATTATGTTTGGCATCCCCAACCCCCCAATGTTAGTTGAGTTTGGAGTTTTTGTATAAGCTTCTTCTTGATTGGTAATGGGATAGTTGTGAATGTATAAAGTAGCTTGGGAAGTTCCAGCATTTTGTATGTGTTTATTTTTCCAAACCAGGAAAGCTCTACTTTGGATAGATGTTGTAGATCTTTTTGGATGGTATTATAAATGTCAGTAATATTCTGGTTAGCGCAGTCCTTTGTGTTTTTTGTTAGTTTGATTCCTAAATAAGACATGCTGTCCACATTCCACTTAAATTTGATTTCCGATTGTAGGACTTTTAATAGATCCTGATCCAGATTGAGGTGCATAGCCTCGGTTTTATCCATATTGACCCTATATACTGAGACCCTTGAGAATTCTTAAAAAATTTCCAAGGTCTGTTTGACCGAGTTCAGTGGATCCGTTAGAGAGAGTAGGATGTCATCTGCGAAACGTGACACTTTGAATTGTCTATTATTAGCAGGGACGCCCCTAATCCGGCTGTCCATCCTGATCTTCTCCGCCAAGGGCTCAATGAAAAGATGGAACAATGACGGGGAAAGAAGACACCCCTGCCTTGTTCCATTCGAGATGTTGATTTTACCCGAGAGGAGACCATTTGTTAAAATTCTTGCAGACGGGTTTGAGTAGAATGATTTTATAAGGTCTAATACCCTTCCATTGAAGCCAAATTTTTTTAAAGTTTGAAGTAAGTAGTTCCACTGAACCCGGTCAAATGCCTTCTCAGCATCAATTATGATAAAGACTGTGGGAGTCTTAGTTTCCCCTGAGTGAGTGAGTAGGTTTAGGATTCGTCTGGTAGCGTCTTCTGCTCCTCTGTTCGCAATGAACCCCACTTGATCTTTATGTATAAGGTTCGGTACTATTTTTTGTAGTCTGGTGGCTAGGGTTTTTGCCAATATTTTCAGGTCAGAATTTAGGAGCGAAATGGGTCTATAGTTTCCAATGAGGTCTCTGTCTCCCCTTTCTTTATACAAAACTGATATAGTGGCTTCATGCATCTCCTCAGGTAATTTTAAGCCTAGTGATAGTTCATTGATGACGATGGTTAAATATGGGGTTAAGATTGTAGCAAACGTTTTGTAGTACTCATTGGGAATTCCATCTGGTCCTGGTGCTTTATTTGGTTTTAGAGAGTTTATTGTAGCCATTATGTCACTGTTTTTGTATGGGGTGTTTAGAAAATTTAAATCTTCGTTAGACAGAGAGGGTAACTGAATCGAGTCAAGGAATTGATTGATGTCTTCCTTAGTGGGTTTGTCTTCTAGTTTATTATTTTTTAAGTTATATAGGTAGTGAAATGTCTTTTGGATTTTTGTAAATTTTGTTGTCCCTATCTCTTATCTGCAAGATTTTGGTCTTAGATCTCAGAATTCTTGTTCTTCTGGCTAAAAACACCGAAGGTTTATTCATGAGATGGTAAAAATTGGATTTTGAGGTCAGTATTAATCTTTCGTATGCGTTTGAGAGAATGGTTTTTAAATCTAGTCTGAGTTTTAAAATTTCTTTTTGTGTGTCATCTGATGGACTATTTACTTGTGAATTTTCTAGTTCTCTAATTTTATTTATAATCTCTTCGGTTTTCTTTTGTTTAATTTTATTAATCTTAGTGTTAAGTTGGATCAGGGTTCCTCTGATGACTGCCTTATGGGCTTGCCACAGAGTTGTGATAGAGACATTTTCTATGTCATTATATTTGAAATAATTTTTTAAATCATCTTGTATTTTTAGGCTATGGTCTGGGTGGGCGAATAGAAACGAGTTAGCTCTCCAAGTTTTATTTATGTGATGATTGGTGAGGATTTCAAATGTGATGGGAGAGTGGTCTTACCACACTCTAGGGTGAATGGTAATTTGTTTAATTTTCTGTAAGGTATTGATGTCAGAAAGGACTAGGTTAATTCTTGAAAAGGATCTGTGGGGGTTTGAATAATAAGTATATTCTACTGAGGTTGTATTTAGGCATCTAAAGATGTCGTATAGCTCCTCTCGGTTCATCCAAGAATCAAGAGTGACATTGAGTGCCCTGCCTTTGTTGGAAGAGTCGAATTTAGGGTTAGGTATGGCGTTAAAATCACCAAAAAGTAAAATAGATCCCCTTTGGTGTGATCTAATTAAAGATAGTACTCTATTTAGGAAGGTAATTTGTCCCTTGTTGGGAACGTATATGTTGGCTAGTGTGTATGTAGTGTTATTTAGTTTGCAGATGACTATTAGATATCTACCTTCTGGGTCAATTATCATTTTCAGTTCTTCAAATCTTATTGAGTCTCTTATAATGAGAGCCACACCTGATTTTTTCTTTTCATTTGAAGAGAGAAGGATTGTTGGGAATGATTTATGTTCAAATGTGGGTGTTTTTTCTAGGGCGAATTGTGTTTCCTGTAGTCCAATTATATCTGCTTTGAATTTTTGGATGTCCCTCCATATGAGAAACCTTTTTTGTGGCGAGTTTAACCCATTGTCGTTGATAGTCTGGAATTTTGTGGTCATCTTGGTGGTTGATAGCTTTTTTTTTTTTTAGGCTTTTTCTCTTGGTGTTGTCTAGATATTTGATCTTCCTCCTGCTGGGGATACTTTTTGTCATGTTATTGATCATGTCAGGTAAACTTGAGGTAACTATTTTAAACATAAACATGGGGTGAAGTTTCAAGGTAGATATATTGTGGGAGATGTATTACAACAAATTTCTCCTTGTGGGCTAGTGTTTTCTGCCTATTAGGGTGGTCCCGATTCAGATAAGGGACTTGAGCGAGGGTGCACTGATAATTATCTAATGGGATCATCTTTTTTCCTTCCCAGGTTGGGGAGATGCAATTTTCAAGTCTTTGAGCAATTTCAGCCCCTCTTCCGGCTCTTTGATTGACATGGTTTTTTGCTTAAATGTGAAGATCAGATTATTGTTTGGATGGCCCCAGCGGTATAAGGTGTCATTTTTCCTCCGAGCATCCGTGATAGGCTTATAGTCTCTTCTCCTTTTTAAAGTCTCCTTTGAAAGGTCGATAAATACTTTTAAGTTCTCGTGGGGGATGGTAAAGTTTTATTGTTTTGTGAGAAATCCATTAGTTTTTCTTTTGTTCCATAAAACATAAATCTCGTAATGACGTCTCTGGGGATTTCTTCTGCTATGAATGTCGGTTTTGGGAGCCTGTGAACGCGTTCAAATGAATGCTCCAATTCTGGGAGGGAGGGTAAAGCTTTTTTCACTATGTTCTTTACATATGTCATAAGGTTTGTGTTTTTGATCTTTTCTGGTATTCCTCTAAATTTTAAGTTACTTCTTCTGTCTCTATCTTCTCTATCTATCCATTTATTTCTTAGGAATTTTACCTCTTCTTTTAGCCTATCTTGTTCTTTTTGTAAGTTCTTTGTGTCCTTTGAGAGTTCCTCCACATCTCTTTCAGTTTTCTCCGATCTTAAGGCTATCATTGCCATAGATGTTTTCAAGTCATCTAAGTCAGTTTTAAGCGATTTGTTGTAAGCTCTGAAGAGGTTGTGGAAGAATTCCCGGTCCAGTGGCTGGCCCACATTGTAGTTCACCATGAATTCTTCGTCGTTTGAATCTCTTCTTGCTTCTTTTTTGACTGGGCTTGAATTGGAAGAATTGCTCTTGTCTGAGTCTGTGTCATCAGGTAGATTTGTGACTTGGGCAGGGTTGTGTTTGTTTTCCATTTCTTTTCTTTTCTTGGTTAACCGTAACATCAAGTGAGGGAGTGAGAGCAGGTGCCCATAGGTCCCTATTGTTGTCTCCACTATTTTTCCTTGATGATTGAGTAGGACCTTGGGCTGTTGGGGGGGGGGTTTGGTCCATGCACTCCTCATACATGGTTTAATTGTCTACTGTTTTACTATTAGGATTATTTTTGTTTTTGGGTGGCATTGTGTAATAATAGGAGTTTTATAATGTGCTTTTATTCTACTTTTACAATGTAGTTTATTGTGCAGGTTAACTATTGTGGCTTTAAGGATTTTTCTCCTTCTCTTACCTAATCCTCCTCTCTCCCTCCTGTAAAGTAGTTATTTCAGTCGAATGTCTCCCCTGTCACATCTATAGTTTCCAATTTTGTTTTTGGCTATTCTGATATACTTAAATTCCTCTGCTTTATGGGATCTGGATATGAACAGGTGAGTGGTAGTATTATGGTACAGACAGTATGGGAGGGTATATTTGGAGTTCCTCTGTGGGTCAGGCCCTTATGATGTGGTATGCTCAAAATCTGCTTATTTGTGGGGTCTTTTGTAGTATAACTCTCAATTAAAGTTTTAATTAGGCCCTTTAAATGTATGGAACGGAAGGTACGGTACTGTGGCACATACACAGCATGCGTGAGCTCACATTTGGTAGTGTCTGTGCCACAGGGATCCCCCTCCCTCCTCCTGGGTCTGTTGCCACAAAATGAGGCTTACTCAGTTACTCTTGGTAGTCTTAAGAGGTTGTAGTAGTATAGAGAGGTACCAGTGTGGGAAGGATGAAGGGAATGCAGCAGTCACCACTTGTCTGTTTAAAAGTTGCTTTCAGCTGTGCAATGCTACTGAAAATGGGCAGCAGCTATGCCTTAGTTGTGGATGATTGCTGCACTCCGCTCCCTGTCGTCCCCACAACGTTGCTATATCAATCTTCTGTTGTAGTGGTGATTAAACCAGAGTCTGCGGGGCTCGGGTATGTGGGAAGCCCGCCGACTTCGCTTGAGTGATGATCCGCTTCTATACTGTCTTGTGCAGATGCAGAGTTCCTTCACATCCTAGATCTGCGATGCTTGAGTACGTGGCAGGCTCTTCCACCTGATCAGCTTGCGGTAGTGTCCGTGATGTAGTGCTTCTGTGAGCCGCTGACAAGATTAGCTATGCATCTGTTAGAAGTGCTGTCTGAACCCGGAATCCCGTGCGTAAGGTCGGTGCAGATCTGATCACCCAATCTGCTGGCAGGCTGTAGACTGTCTGTTATAGCTGACCGCAGCTAAACCACAGATCCCTCAGTGACGTTTCCCCGCTATTTATTGTATTACGGGTGGTTAAATAGTCTATATAATAGTAAATGCCGGTATATGGTGATTCAGTCAATATAGGGGCAGGATCCTTTAAATGCAGGAAGCTTACTGAGGAGAGCTCTTAAACAATTATCACTGTGGGAGTTTGTCAGAACTGACAGGATGTGGTAATATGAGCCACTGCTAGGAGCCAGAGAGCAAACAATGCAATGTAGTGATATTAGTCCAAAATAAAGTGGTATTGCTCACCTGGTTGCAGGAAATCTATGAAGCTTTGTATTTATCGGTTGAGTTCTTGCTGTTGTGTTAGGTGCCTTGGTAGTGGATGTCCCAGATAGATAAAAGAGGCAGGAGACCCAGGCTGTAATGGCTCCTTAGGGCTGCATCATGGGTTCAGGCCTCCTTGTAAGTATTTAGATGAGGCAAAGTCCTAAGAAGTCCCTAGTAGGATCAAAATGCTCTCTGTGCACTTCTGCGCTCTGTCCTGTTTCTTTGGTAGGGAGATGAGCCTTTAACCCCTTAACGACCCATGACGTACTAGATACGTCATGGATCGTGTTCCGGTAAGCCCCGCCCCCTGCCGCCGGCGGGCGGCGGCGATCGGCGCACATATCAGCTGTTATCAACAGCTGATATGTGTGCCTGCTAGCCGCGGGTGGAATCTCTTCCACCCGCGGCCATTAACCCCTTACATTTCGCTGCCAAAGTCTTGGCAGCGATATGTACATGGGCGCCGCCATGACAGTGACTTACCCCGCCCCCGCCGGAAGTCACATGACATGATCACGTGACTTTCGGCGGTTGCCATGGTAGCACAGGGTCATGTGATGACGCCTGTGGCTAACATGAGTCACTTCCTCTCAATGCCGGAATACAGCCGGCATTGAAAGTGAAGCAGCAAATCTGCAGTTCTCAGCTCTGTAGCTGAGATCTGCAGATTGTGCAAAGCGATCGGATAGCTGATCGCAATAGCCCCCTAGGGGGACTAGTAAAATAAAAAAAAAAAAGTAAAAAAAAAAGTTTTAAAAAATTAAAAAAAAATAAAAAAACCTAAAAGTTCAAATCACCCCCCTTTCACCGCATTGAAAATTAAAGGGTTAAAAAAATAAAAAATACACACATATTTGGTATCGCCGCGTTCAGAAATGCCCGATCTATCAAAATATAAAATCAATGAATCTGATCAGTAAACGGCGTAGCGGCAAAAAAATTCCAAACGCCAAAATTACGTTTTTTGGTCGCCGCAAATTTTGCGCAAAATGCAATAACAGGCGATCAAAACGTAGCATCTGCGCAAAAATGGTACCGTTAAGAACGTCAGGTCAAGATGCAAAAAATAAGCCATCAATGAGCCTCAGATCCTGAAAAATGAGAACGCTACGGGTTTTGGAAAATGGCGCAAAACGTGCGCCACGTTTTTCGGACAAGCTTGTGAATTTTTTTTAACCCCTTAGATACAAGTAAACCTATACATGTTTGGTGTCTATAAACTCGCACCGACCTGAGGCATCATACCCACACATCAGTTTTACCATATAGTGAACACGGTGAATAAAATATCCCAAAACCTATTGTACAATCCCACTTTTTTTGCAATTTTTCCACACTTGGAATTTTTTTGCCATTTTCCAGTACACTATATGGTAAAACTTATGGTTTCATTTAAAAGTACAACTCGTCCCGCAAAAAACAAGCCCTCATATGGCAAGATTGATGGAAAAATAAAAAAGTTACGCCTCTCGGAAGAAGGGGAGCAAAAAACAAAAACGCAAAAACGGAAAGTGCCCAGGGGCTGAAGGGGTTAAAAAAGCTAAAAACCCTGTTTCTGGTGATTAGAAGCAGAAGAACCAAGTCCCTGTGTCTTCACATGGGAAAGCAGGCCACGCCCACCCCCAACTAAATTCCCTATCTTTGGAGTGTGGTAGGAAACAAGCTAGTATCAAATGAACTCAGCAAACATTGAATACATGAATTACACCATTTCTGAAAACAAAACCAGCAAACGGTGAGGTTATTAGTGGCATTTTGAATAAATTGTGTGTCCTTAATTATCACACTGCTTCTTCACTTCTGGCGGGCACCGCTACACACACCACCCTTTAATCATGTTCAAAGGCTAAACTGCTATATATATGGTCCATCTCTGGTTTAGGACACTCTTTGCTTCTGGTTAAAGAGATTCTCAGTGAATAGAAATAAACATAACTAATGGAAATGTCCCTATAAATGCATTCTTTAATACTTTCATTAGCAAATCACTATAGTTTTGCTCAGGAAGGTAATCACTATACAATTCAACTGACTGCCATCTTCTTACAGTGAAAGAGAATACTAATATAGGTGCCTCTTAAAATTAGCAGTTAGAAGCGTCGCCCTTCTCTTTATTTGTAGGGAAATGTGTTCTGAATACCAGGTATGGTGAGGTAAGAAGAGGCTGCTCACACTGCTGTCAACCCTGTGTATATGAATGACAATACATGGTATGGTTACCTCCAGGTCACAGAAATAGAGCTTCCAACCGCACATACTTGTAAGCATTGCAGCCACAAATAATATTTGTAGGATGGATATCTATCAGTACAATAGGATGGCAGTCATTTTAATTATATAGTGATTACCTCTTTTGACAAAACAATGGTGCTTTGCCAATTTAATTTTTTTAGCAATTTCCCACAGTTATTATTTATTTTCCAGACAGCTCTTTTAATGGGAATCTGTCAGCAGATCTTTGCTATTTAATCTGAGAGTAGCCTATCGTGAGGACAGAGTCCAGGGATACGTCACACTAGGCTGTGTGCTATAATTTTACTATAATCAGTGTGTTATCGGCAAAAGATTATCACTGCCTGACTAGGTCTCAGGTGCCAAGCAGTCAGGCTAATCTGTGTAACCCCGCCTCCACCGCTGATTGGCAGCTTGCTGAGAATGCACAGTGTATACAGGAAGCTGCAAGTCAGGGGTTTGGGTGGAGTTATAGGTCTTCGCTCTGCTACATCTACATCATACAAAACAATGATTCTATCAAAACTGCAGCAAGCAGGCCAGTAAGTGACATATCTCTGTAATCAGGCTATCTGCACCTACATAATGCTACTATCAGATTCCATAGCAAAAAGCTGCTGACAAATTCCGTTTAAGAAATGCCTAACTACAGCTCTGTTATATAATAGATGAATAACCGCCCTGTGACATTTTCTATTAGATTTATGGAATATTTTTATATAACAGTGCCCCTTGAAGTTGGGGCTTAGTAAATTAGGTTTTCATGCCGACTGCGTCATTTTAACAACAGAAAATATTTTTGGGATTACTACCAAAGGGGCATTTTGAGAATATATTAAAGTGCACCAATCACCAGGATTTTCTTTTATAACCTAAAGCCAGTGCTATACCAGCGCTGTCATGCTGATTCTATACATACCTTTAGTTGTCAACTAGGATGTATACTTTTTGAAACACAAGCAAGTAAAGTTTGTAAAAGGAGCAGCTTTTTGAATGGCAGCAGCTGCTGATCAGCTGATAGCTAGGGTGGGTATTCATAGTTTCCCACCCCCTGTCTGTCCATCCTCCCCCTGTTATTTATGCTAATTCTAATATAGTTCTATAATAATATAATTCTACTATAGAATTGTTTTACTAAGTGTCTAGAAGGACCTGTGCTGATGTCATACCCATGTGACCAGAAGGGCAAGGCCTCAGCCAACATAGCTGATACCAGGAAGCAACATTAGTTTTCTTTTGACTGAGCCCCACCCCTTCTGGTCACATCGGTATGACATGAACCCATGTCCTTCTAGCCACTTAGTAAAATGCTTCTATAATAGAATTAGCATAAATAACAGATAGGGGAAGGACTATCAAAACCCACCCCAGCCATCAGCTGATGGGCAGCTGCTGCCATTCAAAAAGCTGCTCATTTTACAAACTTTACTTGCTTGTGTTTCAAAACCTATACATCCGAGCTGACAACGAAAGGTATGTATAGAATCAGCCTGATAGTGCGAGTATAGCACTGGCTTTAGGTTATATACGAAAATCCTGGTGACTGGTTCCCTTTAAGTTATTAAACAATGACTATACTTAAGTGAAAAAATGATTAAACTCTCCATTATTCCACGTGTATTGGTGCATGTGGTGCTTATTGTACAATGTTTCCTGGTGCACATTGACCACTGTGATGTGTTCAGCAGAGTATTACAAATATTCTTCCTTGTTCTAGTGCCTTGTTTTCAAACCTTATGGGAAGCGCAGAGCCTTGGTTTTCTACATACGAGCACGATTCTCGAAAGGTAAGATACAAGCTGTGCTGGAATGTCGTATTTGTATTTCTGTATTTTTTTTTTTATTGATTTTTTTTTGTTTAATTGCTTAGCTCAAACCGTCATTTTCTAGCCGTTCAATTTAGTGGTAAGCCACAAGAAAAAAAGTAAATAACCAATATTATCTTGAGATCTTTATAAACAGCCTGTTTTGTTGGTACCTCAAGTAATAGCTATAGTTTTTGCTTGTTTTTGGTTTAGACAAATAAAAATATCAGTGTTGCTTTAAATGATATGGACACATCTCCGTGCATTGTTACCAAAATGTATGTATTTTTGCAGTTTTTGCACAAGGGCTTTATTTAATAGGCTCTCCAGAAATACAGTAAGTACCTAATATATATATATATATATATATATATATATATATTATACCATATTTTTCCGCTTTATAAGACGCACCTGATTATAAGACGCACCCCCAAATTTGGTGAAGAAATAGAGAATTTTTTAATAAATGGGGTCCGTCTTATAATGCCAGTGTCCGTCTGACAAATAATATAGGGTATATGTCCCTCATACCCCCCTCATCCTAAAATTAGCCCCCTTAATCTGGATATGGCCACCTTATATTGAACACGTCCCCCAGTGATGCCACATTTCCCCTATGGCTGGCACACATCCTCTATGGCTGGCACACAGGCCCACTGTGGCTGGCACACAGGCCCACTCTGGCAGGCAGACAGGCCCACTCTGGCAGGCAGACAGGCCCACTCTGGCAGGCAGACAGGCCCACTCTGGCAGGCAGACAGGCCCACTCTGGCAGGCAGACAGGCCCACTCTGGCAGGCAGACAGGCCCACTCTGGCAGGCAGACAGGCCCACTCTGGCAGGCAGACAGGCCCACTCTGGCAGGCAGACAGGCCCACTCTGGCAGGCAGACAGGCCCACTCTGGCAGGCAGACAGGCCCACTCTGGCAGGCAGACAGGCCCACTCTGGCAGGCAGACAGGCCCACTCTGGCAGGCAGACAGGCCCACTCTGGCAGGCAGACAGGCCCACTCTGGCAGGCAGACAGGCCCACTCTGGCAGGCAGACAGGCCCACTCTGGCAGGCAGACAGGCCCACTCTGGCAGGCAGACAGGCCCACTCTGGCAGGCAGACAGGCCCACTCTGGCAGGCAGACATCACCCTCTGTTACATATCGCCCTTATGTTGCCTGCCCACTGGGGCAGGCAGACAGGTCCACTGTGGCTGGCAGACAGGCCCACTGTGGCTGGCAGACAGGCCCACTGTGGCTGGCAGACAGGCCCACTGTGGCTGGCAGACAGGCCCACTGTGGCTGGCAGACAGGCCCACTGTGGCTGGCAGACAGGCCCACTGTGGCTGGCAGACAGGCCCACTGTGGCTGGCAGACAGGCCCACTGGGGCAGGCAGACAGGCCCACTGGGGCAGGCAGACATCACCCTCTGTTACATATCGCCCTTATGTTGCTGCTTTTAGTAAAATAAACTCTTTCCTTACCATCTGCAGCAGTGTCCTGTCTCGTGTGTCCCTCCTCAGGGTTGAGCTCCTCCTGTCTCCTGCACTTCCTACTTCCTGGTTCTAGTGCAGGTCATGTGATCTTGACAGCAGAGAGATATCTCTGCGTGCCTAATCACAGCAGCAGGAGGGAGATCGGGCAGACGCTGGAGGAGGTGAGTAAAGAGTTTATTATTTTACTATGGGCAGCAGCATGGGAGGCTATAGCTAACACAAGGGGAGGGGGCATCCTGTGCGATCAAAGGTAAGCACAGGCAGATATAATATGTGCAGCTCCCCCAGCCCATCAGCGCGATGCAGTTTCAGCACCACGCTTCTGATGGACAGCGGCTGTGCATATTATATGAGCGGGAGCAGGAGATCAAACGCTGCTGCTCCCAGCTTTCCCTGCCCCCAGCAGCCCCCAGTACCGCTCCAGAGCTGCCCGCACCTCCACTGGACTCTATATATACATATATATATATATATATATATACACCCCCCCGTATATTCGGATTATAAGACGCACCCCCTACTTTCCCCCAAAATTTGGGGGAACAAAAGTGCGTCTTATAAAGCGAAAAATACGGTATATATATTTATTTATTCACTTATATAGCGCTATTAATTCCACAGCGCTTTACATGCATTGGCAACACTGTCCCCATTGGGGCTCACAATCTAAATTCCCTATCTGTATGTCTTTGGAGTGTGGGAGGAAACCGGAGAAAACCCACGCAAACACGGGGAGAACATACAAACTAATGTAAATGTAATTATTAATACATTCTCTATAGTGCACTAAAATGTCTGCCATATGGTTACACTGACAGAAACCTGTCCTACAATGTTATTGGCAGTACCACCTATGAGCATGTGCAGTAGGAAGCTCTACCTTCACACCTAGAAAGATGTGCTGCCCATGAGTATTCTGATCCAATACTGGAGGAGAGAGGAAGTAAGAAGAGGCTGCTCAAACTCCTGTCCACCCCGCCTAGCTGATCTAATACATGAGATACCAGGGGGTCATAGTTAGGCCTCACTCCCACTTGCGTTTAATACAGACTAGTGGAATCAGATAAAACATCGGATTGCACTTGCACCTATGTTAAGCAATTAGGCAGTATTCAGGTGCAATTTTTTTTCGAAGCCGAATTAGTATCAGGAAAGAATCATAGCATGCTGCGTTTGGCAGCATGTCTCAGATCACACACACCCATACAAGTCTATAGGTGCATGTGAAGCATCGGACTGCTCTCTGATTACATCTGAGTGCAGTGCGATATACACCCTTTCAGGCAATGGAGACGATGCAGAGATTAATATTTCCCTCTTCTCCGCACCTGTGATCCAACTCTTGCATGCTAGAGAATCAGATCGCAGTAAAAGGACACTCGGCTCACACTCACAGCAAAACGTGAGCGCTGAGTGTCCGTAGCATAACTCATCCGATGCTCTCACATCGGATGCCATATGCTAATGAGAACAAGGATTTTAACACTGTCCACCATGTCTGTCTGATTTGATACTGGTTATACCAGTGTTGCTAAGGTAAGAAGAGACTGCCAACACTGCTGTGCACCTTGTGTTTCTGATCCAATACTAGAGATGCCACGGGAGCTGAGGTACAAATATACTGCTCATACCCCTGTCCACCATGTCTTTCTAATCTATTACTATAAATACCTAGGGTGCTGAGGTAAGAGGAGGCTGCTCACACTGCTGTCCATCCTGTCAATCTTATCTAATACTGGAAATATCAGAGGTGCTGATGTAGGAAGAGGCTGCTCACACTGCTATCCTTCCTGTCTTTCTGATCTAATAGTGGAGATACCAGGTGTGCAGAGGCAAAAAGATGCCGCTCACTGCTGTTCACCATATATTTTTCAGTATTTTGTGACTGCTCTGATTTGATAATAAGCTTAATAGGATCTGTTAAAGGTTATCTCCAGATTACAGAAATAGAGCCACTTACTTCACATGCTTACAGGCATGTAATATTAACCTCTAGAATAGGCGTCTGTCAGTGTAACAAGATGGTAGCCATTTAAATTCTATAGTAATTATCAAGATGAGTGAATTAGTTAATTTGAGGTATTTAGGAATTTTGTTTTGAATTGCTTTTTCTTCATGTATTTTTTTTTTTCTATTCCTGACCCCCTTTATGAATTTTGGAGTGTTTCATCACTTCTGTACCACAGCACATAACAGGCTGTAGAATGGATTGAGTGAAAACCTCTCAGTGATTGTATCATGGTTCTGGAGCCAGTATCTTCATCTCTCTTCTACTGAATAAACTTAGGTTTGGTAATAAATCATCTCACTAAATCTTGTAGGATAAGGTTTTCCTACCTTATTTAAGGAAATATAGATAATCTCATGAAAATTGGGGGTTTGCATTCCCTTTACACAATCCTGACTGAGTCACAAAAAATTGCAGATGGCCATGTAGCCCCAGGGCTATAGATTAAGCTGGTGGATGTGGACCTTCACAGGGACGGGTTTTTTTACTTAAATACATAGATTTTTGGCTACAAATAATTAATGAAATTGTGTTTTACACTGTTTGCCTTCTAAAGTGCATGCGCTGTATTGTCTCTTGCAAGCTGTAGAATGAGTTAGCTGAGAATCTGTTGATAGAAGAGTTTGCAGCTCTTATCTTTGTTCTTCTGAGCTCCTCTTTGCTTATTTATGACCAAAAGCTCAGCTCAAAACCTAAAGAAATTACAGAAAATGAACTTACAAGACTTTTGTCAAATTCGTGTTTTTAATAAATTGATGATTCCTTCAGTATTAGACACTATTTTTGATCAAAAAAACGTAAAGCCATCCCACCGCAACAAGGTGTAACCAAATCGGGGCAGTACCTACATTCTCTCACAGACCCTATTGAGAACCTGGTGTTGGTGGGCAAGCTCAATCAGCTGTGGTGTTTTCGTGGATCTAAATTCTCTTGATTGTGTGAGAACAGCTGCACCCAGTAATCTATGTGACACACTATTGGATTCAAAATCTCCATGCCTAAATTATGCTGCTGTCAGATGAGGTAGCAAAAACCTGCTGTCAGATTCACTTTAACCATTTTGTGCTACTATTAATCTGTGACAGCAGTAATAAATTGGAACATGCTGGTGTCTATACTCACTGGTTCTGGCTTTTATCAGCCCCCCGTGAGGCAATAGCAGGGAACTGATGGGTTTATATAGCAATCATGGGTTTGCTGAAGACCCCCCTTGCTGTCAACCCTTTCCTCCTGTGAGCTCCATAGGAGACCAAGATTTCCACTATATCCTGCAATACGTGTAGTATATGCAATCAATCCATCTCAAGTTCAGGTCAGACTTACATTTTTTCTGCTGTGTTTCAGTACATAATTTGGTAAATCAAATGGTGCTTTTGAAAACTACAACTTGACCTGGAAAAAAAGCCCTCAGACATCTATGTCAACTGAAAAATAAAAAGTTATGTCTCTTGGAAGAATATAACATAGTAACATAGTTTCTAAGGCTGAAGGAAGACCTTATGTCCATCTAGTTCAGCCTATTTTTAGTGCAGCTGTTCTCCAATGTTGAACCTGTGGAAGGCAAAAACCCACAGAGTAGAAGCCAGTTTTCTTCATAGGGAAAAAAAAATATTTCCCGACTCCTAAGCTGGGTCAACTATCTACCTGTAATATTATGCTATTTATAACCTTCTCTACTTTTGCTATCAAGAAAAGCATCCATTCCTCTCTTAAATTTATTCAGTGAGTTGGCTATCACCACTTTCTCAGGAAGAGAGTTCCAGAGCCTTACTGCTCTTACCGTGAAGAACCCTCTTCTATGCTGGTGCAGAAATTTTCTTTCCTCCAAACGAAGAGAATGCCCCCTTGTTCTTGTCATAGTCCTTGGTACAAAGATTATGGGAGAGATCTCTGTATGGCCCTCTGATGTACTTGTACATATTTATTAGGTCCCCCCTAAGTGTTCTCTTTTCTAGAGTAAATAGACCTAATTTTGATAACCTTTCTGGGTATTGTAATGCACCCACTCCATTTATTATTTTAGTTGCCTGCCTCTGAACCCTTTCAAGTTCAGTAATGTCTTTCTTGAGCACCGGCGCCCAAAATTGCACACATATGAGGATAAAAGAAAGCAAAAGGTGGAAAATTCCCTGATCCTTATAGCTTTAATGACGGTTTCTATTCCAGAATACTTCTACCTCGTTATGAGAAGTCTCTTTAGTGCTCGGTAGAGCTCCCATTGACTGTTATCACCGGCTGTAATTGTGATGCATAGACAAAGCCAGACATCCGCTTATGGCATTTTTTTCAATGATCTTATCCAATTCCTCATGGTCAATCCGGTATTATTGGGTTGCATGTTGCAACCTTTTTTTTCACATCCCAAAAAGTTTCTCTATAGGGTTCAAGCCAGGCAACTGATGGCTACTCCAAAATCTTCCTGGACTATTTCTGAAACTATGCCTAGGTTCACATTGAGGTATAGTTGAGATATTTGTCTTGTAAGGATAAGGCTTCAGCTCCCTCACTGAAAACATATGTTTTCGCCAATTCTTTACTGACACTTCATTGAGTTCATCTTATCTACCACACACTACTGGTATCCAGTTCCAGTGGAAGCAAGCCAGCCTCCGATCATCACCGAGCACCACCATGCTTTACTGTAGGTGGCAAATTCTTTTCAAAGTATGATTCATAATTCCTCCTCTACGCATTGGTCTGATAAGGTCCAGATTTGTTTCATTGCTCCACAGAACAAAGTCCCACAACTGCTTTGGGTTATTAATATAGTTTAGAGCACAGTGCACCCAAATTTCTTTGTGCTTTTGGGTTACTAGGGACGGACGTTTTGGAGTTTTGACATGTAGACCTTCATGATCTAGAATGCTCTTTTGGCTGCATTTTCACATGCATGTGAAGTGTCTGTATGCTGCCAGAATTTTTAGTGGACAGCATAGAGATGCTCAAAATCAGATCAGTATAGAATAGTCACAAATCTAATTCTCTTATCCTTTAACAGATATCTCAATAGATCCATTTAACTGAATTGGTCTGTGTCCTGTCCTATAAAAAAAAAACAAAAACAAACAACAAGCAGTACTAGGATATTTGACACAGATGTGTGATTGCAACCTAATTGTGCACACTGAGACCTCAATGCCTGGTGCAGGTCTTTTGCCGTCACTAGAGGGACTTGCCTCCTGAGGATTCTGGTGTCAGCTGGTGACGGCTACCTTATTTGCCAATCCAGGTAGTGTAGCCAGAGTTCTTTGAACTCTGCTCTCAACCATACCTCTAGGAACATTCAATTCCTTTTCTATCTTTTGTATGCTTTTACTTCTTTCTCCAAGGCAATGTTACCTCTTCTCTTTTTGGACTGCTCTCGACTCAGCAATACTTTTTCCAAGCAATCAAAAAGCCCCTAGCCAGTCAAAGTATTTGTTCTCGACCAGACCTGATAAAACTAATGAAGCCCATTATGAGGTAACACCTGATTTGCAAAAATATGCTCTTATGAGGGTTTTAGTCCAAGAGTTTAATAACACTGACTGGTCACTGAAAGTAGGATTTTGTGTTGAATTTGGGGAAACCACTTGTTATATTGGTTGTTCTCAGGTATTTATATTGTTCTTGTTTCACTGATTTATTGCAAACTACAGAAACCTTGTACATTTTGCAAATAAACCCAATTTTCAATTATTTTATTTTTTTAAATTATTTATACAACAGACCCATACATAACATAGAACTGTCAACTAAAAGACATTTATACAGACTTTGAGAGTAAACATCTTAGTATATAATAACCTTCAAGCTGACCCTCTCAATCCATAGTCTGGGGTCGTTCATTTTCAAAGTTTTACGTAAACAGGGGAAAAAGTGCCTTAGAGAAAGGCGAAAGTACAATAGAATCACATAGACTCCCCACAAAATGGAAAGAAGGGGGAATAGGAAAGAGATAGAAGAGGGGAGAGAAGAGGAAAAGAGAGAGGGAGTGAGGAGAAAAAATAGAGGTGCAGAGAAGGTTGTCCAGCGGAGGATTAAACCAGTACCTTCAGGATACCCACGCCTCCTATGCATTGCACAGCAGGCGGTCATAATCATTAGAAAACTTAAATTCCAGCCAGGGGAGCCAGGTCCCGTAGAAGCGATCGTACCTATCATACAGCGAGGAGGTCAACTCCTCCATTTGTAGAAGATCATTGACCCGACTTCCACCTCAAGGGGATGCTCGACCTAGCCGCCATCACCAAGAAATGCAGAAGCAAATGTTTATATGAGGAGACTGAAGTGTCTGTCAGTTGTAGCAAGAACAGCTCCGGGCCCAGAGCCTGGGCTATTCTCGGCACATGTCTGATCACCTCTCTCACCTCGTTGCAGAACCCCCAGAAGAACCGGAAACGACCAGAGGATGTGCACAAAGTCCCCCTCTGCCATCCCACACGTCCAGCATTGAGGGTCCACTCCAGGAAACATCTTGTGCAATCTGGATGGGACCCTCTACCATCTCGCCAATAATTTAAAGTTGGACTCCTGAAGTGTGGAGCTTATCAAGGTTTTATGTGCTAACATCAAGATTTTATTCCTTTGTACATCTGTCAGACAGAGTTCCACATCACGCTCCCAATTCAATAAATATTAGGGGGGAGGAAGATCGCCCGGGTCCACTAACATCCCAAGGAGGTTCAATTATTTTGACTGCAGCTCTAAGTGTCCAGTAACACTTCAGAGGCTGAATGATTCCTTCATTTCAAGAAAGGGCTATTTTCTCTTCTATACAATTTAAAGAAACATCTTTCTTGATTTCAAAATTCTGTTACTATTGATGTCTTGTATGTGATCTAACGGACCTAGTGGCTGCAGAGGTCCAGTGCAGCAACACAGTTACTTATGCCGAATGTCTATTTCTGTGTAACCATAAATACAGAAACCATTTATACAGCTCCTGAATACAGAAGAGCAATCCGAAGTTTGGTGTTCAATATTCGTACCGAACACAAACATTATGAAAAAAAGAAACCAGAGTTCAGGCTCAGAGTTCAGGTGCTTTACGTATGCTGACTAGAGATGAGAGGACCCGTGGAAGTTCGGTTCGGCAGGTGCATCCAGAGTTTTTATGAAGTTCGATTTGAGACCTGGACTTGACCTGAACCCCAATGGAAGTCACTAATTGGGCAGTTCAGGTTTCTGCCCACATGAAGCCAGCCAAAAGCAGATCACTTCCGGGAATAGAAGGGCAGCGGTTTTCCATTTTATTTTATTTTTTGGGAGGGGAGGGGGAGTGCACATTACATCTGATCACGCTGTTGTTACCCCCAGTGTGAGCCGTTCATACACTGCAAGCGGTTCACACTTGGCTGAGCACTGAGCAATACCCGAGCACAGCGATGCTTATGTGAATGGTTTGCATAGGTAAAGGACCTGAACCCACACTGTTTTTTTTTTCTTTTTTATTTTTTTTTGTAAAGTCTGTGTTCAGTACACACCTTATCTCTAAGGCTAGTTTCACACTTGCGTTGGACGGCTTCCGTAGCATTGCGTTGTGTAACGGATGCAACGGATGCGTTGCATATAGTGGCACAACGCAATGCTATGGATCGTACAAAACAACGGAAAGCTTTATTTTTTTTTTCTTTACAGTTTACCGGCAGCCGACTATTGGGAACGATCAGCTGATCGCTCTCAATATCCGGCGGCCGAGCGCTCAGCTGAGCGCCCTCACATCCCGGCGGCCGGTCGCTCAGCTGAGCACTGTCACTTGTCGGCTGCCGGGCATGCCGGCGGGCGGTTGCTCAGCTGAGCGCTGTCACTTGCCGGCGGCCAGTCGCTCAGCTGAGTGCTCTCACTTGGGCGCTCAGCTGAGCGCTGTCACTTGCCGGCGGCTGGGCATGCCGGCGGGCGGGCGCTCAGCGGGCCACCGAGAGACAACAAAAATAAAGTTTGTGATAAAAAAAAAAAAAAAAATAGAGCATGCGCAGTGAATCCTACGGACTGCGCTGCTCAAAAAAAGTTACATGCTGCGTTCCTTCTGCCCGACGCAGCGTCAAAATAACGATGCTGCGTCGTCCAGCGGATGCAACGCAGACACTTGCGTTACTGTGCGTCATCCATACAAGTCTATGGAGAATAGCGCAGTGCGTTAACGGACTGCGCTATTCTCCATAGTGACGGAATGCGCTGAACGCAAGTGTGAAAGTAGCCTTATGCTGACCACTTGTGCAAGCAATGCTGTACACTCGGTGTTCAGCCCAGTGCAAACCGTTTGCAGTGTTTGAACATTTTGCACTAATGGTAACAACAACCCGATCAGATGTAGTGTGCACCCCAAAAAAACAATAATGGAGAGACCCCACCCATTCTGCTCCGGAAGGGATCTGTTTATGGCTGTCTGCATGTGGGTGGAGAACAGAACTGCCCAATTAGTGACTTCCATTGGTATTCAGGTCAAGTCTGGGACCCAAGCCGAACTTTAGGCATACGCATACACTCATCTATACTTCTGACATTTCATATGGGAACCTTAAGAACTTTGGTCACCATACAGCAAGACCGGGGAACTTCATGCCAGCCTTGATAAGGAGACATGCAGGAGTCAGACACTCCTGATTCACTAAGAGTGCCAGGCAAGTGGTGTGAATCCCTCTTACTCTAGTTGGGCACATAAGCAGCACAGACTGGAGTAAATTCATGACGAGTAGGGTAACCACATTTTTGCCCCACCCAAGCTCTGCCTACTTTGTTCAAGCTGGGTAAATATGGCATGAGAACACCAAAAGTCACAAAATTTTAGCCTTGCATTGTTCCAAAATTTTGCAATTTGCCAACACCAATTCTGGGGTGAAAACTGATGAATTGGTACCTTTGGCTATTAAATAAGTGTTCTCTGATAGCAAGCAAAGATCTTGAAAATGGATAAAAAGTTTTTGAACTTGTTATTATACTTTGATTAAAGGCATAATTACAGTATGTTGAGGTACATATAGAAACCTTATATTGTATTTAGTATAATACATTGGTTTATTAATGCTTTTAATTTTACTATGTATATTTGGTAGTCAGTTTGATATAAATACCATGTACTCACAAACATGGCGCTATTATAGTATTCGGTTCTCCTGAAGACACTTTGTCCTGACATTGGCCCAGAGATGGTTAGAAATCAGAGACTGCTAATAGGTTGAGAGACTTCAATGTAATCAGTTTCCAGATTTCTTGTATTAAAGGGGTTGTCTTGTGTCCAATCTAGTACAGGTTACAATTAACAACAAGGATAATTTTATTAACCTCATTTACCACCAAAAGGATTAAAAAAATAAATAAAATGTAATATTGTAAATGAGTCAAAATAAAATCCTGGCCGGCATTGTTCAGTATCTCTAAATTCCTTCATAGTTGAGGGCATTAGGAAACTTCACTAACATTTTCCTAGTAAAGAATTAATGGAGCCGTGTACCTAAGATATACAGATAGACAATTAGGCAGCTGTCACAAGTTCGCTGTTCCTCTCAGCCTGCAGTTCAAGGTAATCAGCTTGTTCCTTCTCACTGCAGGAGAAAGATGCAATGATTTCCACCATGCCATTTGCCAGACCTCAAGACATCGGCCCTTCTATTGCTATTGTGACAAAGGTGAATCACATCCAAGACCAGTTATTGAAGAAACACGACATTGAGCTCTACATGCATCTCAACAGGCTGGAAATTGCTCCTCAGATCTACGGATTGTAAGTATAAAAAAACTCCGCTGACAGTTTTAATGTGCCATTCATTATGTAATTTTTTTCAGCAATCTGACAATGAGAATCTGAATGGAATTAACATATTATACATTAAAGAATTATTACCGTCATTAAGAGGTCCTAAGCATAGATGATAATAAATGATAGATGTTTGGATTGGTGAGAACAGTTGAAATGCTCCGTCAGAATGTAATGGTGGCCGCAAATCCACCCCACTCAGTGCTCAAGGGACTGCCGGAGATACTCGAAGAAAGATCTTGGCTTTTTCCCACAATCTAGAATAGAGAATAAATGGAGTGTTAGTGCACATCTGTGGCAACTCTCTAATCCAACAGGGCATTTCAGAGTCACCGACTTCACGTTTCCACCTCTCCTTATGATCGGGGATAACTTAATGAAGAGGATAACTCTTTCAGTAATTAGTTTAATTTTACCCATTTGATAATTGAAAAGTAAAATTTATGCCTAACTGCATGTCATGTTTGTGTACTCTAGTAACCATTAAATAGATCACCAACTATTGTTCAGCATTTTACATTCATATCTTCCTGTCTGCATGTTGATATAAAAGCATGGACAGACCAGGACTGAAATTCCTGGCATTTGGAAGCTCGCAGCCTATTCTACCCTTCCACTCCATTTCCAAGATGAGTGACTGTATTAGAAATATGGACTCGTTCAATGTTGGAGAAAATAAAAATCAACTGTAATTTACAGTCATAGCCTGAAAATGTTGGCACTCTTGAAATCGTTCCAGAATTTGAAATATTTCTTCCAGAAAATGTTAGCAATTACACGTTATACATGTTTCTTTCTTTTGTCTGTATTGGAACAACACAAACAAAATAGAGTAAAAAAGGCAAATTGGACATAATTTCACACAAGACCCCTAAAATGGGACGGACCGTGTTGGCTCCTTTCCAAAATTGTATGTAAACAACTTAGTTTCAAGTATGTGATGCTCGTTCAAACTCACTTGTGGCAAAGAGGAGTGGGCAATATAAAAATCACACCTGAAACCAGATAAAAAGGGGAGAAGTTGATTCCATCTTTGTATTGTATGTCTGTGTGTGCCACATTAAGCATGGAGAACAGAAATAGTAAAAGAGAGCAGTTTGAGGACTTGAGAATCAGAATTGTTGAAAAATAGCAACGATTTCAAGGTTACAAGTCCATCTACAGAGATGTTGATGTTCCTTTGTCCCCGGTGTGGAAATCTAGAAATTTGCAATGTGGACAACAGAGAAAAATAGAAAAATTCATGAAAGGTTGCAATGCAGGATAGTCTGGATGGGGGATCAGCAACCCCAATCAAGTTGCAAAGAAATTCAAGTTGTCCTGCAGGCTTATGCGGGCTTTACACGAGATGAGCTATCGTGCGATGCATCGTTGGGGGTCACGGTTTTCGTGACGCACATCCGGCATCGTTCACGACGTCGTCTCGTGTGAAACCTCCGAGCGACGCAGTATCGCTTACAAATCGCGAGTCATGTACTCGTCGCTCAGTTTTAAAAAATTGTTTAATTAAAATGGCGCCGGTTGTTCATCGTACCCGGTGCAGCACACATCGCTCCGTGTGACACCCCGGGAACGATGAACTCAGCTTACCTGCGTCCCGCGGCGGCTATGCGGGATGTTTACGTCCCGCTCATCTTTGCCCCTCCACTTCTATTGGTCGGCGGCTGTTTGACGTCGCTGTCACGCCAAACATCCCTCCCCCTTCAGGAAGTGGATGTTCACCGCCAACAGCGAGGTCGCTCAGCAGGTAAGTACGTGTGACGGGGGTTTCACGACTTTGTGCGACACGGGCAGCAATTTCCCCGTGACGCACAAATGACGGGGGCGGGTACAATCGATTGTGAAATCGCACGATCGGTCGACTCGTGTAAAGCAGGCATTAGGGTGCATCAGTGTCAGCACAAACTATTCTTCAACATTTGAGTGAATTGAAATGTTATGGCAGGAGACCTAGGAGGACCCCTCTGCTGACACCAAGACATAAAAAAGCTAGACTGCAGTTTGCCAAAATGTGCATGAGTCAAATATGGCTTTTGGTTTTTTTTTCAGCCTCTGTTTGCTTTTACTGTGAGCAAGACATCATGAAATCTGAAGAGTACCAAATGATTTTAGGTAGCAAGGTAGTGCCCAGTGTCAGGAAGCTGGGTGTGTGTCCTAGGTCATAAGTCTTCCAGCAGAACACTGACCCCAAACATACTTCCAAAAGCCCCTAGAAATGGATGGAAACAAAGCGCTAGAGAGTTCTGAAGTGGTCGATAATAAGTTCGGATCTAAATCCCTTTGAACAACTGTGGAGAGATCTTAAAATTGCTGTTAGGAGAAGACGCCTTCAAATATGAGAGACCTGGAGCAGTTTGCTGATTTTTTTTCCTTTTTTCGTCCTGAAGAAGGGGACTCACATAATAATTATGCCCGAAATGTGCCTTTGCGTAGTAATTGTGCCTTCCTTGAGCCTCCATCAATGGGTCGCCCCAGTAATTGGCAAGCTATCACCAATCTTGTGTACAGCTGAAAACTTGCTAGGATGGAAATAACCCTTTTATACCTGTTGTGTGGAAAATAACTCCCCTATGCAGGCTTTGGCAGGTTCTGCTGTCTTTCTGACAGTAAACTGAATCGTACTGTGTATGCTTATTGCGTAAATATTCCATATCATGCTCTTCACTGATCAGACCATTATACTGAATTGCCAGATATTTTTTTATCCTTTTAAAACTTATTTACAAGAGTAGAGAGCTTTCCTGCTGATAACCCAAATTTATATATCTACTCAGTGTCTATTGCTTCTACATGATTCTTTTTTTAAGCCAGAGGGATTACCTTTTGGTGGTACTCCCTATTTAATCAATTGTTTGGGACCATGTGGATTTCCGATAATCAGAATTTTTGAAATTTCATATGCTAGATCAATGACTTAGCTGTGGTTTCCATCTCCCAGGGGCAAGACAAGTATTTTACACCCTCTAACCCATGTGTTGTTATATTTTTTTATTTTATTATTATGTTTCTTTGTTTGTAGGTGGAGGGGAGGATAGTATAATTATTTTATAACTCTATCCCTAAACCTAACTTTATTTCTTATGCTAATTCTAACACTACTATTACTTCTAACCTTAGTCCTATCCCTAACCCTACTATTACTTCTAACCTTAGTCCTATACCTAACCCAAGTATTACTTCCAACCTTAGTCCTATCCCTAACAAAAGTATTGCTTCTAACTTTTGTCCTATCCCTAACCCTAGTATTACAACTTTTGTCCTATCCCTAACCCTAGTATTACTTCTAACTTTTGTCCTATCCCTAACACTAGTATTACTTCTAATCTTAGTCCTATCCCTTACCCTAGTATTATTTCTAACCTTAGTCCTATCCCCAACCCTAGTATTACTTCTAACTTATTTCCTACCCCTAACCCTAGTATTACTTCTAACCTTCGCTCTATCCCTAACCATAGTATTACTTCTAACCTTCGTTCTAACCCTAGTAAACCTCTAACCTTAGTTCTATCCCTAACCCTAGTATTACTTCTAACCTTCGTTCTATCCCTAACCCTAGTATTACTTCAACCTTCGTTCTAACTCTAGTACAACCTCTAACCTTAGTCCTATCCCTTACCCTAGTATTACTTCTAACCTTCGTTCTATCCCTAATCCTAGTATTACCTCTAACCTTCGTCCTATCCTTAACCCTAGTATTAGGGTACTTCTAACCTTCGTTCTATCCCTAACCCTAGTATTACTTCTAACCTTCGCTCTATCCCTAACCCTAGTATTAGGGTACTTCTAACCTTCGTTCTATCCCTAACCCTAGTATTACTTCTAACCTTCGCTCTATCCCTAACCCTAGTATTACTTCTAACCTTCGTTCTATCCCTAACCCTAGTATTACTTCTAACCTTAGTTCTATCCCTTTTTTAGTTTTCACTTCAGGGGAAACTTTTTGAAATTTGGGACAGCTTCACCAATAGGTCTCTCTTTTCACAAAATTCCAAGTTAAAAGGGGCCTGCTATGGAAGAGCACAGTGCAGCCTTCATCAACTCTGTTGCCACCTACGAAAAGCTCAGCAGTTGTCAGGAGTTTGTTTTTGGCTGCTGATCTCTGCATAGGCAGCAATCAGGAGGCAGCTCATTTCATCATGTTGAGAGCTCTGTTAACTCGGTTTATTGCCTATGCATAGCGCACCAGCCAATAACAAACTGAACTGCTGCATTCAGATTAGAAACTGTGGCACAGATGTAGATTTCAAAATAGCCCCTTGCTGCTTTAATCATCTCGTTCACTAACCATCAAGCAGGCACTCACTGCACTCCAAGAACTTTCAGTGGGGTTGCCAAGCAAAATTTTGCACCCTCTTAGAATTTGGCACCCCTTGTATATTGGAATGCACTTTTGCTCCAACCTCCCAACATTCATGCACTAGTTATCCCCCCATTGCTAAAATATATCCATTATAGTACTTGATGCGTCCTGATTTTAACCATTGCCTCTACCTTCAGTGTATCAGATGTACTTATTAATGTTCATTTTAAGAGTTAGAGATTCACTTGTCTTGTAAGGCTTTTTCAATCAGTGCAGCAATATACAGTATGTAGCAAGACAGGAAGGAAGAATTGGCATCCTTCTAATGGGCATGGGAATTCACACTGTAAAATAACCTGAGCTGTTCAGGTTAGATGCCACTATGATTTATTACCAGGTCTTCAGTGCTCCTTAATGGATATTATTGATGAAAAATAAGTCTGCTATTAATAGAGTGAACTTACTGCAAGCAGGCAGTAGGTATTAGCCTTATGGAAGTTGCATCCTGATTCTTAGATTTAGGTGAGTAAGGGGTAATTGTACTCCCAATGAATGCTGATAAACCTCCTAGGAATCCAGAGATGCACATTTCAGGTGTAATTTTGGCTTACATCCTCAGTATTTCAAGCTCAGATGAAGGTATTCATTTATATTTTGAAGAGGACCTGTCAGCCCTCCTGTCTTTAAAAATATGTGCATTTTCCATAAAAATACAACACCGGGGCGTCTTTTCTTAGAAATCTACATTGTGCTATTCCTCAGTTATTCCTTTTTTAAACTTTTGAATAAATTGACAACTCGTAGTTATTTGTCAAATGGGTGTGTCTCTACACACTGACGCCATCACCTCCGATTGGGTGTGTCCCTACACACGTACGCTGTCACCTCCGAGTGGGTGTGTCCCTATACACTGATACTGTCAACTCCGATTGGGTGTGTTCCTACACACGGACGCTGTCACGTCCGGTTCTGTGTTTCCCTACACACTGACACTGTCACCTCCGATTGGGTGTGTCCCTACACATGGACACCATCACCTCCAATTGAGTGTGTTCCTGCACACTGGCGCCGTCACCTCCAATTGGGTGTGTCCCTACACATTGACGCCATCACCTTTGATTGGGTGCGTCCCTACACACTGATGCTGTCACCTCTGATTGCGTGTATCCCTACACACGGATGCCGTCACCTCCGATTGGACGATGACTGACAGTGTATGGACACACAACTACGAACACTCAGTTGTAAATGTATTAAATACATTTCTAGGATGATTAATTAAAGCATAGTACAGGGTAGATTTATTTTTCCATGAAAATTGTTGTTTCAATTTTGTTTAAGGAAATATCTTCTGCTTCTATAGCCTCTGTGTTCCTGGCTGCAAAATGAGCTAACTGAGGCTCAGTCAATGACTGGAAAGCTTGTAACTTTTTGATTTCTATATCTTTCTACTTCTAAGCTCCTCT
This sequence comes from Anomaloglossus baeobatrachus, assembly GCF_048569485.1. Taxonomy (NCBI): domain Eukaryota; kingdom Metazoa; phylum Chordata; class Amphibia; order Anura; family Aromobatidae; genus Anomaloglossus; species Anomaloglossus baeobatrachus. The sequence continues at coordinate 464,474,720 of NC_134358.1, forward strand.
CTGCTGGTTTGTAATTATTTGGAGGTTGACCTAAATTTTCTGGTCATAATTCAGTGGAAATTCAGAAGAACAAGGGTTAGATTCATATTCTCTATGGTCAGATCAATAATGCTTGATTTTTAGCCAAAAATGCATACAATTAGGTAACAAAAAATTTGTCCATATCTTTCTAGGAGAGCTAATAGACACTTTTTAAGGGAATTTGTCAGGTGATTTTCTAGTACAATAGTAATGTTAACTTTAAATACGGCTTAAGGAGACCTTTCAGGATCAGAAAGTCTTATTGCTTTACATTATCCCGTTATCTTGTTCTAAGCTCCATAGAATTTAGTGTGACATAGTAACTAGTCAGGCATATATAAATATAAACTGCATATGCCCTGCTCCCTTCTTCCACCTCTCAGTGCTGGCATAAGGCCTAAGCCACACGGCATGAAAATCTGACCAAGTGGAATGCGATAAAACATCGCATTCCACTCGGACCAATATTAGCCTATGTGCTAGCACCCATGAGCGATTATTTTCTCTGCCACAGTCGGACCGAGAAAACAATCGCAGCATGTTTGGATTGTAATGCGAGTCTCTTTCTCTCGCACCCATTCAAGTCTATGGGGCGAGAGAAAGATCGCACTGCACTTGCAGTGTACCGCAAGTGCAGGGCGAGAATGGCAATATCCGGCTACAGAGGAGAGAAGGAGATAAATTCCTCTATCTCCTCCGCAACGCTGGCCCACCCCTCCTCAGCACTGGCCCGCCCCTCCTGAGTGCCGGCCCGCCCCCCGCAGCTGATGTCCGATCGCATGATCGGACCTCAGTCGCAGTGACACTTGCATGACACTCGGCTCCCGCTGTGCTGCAAGCGTGAGCCAAGTGTCATGCGAGGATCGTATTAGTCCCCATGTGATCCCGGCCTAAGTGAGTAAATCTGAACTAAATTTGCACTGCTGCCTCCCACCCATACTCCTGCCCACCTCTCAGTAGTGATAGTGAATGCATTGGGAGGTGGGTGGGGGAACAGTGAGTATGCAAATTGTATTTACAAACCCTTGACTAGCTTGCAGGAGACACTGAATTCCATGGAGCTTACAACAAGATAACCGGATAACATAGAACAATAAAACTTACTGATCCTGAAAGATCTCCTTAAGCCTTATTTAAAGATACCATTTGTATTGTACTACAAAATCACATGACAGATTTCCATTAAGAGGTTTTTAGGCATTACTAACACAAGTATCATGTCTTCCTCCTTTACAGAGGTCATAGCGGGAGCCTTTGTTTAACGCATCTTTAGGCTATGTGCACACAGTGCGTTTTTCGGGTGCGTTTTTGGCTTCAAAACTGCATGACTTTACTTCCCCAGCAAAGTCTATGAGTATTCATTTTTGCTGTCCGCACACAACTTTTTTTTTAAGCTGCGTTTTTGAGCTTAAAAAAAAAATGGACATGTCAATTCTTTTCTGCGTTTTTCTGCGTTTTCCCCCCATGCAATGCATTGGAAAAACGCAGAGATTAAAAACGCAGCAAAACGCAGCCAAAAACGCACCAAATCGCGGTAAAACCGCATGCGTTTTTTTGCCGCGTTTTTTTTTTGCCGCGGGTGCGTTTTTGTGCATTTTTTGCGGACAAAAACGCAGAGTCAAAAAACCGCAGCGTGTGCACATAGCCTTACAGTTCCCAATAACCTATAAAGGGTCAATCAGTATTTCAGAGCACTCTGCTAATCTTGCGCATTTGCTTAGCTTTCATCACCGCATCACTGACCCTCTGAAGCTGGGTGTATATGTCCTGGCTACAGAAAGGCTCACTGCGCATGTCCGGGAGTGAAGGAGAAAGTTTCTCAGTGGGCCGACTAGTCTGGGGAAACTACAGCGGAAAAACAGGGTTTCTAAAGACTCTTTTTAAAAACGTAATTAAGAGTAAAACACAATAAAGGGCTAGTTAGGCATGGTATTTAGTAATACATATTCAAGTACTGGTGGGTTAGAAGGCATGGGGGACCTGTCAGGTTCCCTGTAAGCTAGATATACAAAAAAAACAACAAAAATTTGCCTGGACAGGAATGGAGGAATATGGTCAACTTTTGAACTGGTTAAATAGGATACGGCTTTATTTCGCTTTACTAACAGTGGTGTTGCTGTTGTTGCCCATTAAAAGCTGCACCATCCGGTGGTATTTCTATAATCATGTAAATAGTGGTTACCTGCCAGTACAATATCTATAGGATCTACACATTTTCCCTGTGACATGCAAATAAACCTCTTTTTAATTATAATCTCTTTGCTCCCGGCAGAGTGCACTCTACAATTTAAATAATTTACAAAATATGAACTTACAAAAAATACATGTAATTATCCAAAAAGAATAGTATATAATTCTGCACTAATTTGTGTATTTTACAGACTACTCCTGATTTAATGCTCCAATCAAATTAATAGCCAATCTTGAATTTGATTGGAATCAGCGATAGTTTACCATCTCTTGTTATCTGACTCCGCTGTATGCCTGGAATCTGGAATGAGTTATTAGAGAACGCACCTCATTCCATCCCGTAAATTACAGATTGTATTCAGCCTCGCTATGTCCACATGTGCAGACATTTCCTACTCAACCTATTTTTGCTTTAGTAATCGAATCGTTCTCAATCTTGTTACATTTTATTTGCTTTAGAATTATTTTTTTTTATAATTAGATTTATTGTAATATTATACACATATTTAATATCAATTGTATATTTGCACCCATCACACTTTATACAACTGTAGCTAAATAACAGCATGCTCTTTGAACTTGTATATGTCACAGTGTATCCCTTCATCATGATATCAGTAATAATTAGTATCGTTTTTATCTGTGGTTTTACATTGGAGTTCAGTTAAGGGGACACAGTCATCAGAAAAGTACATAGATTTTAATTAATTTTTGTTAAAAGAACATTTTTTCATTGTTGATTTAGTTTTTTTTTTTCTCCAACATATCAATGTAAAAAGTTTTCACCTATGCTGACATCTAGTGGACAAATGGGCTACAATGCAGACTGGTAGAACCCAAAATATATAATTTTACAGCGTATGGTAAGGTTATTAGTGTGCTGTTACTATATCAGTGGAAAAAAGGGGTTATTCCGTTCTATGAAATCTGTGTTCTGTGCATTAATAATAAATTGGTGGCAGTCTGAATCTCGGCTCCCCACGATCATCTATAGGAAGAGGCCGTACTGCTCTGGCGATCACAGTGCCCTCTTCATTGGCAGCTCTGTACTTTTCGTAGTGTCTGTGAGCCTATTCTGTTGAATGGAATTGACCTTCAGTAAACTGTAATACCAGGCACAGCCACTACTATATGCTTCCCCCGAAAAGAAGACCTACCACAAAAATAAGCCCCATCTAGGTTTTTCGCCCTGCTTGAAATATAAGTCCTACTCAAAAAATTACAGTTTTTCATACTAATAGTATCGTGAAAAAGAACTTTGTCAGCTTCTTCAGGATATACAGCTGTTACGGCTGTATATTGCCCCATAGTGTTGCTGGAAGCCCCAGAAATGTATGTTCATGTCAAATGAATATTCACCCCTTTCCCTTCCACCACCCCTCTGTGCCGGCGTCAGTGATTGGGTACAGTCAGACTGCTGCTGAATTACTCGCCTGAAGACCGATGGCTCACCTAAACCCGAGCGTGATAGCATGTATTTCTATGCAGCTGTCACGCTCGGGTCAGGAGAGCTGCTGAGGATTGGAATGCGATCTTTGGGCAAGTAATACAACAGTTTGACTGCACCCAATCACTGACATCGGCACAGCAGAGGTGCATGAGGGAAGGGGTAAATATTTCGCATTAACAGGCAACCAATCACTGACACCAATTCAAAATATAAGACATCACCTGAAAATGAGCCGTACCACATCTTTTGTAGCCAAAAGTACTATAAGACCCTGTCTTAAACGGTAGTAGTATGGAGCTATGCCTGATAAATAATGAAGGGGATACTGCTCTTCCTGGAGCAGCAAGGTTTTTTCAAATGGCTGATCAGTGGGGTGCTGATAGTTTTTCCTCAACCAAATGTAATATTGATGGATGGTCCTAAAGTAAGCAGTGCATTATCATTTGACTGACAGCTCTCCCTCTCAGCTCCTCCATACACAGCAAAGTTTGGTTTGGTCAAGTGCTCCTGTGCCCTCTTCGAGAAATCCGCTGTCATACTTTTCTGGTGTCGGCTTATCTCATAGAGAGCAAAAGGACCAGCAGTTGGAATCCAAGATGGCAGATTCTTCTCTCCCATAACATCATCAGTAATGGAACTGTCGGGATGACTCCATGCATAGACTGGCCACCAAACTCACCAATATCAGAGAATTCAGATGACTTTAGACTAATAGGTATGGAGGCTTTTAGCAGAGCTTATCTACCTGCTGACCAAAAGTATCCTTTTGCCCCCAACATAATCTGTTATAGGACAGTCAAAAGACCACATTAGATAGTTGGCTGATCCTGCTGAAATCGGCAGGTTCGGCCATTTTTTATCTAGTGTATATTGTGGCCTTAAAGGGAGCCTGTCATGTTTTTACAAATCAATAAATTTTAATTTGTCCACTACCATCACTGTCGGAATATTTGGATCTTAAGTGCAAGTGCCCCTTTGGGATTTTTGTCCCTTTATCTACCTGTTCTTCCAACCATAGCAAGTGCCCCCTGGTCCTAGTATTGTCTTTGGAAGAAATAAGTCATGTGCCAGTCCTTTATATTGACCACACATGTATTTATACATTCAAATGAGATCACCTCTGAGACGTCTTTTATTCTAAGCTAAACAAGCCCAACTTTTTCAACCTGTCATCATATGGGAGACCTCCATTCCTTGCAATAATCTAGTTACCCGCCTTTGAACTGACTATCTTCTTAATTTTCCTTTTTAAAATGTGGAGCCCAAAATGTGGAGCCCAAAAGATATTAGTTTAAAAGTGGTATATAGAAGGGTCACTATACAATGGGATCATGGGATCTAATCTTTCTTTTTATACAACCTAAAATCTTGTTTGCTTTAGCAGCTGCTGCCTGACATTGAGTGCTTCTGATCAGCTTATTTGTAATCAGAATACCCAAGTCCTTCTCCTGTTCTGCAAGTCACAAGTTTACTTCCATTTAATGTATACGCAACTATAGAATTACTCCATCCTAGGTGCATTACTCTACATTTATCAACCTTAAATCTCACTAAAAATCGCACTGAAAATTCAGTCCTCGCTCTGCTTAGCAGCCCTGTCTAGGAGTTACTGGAATTTGTAGTCATCTAATATAGAATAATTAATGATAAAACTTAGTCCTTTCATATACACTGAAATATTGAAATCTCAAATGGGCTAAACATGTAAGTAAGGGGGTCTTAAATACATTTCAATAATTACGTCACTGAGAGTCATCATTTACCACTTTCCCATGTTTACCTCTACTATAATCTAATATATAAAGCTGAATGTGTATGTATGTATGTGTGTGTGTGTGTGTGTGTGTGTGTGTGTGTGTGTGTGTGTGTGTGTGTGTATGTGTGTATGTATGTCCGGGATTGGCATCTGCACCGTCGCAGCTACAGCCACAAAATTTTGCACACTAACACGTCTGGACCCCGAGAGCGTCATAGGCTATGTTGTGAGCCAAAATTTTAACCCCGCACGTTCCAATTTACCAATCAATTTTGCCCCTATCTACATATTGGGGAAAAAGTGAAACGAAAAGTATATCCGCACCGTTGTATTTACAATCACGAAATTTTGCACAGACACTTCATGTGATCCAGGGAATGTCGTAGACTAGGTTTTGACAGGAAAATTTAACCCCGCGCTTTACAGTTACTCTCCAAAAAACATGGCTTCATTAAAGTAAATGGAGCCTGGAACTACAGGTTATTAGTAAGAGCTGTGAGTGATTGCTATAGGAACAAAAGACATTCATAGTATAAGAAGCTTATATGTGAGGTAATAAGATGTCGGTGGGGAGACGGATAGAGAGAGACAGACAGAGACAGACAGAGACAAACGGTGGAAGAGAACGACAGAGACAAACGGTGAAAGAGACAGACCTGGAAAGAGACAGACCTGGAAAGAGACAGATGGGGAATGTGAAGATGTAATTTACCCTCTCACTGTATATGCTGTGATACTATGTCATGATTATGTAAATAGCCTGTAGTCTTCTATCCAGAGTTGTGTATCTAGTCTGTAATTGCATTGGCCAGTGAAGGAATAGTCATTGTGCTGCACAGCAGGGGATCCCTTCATCTACTGTGGCTGGCAGACATATCGGAGCCCTGTGATGGACCAAACCATTGATGATAGGATGTGTGACCCCTACCCCCTGAACATGGTGGGCTGGTCAAGAAGCACAGACAATGCATTTCCCTTTTTGTAACTTCAGAGTGAGCTGAAAGTTGGAAGAAGAAGGAACTCCCAGCCTGGGTGGCTGTGGACACGGACGGAGCTAGGCCTGTGTGGCGGCCCGTGGGATTGTGTGGAACTCTTTGGACTACTGTAAGGACGATTGCTTTTGTTATCCGGTCCGAGGATTGTCGGGAAGGGCCCCCGAATCTGTTTTACGTGGCCTTATCGTGTGCTGTTCCAGTGTTCTTGTGAATAAACCTGTTGGATCGTCCCTCGGCCTCGTCCATCCTTTGCTCTGTTGTACACTCCCGTCACAAACTGGTTGGCAGCGGCGGGATCAGAGCAGAAGGAATGGAGGACAATGGCTCAACATCAGGAACCAGCACTGCAGAGTACAAGACCTGGACTTTGGGGAGCCTGCAATCAAAGGCCCGTGAAGTAGGAGTTCGTTTCAAAGGACTCTCCAAGGGGCAGCTGATTGAGGCGCTAGAAGGAGTCTGCTCGCAAAATGACGTGGAGGAAGGATCCTCACAGCAAACGGAAGAAAGACGGCAGCCGGAGGTAAATACCCAAAAAAGTCAGTGGGTTGTGTGGTACGAGGAGGAGATGGCCTTGCTGGGAGAGGAGACCACCATAGAATATAAGATGGAGGTCATGCGTGGAGCTAAAGAGAAGGAGCGCAGGATGGAGGAGATGGCATTGCTGGATAAGCAGCTCGCTGTGGAAGCCACTAGAGGTTCCAGACAGACTGTAACCCCAGCACCCATCATGAGGGAACGTCCCAGGGTGTCCCGCAAAGACTTTAAGCCGTTTAATGAGGCTGCAGGCGACATTGAGGGCTTCTTCCAGGACTTTGAGCATCAGTGTCGATTAATGGAAGTCCCGGACAGGGAGCGTGTCCGGCATCTGGTTGGGCTCTTAGAGGGGGGAGCTGCTGAAGCCTATAGAGCTATGGACCCTCGGTGGAACTGTGAGTATGCGGATATTAAACAGACTATTCTAGAACATTATGCTGTGACCCCAGACACTTACAGGACTCAGTTCCGTGCTTTAGCCTGTGATGGGGAAGTGTCTTTTAAGATATATGCTCATAGACTCAAACAAATATGTAATCGCTGGCTGGAGGCAGAGGAGGCCTTATCTTGGGAGACCTTCCTGCAGGTCATCCTAAAAGAACAATTCTTTGCCCAGTGCCCCGCTGAGATCCGGGAATGGGTGCGTGAGAGAAAACCAGCGACAGTGGAGGAAGCTGCTGCTCTAGCTGATGAGGTGCTCACCATCAAGCCTCAGTGGAGGGTTCTGTTGGAGGATGGAGAGACGCCTAACAGCTCCACAACACCGGATGCCCCCAGTTATTCTGTCCCCATTGTTCCCCGTTCCTCTAAGCCACCACATGTTGATACCCGTGTTAATGTGCCTCCAGTTGCTTCTACTGCACTTTCTGGAATACGCCGGGGAGAGGAAGTAACAGAGCGCAGGTGTTATGTTTGTAGGCATCCCGGACATTTGCAGGCCTCATGCCCAGCCAGCCCATGGAGGAATCATCCTCAAACCCCTACAGCACCTTCAGGTGGGAGCCGGCCTCCAAGTTCCCCTACCCCTTACCCAAGAGGACGCCTTGGATGGAGGGAGACCCAGCTCAGATGCTATCAATGTGGACAGCCAGGGCATCGGCAAGTCTCCTGCCCAGCTGTTCAAATGAGGACTGATCCTGCACCCAATCGGATTGTTAATTATTTACAGCCCAGTGCCATGGAGGAAGATGTGGCACCGCTATGTGAGGACTGGCCTAGTGACTCAGCCCCCCATGTTGCACCACCAGGAGTTTACGGGGTGCGACCCGCAGTTATGACGACTTCTGCTCATCGAGGTAAGCACTTGCAGGAGGTTGTGCTGGATGGACAGAGACTTGTTGGATTTTGTGACTCGGGTGCTTTCCTCACACTGGCTGATCCCCAAGTGGTTCGGCCTGAGGCAATCCATAGAGGACCTGGGATTGTTATTAAACTGGCTGGTGGACAATGGAGGACTATTTCCACAGCCACTGTGGATCTGAACTTTGGTTTTGGGGTCAGGCGATGTGTGGTTGGGGTGATGGGTGGTCTGCCTGCAGCTGTTCTCCTGGGCAATGATGTGGGAGAGCTACGATGCCAATTCGTGGCTGCATGAAGCCACATGTAAGTAACGCTCTGCCTGTGTGTACTTAACCAGTGACCTGTAGAGGTCCCTAGTACGTACACAAGTTGGGAGGGGGAGGGATTGTGAAGATGTAATTTACCCTCTCACTGTATATGCTGTGATACTATGTCATGATTATGTAAATAGCCTGTAGTCTTCTATCCAGAGTTGTGTATCTAGTCTGTAATTGCATTGGCCAGTGAAGGAATAGTCATTGTGCTGCACAGCAGGGGATCCCTTCATTTACTGTGGCTGGCAGACATATCGGAGCCCTGTGATGGACCAAACCATTGATGATAGGATGTGTGACCCCTACCCCCTGAACATGGTGGGCTGGTCAAGAAGCACAGACAATGCATTTCCCTTTTTGTAACTTCAGAGTGAGCTGAAAGTTGGAAGAAGAAGGAACTCCCAGCCTGGGTGGCTGTGGACACGGACGGAGCTAGGCCTGTGTGGCGGCCCGTGGGATTGTGTGGAACTCTTTGGACTACTGTAAGGACGATTGCTTTTGTTATCCGGTCCGAGAATTGTCAGGAAGGGCCCCCGAATCTGTTTTACGTGGCCTTATCGTGTGCTGTTCCAGTGTTCTTGTGAATAAACCTGTTGGATCGTCCCTCGGCCTCGTCCATCCTTTGCTCTGTTGTACACTCCCGTCACAGGGAAAGAAACAGAGATAGAGACAGACTGGGAGAGAGACAGACTGGGAGAGAGGCAGACTGGGAGAGAGGCAGACTGGGAGAGAGGCAGACTGGGAGAGAGGCAGACTGGGAGAGAGGCAGACTGGGAGAGAGGCAGACTGGGAGAGAGGCAGACTGGGAGAGAGGCAGACTGGGAGAGAGGCAGACTGGGAGAGAGGCAGACTGGGAGAGAGGCAGACTGGGAGAGAGGCAGACTGGGAGAGAGGCAGACTGGGAGAGAGGCAGACTGGGAGAGAGGCAGACTGGGAGAGAGGCAGACTGGGAGAGAGGCAGACTGGGAGAGAGGCAGACTGGGAGAGAGGCAGACTGGGAGAGAGGCAGACTGGGAGAGAGGCAGACTGGGAGAGAGGCAGACTGGGAGAGAGGCAGACTGGGAGAGAGGCAGACTGGGAGAGAGGCAGACTGGGAGAGAGGCAGACTGTGAGAGAGGCAGACTGTGAGAGAGGCAGACTGTGAGAGAGGCAGACTGTGAGAGAGGCAGACTGTGAGAGAGGCAGACTGTGAGAGAGGCAGACTGTGAGAGAGGCAGACTGTGAGAGAGGCAGACTGTGAGAGAGGCAGACTGTGAGAGAGGCAGACTGTGAGAGAGGCAGACTGTGAGAGAGGCAGACTGTGAGAGAGGCAGACTGTGAGAGAGGCAGACTGTGAGAGAGGCAGACTGTGAGAGAGGCAGACTGTGAGAGAGGCAGACTGGGAGAGAGGCAGACTGGGAGAGAGGCAGACTGGGAGAGAGGCAGACTGGGAGAGAGGCAGACGGGGAGAGAGGCAGACGGGGAGAGAGGCAGACAGAGACAGACGGGGAGAGAGGCAGACAGAGACAGACGGGGAGAGAGACAGACAGAGACAGACGTGGAGAGAGACAGACAGAGACAGACGGGGAAAGAGACAGACAGAGACAGACGGGGAAAGAGACAGACGGGGAAAGAGACAGACAGAGACAGACGGGGAAAGAGACAGACAGAGACAGACGGGGAAAGAGACAGACAGAGACAGACGGGGAAAGAGACAGACAGAGACAGACGGGGAAAGAGACAGACAGAGACAGACGGGGAAAGAGACAGACAGAGACAGACGGGGAAAGAGACAGACAGAGACAGACGGGGAAAGAGACAGACAGAGACAGACGGGGAAAGAGACAGACAGAGACAGACGGGGAAAGAGACAGAGGGAGCACATTACTTGGCCAATTTAGTTAAATCTGTGTGGAATATCTGTGGTGTTGAAATATGTATTGTGAAATGCTTCTATTAGCTTAGTTTTTGCCTTTTAATAATTACATTTCTATCTATTTGTTTTGTGGTTTTTGTGTGCAGAATACATTTTTGTTAATACATTCTATTTTGTTAACAGCAGTTATTAACCCAGGCGAAGCCAGGTAGTACAGCTAGTCTAATATAAAGACTGATGACACATTCTAGTGTGAACAGGTGCATACTGAACATGAGATATGTTAACAAAAAAGAGATGGTTGCACTCTGTAGTGCTACGTTATGTAAACAATGAATATGGGAATATAGACATGCATTACTGCTATGGAAAACATGTAAAAATTGAAATACTTAGCAAACAAAAATGGCCAATTTCCTGTGAGCCCAACACCCAATGCCATAAAACTGGCCATTTTTGTGTACTATCTCAATGTTTACATGTTTTCCTTGCTATTTTCCCATATTCATTGTTATACATATCTTAGCACTGCAGTGTGCAACTGTCTCCTTTTTGTTACTATCATTCATATTCTGTTTGCACCTGGTCACATTAGAAATTGAGGCTGTCCAATCAGTCTTTTTCTTAGATTACAGGGTCATGCCTTCTGATTGAGCACTCCTGCTCTTTAGTCTTACGCTATTTTAATTCTTTATTACCTGTTTTTTGTCCGCCCATAGATTGTAGGTTTTTTAACCCAAAGATAGGCATTAGTTTGATAAGGACCTAAGAATAAAAGGTCGCCTTGCCACCGGCAGTTGGGCTCACATAAAACTGGCCATTTTTGTGTGCGAAGTATCTCAATTTTGGTATGCTTTTTATAACCATATTGCATGTCTATAGTCCTATATTCATTGTTTACATATCTTATAGCGGTACAGAGTGCAACTGTCTCTTTTTTGTTTACCTCTACTAAACATTGTAAGGATGGAAGTTATTTATTTATAGAGCTTGGAGATATGAACAGCAGCCAGACTATGTAGGAACGTGGTTTTGCCATCTTGGATATTTATGGCATATTTAAAGGATCATGAGAATTGGTTGCATGACTGTTATGTATTGCCCATACACTTGAATGAAGAGATCTATATCCATCTTTGGATGCTTTCACCCCCTCCTATCCCAGATAAATGGCACAAATTTATAAAATTATAAACTCCCTTTACTTTAAATTTACTACGCACTGCTTTTGTTATATGCCCTAATATGAAGAGTGCTCCCATGATAAGGTTGTCTCTTATATTGCCTTAGCGTTCAGCAATATGTTTCTGATGTGACCCTGATGCAAATGCTGCTGACGCTATAACGTTTAATTTTTCAATGTCCTTGGACTACGAGCCACACTGCTGAATTTTAATGCATTCATTGAATTGAATGATGTAGGTTATTTCACTATTATCTATCCATTATGTGTATAAGCTTATATATGTATCCTGCGTATAGGCGCATTATATGCATCCGCTGAAGTCTCCGCTGGCCACTGTGGAGCCTGATATTTTCTTTATTGCAGTTTATAACTATTTAAGCTTTAAAAAGTGCAGTTAATTTCTTAAAAATATTCCATTGATCATCTAATTTTATTAATGAGCTTTGTTCGGAAGAATAATGCTTCCTGTGACCAGGCGACCTCCAGTCTGAATTGCTAGACAGCAAATAATCGTAATGTGTTTGAATATATTCCTTGGACTGTGGCCTAAAAACGATTGACCTCAAATGTAATAATGATGTATCAGCCGCAGTAAAAGTTAGATGGACTGTTTCAGCGCTGGCATTGCTCTCCTGAATATCTATAACATTTGTTTTCCTCGTTTTCCTCTCCTAGCTTTTCTTAAGATATATAATGGCTTGCATTTTGGGGCTTTTGTGCAGTTTTAGGCAATGTTTCCACTATGAGCTTTTGGTGAGTTTTTGATATTGCACCATTTCTGCACCTATTATTTAAAGTTAGGTTACATGTGTTTTTTATTGAATTTTTGTGTGCATTTTTTTAATATGCGTTTTTGTCGTGTTGTTGCCTCTATAATTTTTGTCTCTTATGTCATTTTTAAAGAGGTGGTTCACTACTTAGTTTTCCAAGCCACATCAATATAATGTTGAGAAACAAGGCTTCTCTCAAATAACTTGTGTTGCCAATAGGGTCTGTCAGTAGCACTATTGCGGTCCACTCATGCCTTTCTCATGACTCCCCTGGCTCTGTGACATAAGATGTCTGGTGATGTCAGGTCCACTTCCAGTTGAGCTGGCGTCACCGCAGATGGCCCCAGGCACTATTGCGGTCCGCTCATCCCCTTTTCGTGACCCCCGGGCTCTTTCACCTCTGATGTCCGGTGATGTCAGATCAACTTCCAGTTGACCTCACATCACCGTGGCCGGCCCAAGGCTTCTGTGAGTGACTGGGCAGTGTTTCACCGTTCATCACAGGCCAGCGTCACAGCCCAGCATCTTCCTGCTCTCTCCTTCACTGCAGAGCTCTGCAAGCAGGAGCGATTCTGGTCTGTGACGAACGGTGAAACGCCACTGTGAGGTAGCTCGGTCGGCTGCGCAGCAGAAGACACGGGATCCAGGCATCAAGGTTCACAGCACACGGTGTTTAATGTCCAAACAAAAAGTCCATAACAAAATACATGTGCCTCTCCAGCAGAGGGCTCAGGAAGTTCTGGTCACTTCCCCCACACCCGGCACACCTGCCCTCGTTCCTGTTTCCTTTTAACCCTTCCTTAAGCCTGTAGGGAAACAGCATTAACCCTATAGTGGATTTACTTTCTATCATGGAGTGAGCACAACCTGGGCGAGACATACCGGCCGTCATAGATTACCCCGGTCACAGTCTCACATACCCCCCCCCTCAGTTCAAGCGTGCGGGGTTGAACTCCAGCCATCAAGCACGGGCCGCGGGACAAGGCATCGGCGTTGCCCTGCAACCTACCGGCCCGGTGTTCAACCGTAAACCGGAAGTTCTGCAGAGAAAGGAACCACCGGGTAACCCGGGCATTCCGTTCCTTGGCGGACCTCATCCAGACCAGTGGAGAGTGATCCGTCACCAAGCGAAACTGCCGTCCCAGCAGGTAATAGCGTAGGGACTCCAAGGCCCACTTGATCGCCAGGCACTCCTTCTCCACTACGCTATAATTCCGCTCGGGAGGGGTGAGCTTCCTACTCAAGAAGGTGACGGGGTGTTCCTCCCCCTGAACCACCTGAGACAGCACTGCCCCCAGGCCGACCTCCGAGGCGTCAGTCTGTACTATGAACTCCTTCCGGAAATCAGGGTTGACCAGAACGGGCTGTCCGCACAGGACCCCCTTCAGGGCCCGGAAGGAGTCCTCGGCCTGCGGAGTCCACCGCACCATGACGGACTTCTTGCCTTTGAGAAGGTCCGTCAAGGGGGCTGATAGTCCCGCAAAATCCTTTACAAACCTCCTGTAGTACCCCACGATACCCAGGAAGGCCCTAACCTGCTTCGTGGTCAGGGGTCTAGGCCACTTCTGGATCGCCTCAACCTTGTTAATTTGGGGCTTAATCACTCCTTGGCCTATCACGTAGCCCAAGTAGCGGGCTTCCGTGAGTCCCAATGCACATTTCTTGGGATTGGCTGTCAATCCGGCTGTTCGAAGCGCGTCCACCACCGCTTGTACCTGTTCCAAGTGGGTCTGCCAATCGGAGCTGTAAATAATGATGTCATCCAGGTACGCTGATGCATACGCCTGGTGGGGTTCCAGCACTAAGTCCATCAACCTCTGGAACGTGGCCGGAGCGCCATGTAACCCAAAAGGCAAGACAACATAGTGGAAGAGACCCTCCGGCGTAACAAAAGCTGTTTTCTCCTTGGCGGACTCCGTTAGTGGCACCTGCCAGTACCCTTTGGTCAGGTCGAGCGTGGTAAAATATCGCGCCTGTCCCAGCCTATCAATCAGCTCATCCACCCGGGGCATGGGGTAGAGATCGAACTTGGATATTTCGTTCAATCTCCTAAAGTCATTGCAGAACCTTAAGGAGCCATCGGGTTTTGGTATTAGGACAATCGGACTAGCCCATTCACTCCGGGATTTTTCGATGACCCCCAGGCGTAACATTGTCTTTACTTCCTCCGATATGGCTTGTCGTCGAGCCTCCGGCACCCGGTATGACTTCAGGCGTACCTTCAGGTGGGGCTCGGTGACAATATCATGTCGTATCAGACTGGTCCTACCGGGCAGCTCGGAGAAGACATCGGGGTTCTGCTGAACCAACCGTCTGGCCTCTCGCCTCTGTTGCTTGGTGAGGGCTTCTCCAATCCTTACTTCCGGTTCGTCCTCTCCGGAGGTCGCTGGAGCCGGATGTGAACGACCCGAAGAGGAGGGAGGTGGGGAAAAAACAGCCATCAGGCTTTCCCGTTCCTGCCAAGGTTTTAATAGGTTGACATGGTATATTTGTTCAGGTTTCCGCCTACCGGGCTGCAATACTTTATAGTTAACCACCCCTACTCTTTCCTTTATCTCGTAGGGGCCTTGCCACTGAGCCAGGAATTTGCTCTCCGCCGTGGGGATCAATACCAACACCCGATCCCCGGGTTTAAAGGTCCGCACGGTGGCTTGTCTATTGTAGCGGCCGCTTTGCGCGGCCTGAGCCTCCTGTAAGTGCTCCTTCACAATTGGCATGACCGCGCTTATGCGGTTCTGCATACCCAAAATGTGTTCAATCACACTTTTATGGGGGGTGGGCTCTTGTTCCCATGTTTCCTTTGCCAGGTCCAACAATCCCCGGGGATGTCGCCCGTATAACAATTCAAAAGGCGAAAACCCCGTGGATGCCTGTGGCACCTCTCGTATGGCAAACATCAAATAGGGAAGCATCATATCCCAGTCTTTCCCGTCTTTTGAAATCACCCTTCTTAGCATGGTTTTCAGGGTTTTATTGAAACGCTCGACTAAACCGTCCGTTTGCGGATGATACACAGACGTACGCAACTGCTTGATCTGGAGTAGCCGGCATAGCTCTTTGGTCACTTTAGACATGAATGGGGTCCCCTGATCCGTAAGGATCTCCTTGGGCAATCCCACCCGGCAGAACACAGCAAACAACTCCCGAGCTATAAGCTTTGCTGCAGTATGTCTGAGAGGTATCGCCTCGGGATACCGGGTGGCATAGTCAACGATCACTAGGATGTGTTGGTGCCCTCGAGCGGACTTTACGAGGGGCCCCACCAGATCCATCCCTATCCGTTCAAAAGGGACTTCTATAATGGGTAACGGTACCAACGGACTGCGAAAATGGGTCAGGGGTGCAGTAAGCTGACACTCCGGGCAGGTTTCGCAGAACCGTTTTACCTCCCCAAAGACCCCGGGCCAATAGAACCTTTGCAATATTCGCTCCTGCGTTTTCTTGACCCCTAGGTGGCCACTCATCAGGTGTTTATGAGCCAAGTCGAGGACCCGCCGGCGATGCGGCTGGGGCACCACCAACTGTTCTACCCCTACGCCCCGTATTTCATCTACCCGGTAGAGTAAATCCTGCTTAAGAGCGAAATGGGGGTACCTTACCTGGGCACTGGGCAGCTGTGCCACCCCGTCAACTACTGTCACCCGACTCCGGGCATGTATTAACGTAGGGTCCTGGAGTTGGGCTGTCCCAAACGTATCCGGGGACGCCTCCAACTCCGGGATGGGCTCGACCGTCTCAGCCTCTCCTGCCAATACCTCTAGGGGTGACCTATCGGGTTCACACTCTGTCCCTATCATCGTGACCCCTACGGCAGGTGTCCCGGATTCAGGATTGTAGGGCTCAGGTCCCGGACCGACCAATATCTGAGGGGACTTAGGGGGTCCCCTCCATAAAGTCCAAAAATAGGGCAGATCCCTTCCTAGGATCACGTCATAAGGAAGAGTGTTAAGAAGTCCCACCTCATGTTGCACCTGACCGCAAGGTGCTGTGATGGTGACAATCCCCGTGGGATAGTCGTGGCGGTCCCCATGTATGCAAACCACCCCCACAGTGCGTCCTGTGGCCTTTACTTTAGCTCTCAAGGTGGATCGCACAAGGGTCACTAAGCTTCCGGAATCCAACAATCCTGTAACCGGACATCCATTCACCTGTATTTGGCACAAGTGGGGCTCTGTCTCTGGGGAGACCAGGTCAGCGGTACACACCACCTGAGCATACATTGAACCCCGCCGGGTAACCCCACAATCCATGGGCTCCGTGGTGAGTGGACACTGGGCTTCCATATGTCCCACCCGCTGGCACCGCCAACATCTAATAGGGAAGGAAACCCCCTTGACAAGTTGTCGTTTAGGGTACATGGCCTTCCGGACCTCAGGAACGGCGGGCGCGGCCTCAGCCAGGATGGTAGCGGACTCCTGTACCGGTGTCGGCGGTGGGTCCTTGGCCCTAGGCTTGGAGGGGCCGGACCGACGGGCGGTACGCAAAGTCTCAGTGTCCCGTATCAAGTCCTGCGTAGCCACATGCCGCTCTACCAGGGACACTAATTGGTCCAGGGTACTCGGGTCACCCTGTCCTACCCACCGTTGAACGGTGACGGGTAAAGTGCGCACAAAACGATCCACTACTACCCTTTCCACCATTTGCGCCGGGCTCAGAGTGTCAGGCTGCAACCACTTTTTTACAAGATGTAATAAGTCATAGGCCTGGGAGCGTACGGGTTTGGCTTCCTCATAGAACCACTGATTTACCCGCTGAGCCCGTACATAGGTATTCACCCCCAACCGAGCCAGTATTTCGGCTTTCAGGGTCACATAGTCAATGGCGTCCTCGGTACCGAGGTCCAGGTACGCTTTTTGGGGTTCCCCCGTCAGATAGGGCGACAATACCTCAGCCCACTGCGGGGTCGGCAGCTTTTCCCGCTCGGCCACCCGCTCAAACACCGCCAGGAACGCTTCCACATCATCACCCGGGGTCATCTTTTGCAACGCTTGTCTCACCGCTTTCCGGACGCTGCCGTCGTCACCCGGTCCCGGGGTTGTTGCTGCCGGTCCGGCACGGATCGACTTGGCCAGGAGAACCATCTGTTCTTGGTGCCTTTTTTCCTGCAATTGTAAGGCTTGCTGCTGACGTGCATTGGCCTGCTCCATCTGTTCTTGGTGCCTTTTGTCCTGCACTTGCAAGGATTGCTGCTGACGTGCATTGGCCTGCTCCATCTGTTCTTGGTGCATTTTGACCTGCACTTGCAAGGATTGCTGCTGACGTGCATTGGCCTGATCCAACTGTTCTTGGAGTTTTTTTTCCTGCACTTGCAAGGATTGGAGCAGGTGTGCATTGGTTTGTAGCTGCTGTGCATTAGCCTGTTGCTGCTGTGCATTAGCCTGAGCCAAATGCTTTAGTATGTCCTCCATGGCGTCGCCGGGTTTGGGCTGTAGTATAGCCGCTCGAATCCAGGACATGCGCAGCTGGGTCACCAGGGATGGATGCTACACCTCACCGGCTGTCATGCCCGCCGATTCTCCACCATATGTGAGGTAGCTCGGTCGGCTGCGCAGCAGAAGACACGGGATCCAGGCATCAAGGTTCACAGCACACGGTGTTTAATGTCCAAACAAAAAGTCCATAACAAAATACATGTGCCTCTCCAGCAGAGGGCTCAGGAAGTTCTGGTCACTTCCCCCACACCCGGCACACCTGCCCTCGTTCCTGTTTCCTTTTAACCCTTCCTTAAGCCTGTAGGGAAACAGCATTAACCCTATAGTGGATTTACTTTCTATCATGGAGTGAGCACAACCTGGGCGAGACATACCGGCCGTCATAGATTACCCCGGTCACAGTCTCACACCACCCACTACCCAGTCACTCAAAGAAGTCTGGGGCCGGCCGCGGTGATGTGAGGTCAACTGGAAATTGATCTGACATCACTGGACATCAGATGTCAAAGAGCCCGGGGGTCACGAAAAGGGGATGAGCAGACCGCTATAGCGCCGCTCACAGGCACTATTGGCAACACAAGGTATTTGAGAGAAGCCTTGTTTCTCAACATTATATTGATGTGGCTTGGAAAAATAAGTAGTGAACCACCTCTTTAAATAAAGCTATTTTGTTTTTGATATTTCCAGGTATATTGCTTTGACAAAACCTTATTGATATACTTAAGGGGGGATTACATGCACTTTTGATCCGTTTATGCTGCGGAATCGCACTAAAAAAGCATGTACATTTATTATTCGCTGATTTTTTTTCCATCTAAAGCAAGTCTATAGAGATAATCTGCACAAAACACTCAGCATACCCGCAAGAAAAATTGATTTTTACGGATTTGAAACACGCACAGCAGGTCAATTTACGCTGAATACAAAAGAAGCATAGCGGGCAGGAGATTTCTATCCCATCCACTTTGCTGGGACAGTAAAACGATGCAGTTTTGGTGCAGTGAAAATAGACAGCATGAAAAACTCACTGAAAGCTCATCGCAGGAATTCAGTCTTAAAGGGTATAGAAAAAATTAATCTTCTCTCCCTTCTGATAAATAAGTGCTGATGATACAATTGATTTTCCTGACCCGGTACAGCAGCCACATCAGTAATCTATAGCTGCTGAACAGTTGCTCAGAGAATTGACTACTACTTGCCAGCATCCATGGCTCTTCTTTGGATTGGCCTGCCTGACGGTATGTCACATGTGCATCACGCCTCTACAATAAAGTTGCGCCAGGCAGGCTAATCAAAAGAGGAGTCAAGAATGGTAAGTTCTGGCTTACAGAGTTCTGGTCCAGGGGCCACAGATCACTGACATGGCCAGTGGACCGGGTTCTGCAAATCGATTTTAATTGGGAGCAATCAATATTGATATCTCCTGATCTGCGCAGAATCATACTGTCCTAGTCATCTACCGCAAGAAGCGATTGTTGCTGAACAGTTTCCTAAATGTATCCCAGTACTACCAGCGCTGAGAGTCCGGTACCTGTAAGGAGAGCATTGAATTATAGTAATTTTGCAGTTTAGCAATATTCAGTCAGAATAGAATTCCTCAGAATTTTAGCATCTGTTCGTTAATGGATGCATTCCTGTTTACATTTAGAAAATAACTTGTCCTTGCTTTGTGGGTATGTTACAAAGCGTAAGTGTTTGGGGAAGCTGTCAGCTTGGGGTCTAGAGATTTACGTATGTGTTTGATTAGAGGGATGGTTGCGTCTTCTTTACTCCGGAGCACACCACTTCCGTACCTCCGGGTTGCCTGCTTGCCGGGGGCTTTGCATTTCTGGAGATTGGGAGTTTATGACATGGCTGAGTCGCTTCCCCAAACTGTGTGCTATACCAGGCCACTAATGCAGAACCTCTCCAGCCTCAGAGCAGTGCTGGAAATAACTATGGCAAGTAGCTACACTGCTTGCCTAAGACACCGGCCACCGCAAATAGACTGCAGTCATTTCTGTTGATTGGCAGTATACTCAAGCTGTAAAAATCTCTCTGTTCTAAACCCCCCCCAAGATTCTTAATAATAATAATAATAATAATAATAATAATTCTTAATAATAATGTAAATTGCAAATTTGTTTTGTTTTAGAAGCATTGTGCAATATTAACCATTTATGAAGATGAGGCACCACCCTTAATGTCAGCCAATTTCAAATATCATTTTCTGAGAGCTGTCAAACAGCGGCTAACTCCCTTTTAACTTATTAGAAACACACACACATTTACTTGACTTAAATGAGTGTACTAGGAGGGGTAGCTGATGGCCAAGTAAGCATTGAGCCAGCCACTATCTAGGACTGTATTCACACATTTGCGTTTAATGTTTAGTGGTTCATTCACAGACCAAAATGCCCAAACTAACCACAGGCCTACTGTCCCTGACGAATAGTCTCATTTACTTATGAGCCAGATATTTCAGGTTTGGAGACCTTCAGGCGGTTTTGGTAATGCGAGCTGTACGCAGATTCTGAAAAACAAATTTGTGATTACAGCCTATGGTTACTTAGGAGGAAGTAAATAAGTATCCACACATTACAGTATGGGATCACAAATAATTCTTTCATTGAGGTAAAACTTTTTTTTTTTTTTTTTTAAACCGGCAGGGTAATGTTTTACCTCACAAAAAAGAATAAACTGTGATCCCGTGCTGTAATGTCTCTATACTATTTTGCATTCCTCCCTGCCCAGGAGCTGTGCTATGATCAGACCATGTCCCTGTACGTTCAGACACGGGCATTACACAGTACATAGCAGGGGCACATGTATAAGATTATCTCAGCACAGGAACATTTTTTTAAACGCATTCAACTTTGCGTTTTTCAAGATCTTTTGATTAAAATGAACTTTAAAATTAACTTTGTTCATGGGAAATTCCTCTTTAAGTTGACCCTTCACCCTGGCTCTGAGAATTAGTCACCTCCTCCTTCTACCAACCAAGCCAATGTTCCGCTATTTCTGTATTCAAAATAGATTTCAGAGTCACGGGGAGTGCAGGGGTAAGTCTGATCCAAGCCTCCCCTGCCTATCCTGTGCTGTGGGTGTGTGGTTTAGACTTAGCACTTCAGTGGCCATCGTGGATGCAGAGCAGGCAGCGAGAGGCAAACTGAGTAGCTTGGGTAATCATGGGTGGTGT